>NW_006408770.1:3685950-3688498 GCF_000296735.1 Chrysochloris asiatica | reverse complement strand
AATTCCTCTACTTGGTATTTACCCACAAGAAAAACGAGCCACAACATGAGAAGATATATGCACACCAATGTTCATAGAAGCACTATTTACAATAGCAAAAAGATGGAGACAGCCAAAGTGCCCATCAACTGAAGAATGGATAAACAAACTGTAGTAGATAAACACAATGGAATATTATGCTACCTTGAAAAATAACAAGGAAGCTGCAAGCCACCACCTAACATGGATGAACCTTGAGAGCATTATGTTGAGTGAAATTAGTCAGTCACAAAAAGAGAAATACTGCATAGGACCGTTACTGTAAAAGACTAAGAAAAAGAACCCATACTAAAGGGGGGGGCGGATTCTTTGCTGGTTGCTGAGATGTGGAGGTGGGGTGAGGGGAGGAAAGGGAAAGTGGAGCACAGAGCAGGGAATAGAACAAATCTGATGGGAGAACAATTAGGCAGATTTGAATGGGATAAGTAGAACAGAGGTAAATAATGATGTATGCACAACCTTGGAACAATAGGGCTCTTAGATACAGAGATTGAGACATGGTTGGAATGGGGGAAAGGGGAGAATAATGTTAAGATGCTTAGCTGTGTTTTGAATCTTGGTTTTCCTTGCATTATATTATAAAATAGACACAGCAGGGGGAGAGAAAGGAATAGCCAGTAACATCACCATAGAAAGCGTGTAAGTCCAACTTCTACCTATAACTGATTAGAATACCTAAAATGTTGCTACAATGTGCCCAGTGAAGGAGGCTTCCTGTGGAACCTCTGCATTACATAAGACTATAGGTGGAAGCCTGAATCACATCCAGATCTCCAGAGATGGTAAATTTCCACGGGAAAGTATGAGCAGACCAGCCTGGTGCGGCTAGAAAAGCAAAAAGATATGTCTTGAAAGAAAGACTGACAGGAAAAATACAAAATAGAGGCAGACCGACTGTTACTACAAGAACAAGCAAGTTGCTTGCCCAGGAGACATGAAGGCAAGGGGGTCGGGTCCCCTCATAGCAAATCCCCTTCCAAGACTAAAACTCAATGGGAATACATGCTCTGATTGGTGACCATGCTCATCACCGATAAGAGGAAGTTAGGGAAAAACAGCAATGAAGCTGCAAGCTAAGCCCTACAATGTTCAATAGACCCCTGTGAACCTAGATGGAGATCTGGTTGGCCAGCATTGTGGCAAGACCTGGGGACTCTTGGGCCCAGAGTCAGTGACATAGCCACAGAGGACTAGAGTGGAGAGTGAAACATCCAGCTGATAAGACGAGAGGGCATATGCACAAGAACACCTAAACTTGCAGATAATACCCACTTGACCTGGCTTCAATGACTAGATGATCAGAGCTTAACCAGAAGAAGATAGAAGAGGGAAAAACTAATAATAATCTGATACAATTTGATGAACTTGACCTACACCTATGGATGCAGTAGCTCAAAAGAGGAAACAAATTCTTACAGCAAGGATCATTCCCACTCCCTCCACACAGAGTAGACACGGATGGGCAACTTGGACATTGGCTACCCAAAGTGTGTGTGTGTGTGGGGGGGGTGTTTACTACAAAGGCAAGAAGTGACTGGCTTACACGCTTTCAAGAGGGAACCTTGATCCAGAGGGCTTGGAGGAAAGTAGAATCACCAGTGAGGAGCATCCAATCTGTCTAGGCGGGGCTGATGAAATGAAATGCAGATAGGTCTCTTGTGATACAATAGTGAATAATTTTTATCAGGACTGCTTGTGAGGGTTGGAAATGTAAAGGTAGACTTTATATAGCAAGGAGGGGAGTGTTTAACTTTACAGTCTAAGAGTGGAGGTCTCTGGGACCATCAATGGAGAAGAGCAGAGAACGGGACCCTACCCAGAGAAGCAGTGATACCTGAGATGGAGGCAGAGACGATGACTTGGAGAGATGGAGCAGCTGGGGTCTTTAGATCCAGAGACGGAGAGGGGCTGTGTGCTGATGACTGGGGTGCAGGCTTGTAGTGTGTACCCTTTGGTTGGTTGATGATGCATAGAGGGGATTTTAACCATGGCAATGAAACAATACACGATAGAATGAATGTAAAATGAATGTTCTCTCATGTAAACTATCACATAATTCACAATAAAATATTTTTAAAAAAAAGAAATCAAAAGAGATTTACAAACTGCAAAGAATATACCATCTCATTGTTAGGAAGATTTAACATTGTGAAAATGTCAATATTACCCAAAGCAATCTATACTCTTAACACAATCCCAATCCTGATTCCAAAATCATTCTTTAAAAAGAAGTGGAAAAAATAATCACAAACTTTATATGAAAGGAAAGAGACCTAGGAAAAGTAAAGCATTTCAGTCTAGGAGCAGAGGTCCCTAGGACCATCAAAGGAGAAGAGCAGAGAGCGGGCCCCTACCCAGAGAAGCAGTGATGCCTGAAATGGAGCAAGAGATGATGACGTGGAGTGATGGAGTAGCTGGAGACTTTAGATCCAGAGAGGGAGAGCGACTGTGTGCTGAAGACCTGGGGGGTAAGGGGGGAAGGATTGCATGGAGGGGATTGTAACCATGG
>NW_006408770.1:3684244-3685821 GCF_000296735.1 Chrysochloris asiatica | reverse complement strand
AAGAAAACAAATTTGGAGGTCTCTCACTCCCTCATCTCAAAATTTACTACATAGCCACAGTGTTCAACAGCCTGGTACTGATACAACAAAAGTTACATAGGTCAATGGAACAGAATTGAGAACCCAAAAGTAAATCCATCCACATAGTCAATTGATCTTTGACACAGGGTCAAAACACATTAAATGAAGAAGATATAGTCTCGTCAACAAATGGTGCTGACAAAATTGAAAATCCATTTGCAGAAGAATGAAACAAGACCCATATATTACACCATATTCAAAAATAAACTCAGCATGGATTAAAGATTTAAATGTAGAACCTAGAACTACAAAGATTATAAATGAAAAAATAGGGACAAACGTAGGGCCTCTCACACATAGCATAATATACTATCAAATATTACAAAAAAACAAATAAATAGTAGTAGATGACTAGGACCTCCTAAAGATTAGAAACTTATGTGCATCAAAAGATTTCACCAAAAGAGTAAAAAGGGAGCCCACAGACTGGGAAAATTTTTTTGCAATGACATATCAGCCAAGGGACTAGTATCTAAAATTTATAGAAAACTACAAGAAAGAAAGAAAAAGACAAACAACCCTTAAAAAATTGTCACAGGACATGAATAGACACTTCCTCAAGAAAGACATTGAGGCAGCCAACAAATATATGAAGAAATGTTCACGGTCATTAGTCATTTGTCATTAAGTGCCGTTGAGTCAGTTTTGACTCATTGTCATCCTGTACAGGGTTTTAAAGGAACAGCTGCTTAGTTTGAACTGCTGACCTTGTGGTTCAAAACGACTGAGAAAAGCAAATCAAAACAAAAATGCGATACCATCTCAAACTAGCATTAATCGGTTGTTGTTGTTAAGTGCTGTTGAGTCGATTCTGACCCATAACAACCCAGTATAGGGATTCCAAGAAGCAGCTGGTGAGCTTGAACCGCCAACCTTGCAGTTCAAATGGCTTTGCAGTCTGGCGTATTAAACCACAGCAACACAGCAGTATTAATAGTCAAGTTCAAAAAAAGTAGAAAATGACAAATGCTGGTGTGGGTATGAAGATACTGGGATCCTCCTACGTTGCTGGTGGGACTATAAACTGATTCAATCACTCTGGAAAACACTATAGTACTTCCTCAGAGAGTTTGAAATAGAAATACCTTATAACCCAGCAATCCCTCTACTTGGTATATATACACAAGAAATAAGCTGGGATACGAGAAGATACATGCACACGAATGCTCATCACAGTACTATTGCAAAGAGCAAAAAGACGGAGACAGCTTAAATCATCATTGGAAGAACGAATAATTAAATACTATGCAACACTGAAGAATACGATGAATTTGCAAAACACCTCATAGCATGGATGAATCTGGAAGACATTATGTTGAGTGAAATTGTTGTTGTTGGTAGGTACCATTGAGTCGGTACCAACTCATAGCGAAACACTACCAACTCAGAATGAAACACTGCCCAATCCTGGGCCAACCTCACTATTGTTGCCATGCTTGAGTCCATTGATGCTGCCACTTTGCCGATCCATCTCGCTGGAGGTGTTCCTCTTTTTC
>NW_006408770.1:3673341-3682204 GCF_000296735.1 Chrysochloris asiatica | reverse complement strand
GTAAATGTTTTAAGTCCTCTTCACTTTCAGTCAGCAAGGTTGTATCATCTGCATATCGCAGGTTGTTAATGAGTCTTCCTTCAATCCTGATGCCAAGTTTTTCTTCATAGAACCCAGTTTTTTTGTATTATTTGCTCAGCATACAGGTTGAATAAGTATGGTGAAAGACTACAACCTTGTTGCACATCTTTTTTAATTTTAAACTATTCAGTGTTCCCATGCTCTGTTCAAACAACTGCTTCTTTTTGTTTTTTCTTTAAATGTTTTATTGTGAATTATATGATAGTTTACATGGGTAACATTAGTTTTACATTCATTCTATCGTATATCGTTTCATTGCCATGGTTACAGTCCCCTCCATTCATCATCAACCAACCAAAGGGTATACCCTGCAAGCCTGTCCCCTACACTCCACCTCCCCTACCCCGGTCTTCAGCACACAGTCACTCTTCCTCTCTGGATCTAAAGACCCCAGCTGCTCAATCGCTCCACATCATCGTCTCTGCCTCCATTTCAGGCATCACTGCTTCTCTGGGTAGGGTCCCACTCTCAGCTCTTCTGCGTTCATGGTCCCAGGGACCTCTGCTCCTTGACTGGAAAGTTAATCACTCCCTTCCTTGTTACAAAACATCTACCTTTACATTTCCAACCCTCACAATCAGTCCTGATAACAATTATTCACTATTGTATCACAAGAGACCCATCTGCATTTCATTTCATCAGCTCTGCCTAGACAGATTGGATACTACTCACTGGAGATTCTGCCTTCCTCCAGGCCCCCAGCTCTAGGTTCACTCTTGAAAGCTTGTAAGCCAGTCACTTCTTGCCTTTGTAGCTCCCCTCCCCATTTTGGGTAGCCAATGTCCAAGTTGCCCATCCCTGTCTACTCTGTGTGTGGAGGCGGTGGGAATGATTCTTGCTGTAATGATTTGTTCCCTCTTTTGAGCTACTGCATCCATAGGTGTAGGTCAAGTTCATCAAATTGTATCAGATTACTTTTTTTCCCCCTCTTCTTTCTTCTTCTGGTTGAGCTCTGATCATCCAGTCATTGAAGCCAGGTCAAGTGGGTTTTATCTGCAAGTGTGGGTGTTCTTGTGCATATGCCCTCTCTTTTTATCAACTGAATGCTTCACTCTCCACATTGTAGGGCTTAGCTCACCGCTTCATTGCCATTTTCCCCTCATTTCCCCTTATCGGTGATGAGCGTGGTCACCAGTCAGAGTGTGTATTCCCATTGAGACTTATTCTTGGAAGGGGTTTTTCACTGAGGAGACCCAACCACTTGCCTTGATGTTTCCTGGGCAAGCAACTTGTTTGTTCTTGTAGTAACAGTCCTTCTTCCTCTATTGTCAAAAAACTGCTTCTTGATCCAGGTACAGATTTCTCATGAGCACAATTAAATGTTTCGGAATACTCATACTTCGCAATGTTGTCCATAGCTTGTCATGATCCACACAATTGAAAGCCTTTGCATAGTCAATAAAGCACAGGTAAACATCTTTCTGATATTCTCTGCTTTCAGCCAAGATCCATTGGACATCAGCAATGATATCCCTCATTCCACAGCCTCTTCTGGATCCGGCTTGAACCTCTGGAAGTTCTCTGTCAATGTATGATTGTAGTCGTTTCTTTTTTACCTTTAGCAAAACTGATTGGAATACCTAAAATGGGAGTACAACTTGCCCAGTGAAAGAGGCTTTCTCCAGAGCCTCTGTGTTGCATAAGACCTTAGGTGGAATCCTGAACCATATCCAGAATCTTCTGAGGTGGGAAATTTCCACTTGAAAGAACAAGCAGACCAACCTGGAGTGGCTAGAAGATTAAAAAGATACTTCTTGAAAGAAAGACCAGCAGAAAAAAATTAAACAATAACGGTAGTCCGACTGACTAGTATAAGAACATGCAAGTTGCCTGCTGAGGAGGCATCCAAGCTGTCGGGTCCCCTCAGGTTAAAACCCTTTCCAAAACTAAGACTCAGTGGGAATACACAAGCAGACGCATGCTCTAACTGGTGACCACGTTGGTTACCGATAAGGGGAAGTGAGGGAAAAACAGCAATGAAGCTGCAAGCTAAGTCCAACCACGTTCAATAGACTCCTGTGAACCTGGATGGAGAACTGGTTGGCCAGAAGTTTGGCAAGACCTGGGAATTCCTGGGTCCAGTGTCAGTGACATAGTCACAGAGGACTACAGTAGAGATTGAAGCATCCAGCTGATAAGAAGAGAGGGGATATGTACAAGAACATCCACACTTGCAGATGATACCCACTTGACCTCTCTTCAATGACTGGATGATAAGAGCTCAACTAGAAGAAGAAAGAAGAGGGAAAAAAAGAGTAATCTGATACAATCTGATGAACTTGACCTACACCTATGGTTGCAGTAGCTCAAAAGAGGGAACAAATCTTTACAGCAAGGATCATTCCTACCCCCTTGTTATACCAGGTTGGTTGTTGATGCATGGAGGGGATTGTAACCATGGCAATGAAATGATATACAATAAGATGAATGTAAAGCTAATGTTTTCCCATGTAAACTATCACATAATTCACAATAAAACATTAAAAAAAGAAAGAAAGAAACATGGCTACAGGATATACAGGCAAATAGTGACATATACACAACCTTGGAACAACAGTGTTCTGTGTGTATATACATGTATTGAGACATAGACCAAATGGGTAAGGAAAGAAGAGTGGGATGTGTATATATTTATATATCCCACAAATATATAAAACATTTGAAAGATGAGATTTGTACATTAGTATTTACATTTCCTGCAAGCACAACTATGCATGTGGTGGAGCATACAATGGGAAAAATGATGAAAACTTCTTAGATGTTATCAAACATCTTAATGCAATGAGTTGATTGGCTTGGGATCTCAGGTTCACAGTCTCAGGGGACACCATGATCAACTGGCATAACATACTCTATAAAGACAATGTTCTATTCTACATCCAACTCAGTTGAGCAGTGTCTAGGATCTTGAAAGCTCATGAGTGACTGTCTAAGGTGTAGCTATTGGTATCTCTATTTTCAGAAGTATAAAGAGTGGTAAGAATTGAAGAGTCTTGGAATCAATTAGTCCAGTGGACTAATGGAACACATGTGAACATCAATTTTCAGGACTCAGAGACCAGAAGAACTGTATGGTCCCTGGCTACCACTACCATCTTTTCTCTCTCTCTCTCTCTCTCTTTTTTTTCCTAATTCCTTTTTACTGATTTCCATTTCACCATGTCTTTTTTTTTTTAAGCTTTTATTGTGAATTGAATGACAGTTTACATGGCAGAACATCAGTTTTGCACTCAACCAATCATATTTTGTTTCGTTGCAATGATTACAATCCCCTGCATACAACATTGGTTAACAGGATTTCCCTCTCTTTCCTCTTTTTTATTTTTTATGTGCACAAAAACACGCAGGAAGATATAATCATTTAAACAACTAAAGGGCATATTTTGTAAGCCAACCGCCTGGCTGTCAGTACACAGCCTTTCTCTTTCCATGAGTCTAGAGTCCTCAACTGCTCTGTCTCTCCATGCCATAACTTCTGCCATTGTCTCTGGTGTTACTGCTTCTTTGGTTAGGATTCCACGTTCCACTAGGGTCCTCTGTTCCTGGAATGCAAGATTAACTGTTGTTGTTGTTAAGTGCCTTCTAGTCAGCTGCAGTTCGACCCATAGCGACCCTGTGTAGAGTTTCTGAGGAGCGATTGGCTGGTTATCTTGAACTACTGACCTTACAGTTCCAACGACTTTGCAGTCCAGTGCATTAACCCACAGGACTCCCCCCTTTTTGTTACACATCTTCTAACTTTACAGTGGTGACAATCATAATTTGTCATGATAACAATTACTCACTATTGAATCAAAAGAATCATATTCCCATCTCCTGTCACAAAACCCATCTAGACAAGATGAAAACTATTCAGTGGGGATTCTACCTTCCCCACCTCACTCTGAACCAACTTCTCTTAAAAGGGTAATATTAAAGGGTCCTGGATACAGTGGAAGAATACATGGAAAGAAACTAAAAAATATTTAATAAAACATAAAAAAGACCAGGTCTACTGGTCAGAAAGAGACTGGAGGAACCTGAGACTATGGCCCTCAACTATCCTTCAGGTTTGGAAAGAAACTCACCTTTGTGGTCCAATTTTCAGCCAAGCATTAGATAGGTTTATAGGGGCAGGGGGGGGGAACACAACAACACTAGTAATATATGTTCACCATGGAATAGTCAGTCATTAAAAACCAAAAGGACAAAGTTGAGAAAGGATGGGAATCTGGGTGGAATGCAAATAGCAACCACAGGGAGGAAGCGGGATCATTGTGCATAGAGGGGATTGTAACCATTGAGATAAAACGAAGTGTATGATTTGTTGAATGTAAATCTGATGGTCTTGTTTGTAAACCTTTACTCAATTCACAATAAAAAGTTAAAAATTATACATTGAATAAATAAATAAGTGACACACAAATGCAAAAAAAAAATGAAAAAGAGAAAAACAAAAATAGAAAACACATTTAAAAAGGCAAAGAAGCAAAACTTAATCAATGAAAAGTTGAACTACTGAACTTCAAGAAAAATCTCTCAATATTAATCCGATACAGGTATAATTCAAAAAAATAACAACAACAACAAAATCCAAAGAAAGTTTATGACTTATGTGGGACACTATCAAGAGGAAAAATGTGTGTGATAGGAATTCCAGATAGGAAAAAAAAAAAAAAAAGATATATTGTCCAAGAGTTGTTGGGAGAAAACTTCCCTAATATCATGAAAGATGAGAAGATATCCATTCAAGAAATTCAATGAGCTCCAAACAGAATAGACCTCAAAAGAAAAACATCAAGACATGATATTAAAACTTTTCAAAACCAAAGAAATGTAAAGAATTCTGAGGGTAGCTCAGAAAAAAAAAAAGCTACCTACAAAGGAGAACTAATAAGACTAAACACTGATTTTTCAGCAGAAACTGTGCAGACAATGGAATGACATATATAAAACTCTGAAAGACAAAAATAATATTGCCTACAAAGAATCATATCCAGCAAAATTGTACATTAAATATAATAGTCATTTTCAGATAAACAACAATTAGAAAAATATGTGAAAACCAAACCAACCTTATGAAAAAATACCAGGGAGTGCTTTGTAGAGAGAACCAACAATGGTGGACAACGAACTGAGACTCGCATACTTGACAGTATCACCTAGACTCAAGCCAGCTGTGGTGTTGTTAAGTGCTGTCAAGTCAGATCCTACTCATAGCAACCACCCTCTATAGGGTTTCCAAGGAGCAGCTGGTGTGTTTGAACCACCAAACTTGTGATGAGCAGTCCAGTGCTTATCCTGCAGCATCACATCAGGAGTCTAGATATAGAAGTGTGCAAATAAAACAGACCTATGACACTGAAAATAGAGACCCAGAGAAAAAGTTGCAATAAAATACAACAACAACAACAAAAACCATAAAGTAAAAAAGGGAATGACGTAGTTAATGAATTTTCAAATGAAGAGGAAATCAAATAGATTTCAAGAAAAATAAAAATAACTGTAACTCTAAAAACTAGACCAAGCCTTACTCCTAATGTGAGCCCAAACATTACCCCTACTATTAACCCTTGTTCTAAAAATGACCCTAAAGCTAAACAAAGTCCTAAGCCTTTCCTAGACCTAGCCATAGTCCTAACCCTAACCTGTACTCCTTACTCCTTCCCACTCCACACACAAATACAAAAAAAGGAAGCCTAGAGAAATAACATGAGTTAGTAGCACTCAGCCAGTAAATGGTATGATTGATATTCAAACCCAGGCTTCCTTACCTCAAATTGGAAGTCATCAAAAATGAAATAAAACACATAAAGATTGATATCCTAAGCATTAGTGATCTAGGATACTGGTATTGGTATAGTGGTGATTATGTGCTGTGGAGTTGGTTCTGACTCATAGTGACTCTGTTTCCGAAACTGTAAACCATTACAGGAGCAGAAATCATCTTTCTCTGGTAGTTTTGAACTGCTGACCTTGAGGTTAGCAACCTGACTCGTAACCATTATGCTACTGGTATTGGTATTGGTAAAGAAATAGGAAATAGGTATTAGTATAGGAAATGAACTGGTAATGGCCATTTAAATTAGAAAGTCATATGGTTTACTATGCTGAGAAAGACAAACTGAACAGGAATGATATCACATTCATTGTCAATAAGAGCATTTCAAGACCTATCTTGAAGTACAGTGTTCTCTGTGAAAGGATAACATCCATATGCCCACAAGGAAGACCAGTTAATACTACTATTATTTAAGTTTACCCACTGAACACGGAAGTCAGAAATACTAAAATTGAAGAACGCTACCAACTTCTGTAATCCTGGCATGGCACTGTAGGATAATCACTGGGCCACAGGTCTGTTTGAACTGCAAGGTCGGCAGTCCAACACTCACCAGCCACTCCTTGGAAACCCTATACAGGGTTCCTATGAGTCAGAACAAATGCGACAGCTCTTAACAACCACAGAAACAACCAACGTTTGGAGTCCTGGTATGGTGCTATATATAGGACAAGCACTGGACTGCTAACTAGTTTGTTGGTTCAAAACCCACCACCACTCTTTAGAAAACCTATACAGATCTCTATAGGTCAGAACCAACTCAATGCCACTTAACAACAACAACAAATTTCTACAATTTATTGATAGAAATAACGCTGGAGATTGTATGAGAGAATTTTGCAAGACTGATGACTTAATTATTACAAATACCTTTTTTAAACAATGTAAAAGACATGGACCTTGCCATATGGAATAGCAGAAATCAAATTGACTACATCTGTGGGAAGAGACATTGGAAAAGGTCCATATCATCAGCCAAAACAAGGTCAGGGGCAGACTGTAGAACAGACAATTAATGGCTCATATGCAATTTTTAGATAAAACTGAAGAAAATTAAAACAAGTCCTCAAGAGCCAAAATATGGCCCAGGAAGGGATCACATTAGAGGATTCTGGACAGAGTGGAAGAAAATTCAGGACAAAACTCAAAATTATTTAATTTTTTAAAAAAGTGTTTACTGGTCAGAAAGAGACAAGAGGAAACTGACACTATTGCCCTTAACTACCCTTCAGGTCTGGAAATGAACTATCACCCTCATGGCCCAATTTTCAGCTAAGCAGTGGATAGGTTTATGAGGGTTGTGGTAGGGGGGACAACAACATTAGCAAGGTATACTCACCATGGAATGGTCAATAATTCAAAACTAAAAGGGCAACATTTTCTAAAGGACAAAGTTAACAAAGGATAGGATGGTGGGTGGAATGCAAATAGGAATTACAAAGAGGAAGCAGAATAACTGTTGTTGCATGGAATGGGATTATAGTCATTAAGATGAAACAAAGTGCATGATTTGTTGAATATAAAACTGATGATCTTGTTTGTAAACCTTTACTCAATTCACAATAAAAAGTTAAAAAAAAAAGACTTCATTTTGCTTGGATCCACTATTAATACTCATGGAAACAGCAGTCAGGAAATCAAACAACATATTGCATTAGGCAAAGCTACTGCACAAGACTGCTTTAAAATGTTCAAGAGCAAAGATGTCAGTTTGAGGACTAAGGTGTGCCTAAACCAAGTCATGGTGTTTCCAATAGCCTCATATTCATGTGAAACTTGGACAATGAATAGGAAGATCTTTGAAGAATTGATGCATCTGAGTTATGGGATTGAAAAAGAATGTTAAAGGTACCATGAACTGCCAGAACAAATAAATATGTGTTGGAAGAAGTACACCCAGAATGCTCCTTACAAAGCAGGGTGGCCAGACTTTGTCTCTCATACTTTGGACGTATTATCAGGACGGGACAGTCTTTGGAGAAGGACATCATTTTAGAAAAGTGAAGGGTCAGCAAAAAAGAAGAAGACCTCCGATGAGATGGATTGGAATAGTGGCAGCAGCAATGGGCTCAAGCATAACCATTGTGACCAGGCATTATTCTGTTGTGCAATAAGGTCTATATGAGTCAGAACTGATGCGAGGGCACCTAACAATAACAACAAGAAACTGAAAAAAAGACATGCAGAAATGAAAGAATATACCCTGCTTGTGTGTAAGCAGACAATATTGTGAAAATGTCAACACTAACCAAAGCAATCTATAGATATAATACAATTCCAATCCAGATTTCAACATCACTCTTTAAAAGGATGCAAAAAGTACACCGCATAACATGGATGAACCTTGAGGACATTATGTTGAGTGAAATTAGTCAGTCACAAAAAGAGAAATACTGCATAGGACCACTACTGTAAAAGACTAAGAAAAAGAACCCATACTAAAGGGGGTGGATTCTTTGCTGGTTGCTGGGATATGGGGGTGGGGTGAGGTGAGGGAGGGGAAGGTGGAGCACAGGTCAGGGAATAGATACAGCATAGTTTGGGTGCTGGGGAGAGGGGCAATATACAAGAAGGGAGAGGGGAATGGAAGAACAAAGCAGCCCAGACACATTGGATACTACACAGGAGAGTTTCTACCTTCCTCCGCACCCTCTAGATCTAGGCTCTCTCTTGAAAGCTTGTAAGCAAGTCACTTCTTGCTTTTGTAGCCCGCCACCCCCACCCCCCATATTAGGTAGCCAATGTCCAAGTTGCCCATCCCTGTCTACTCTGCGTATGGAGGGGGTGGGAATGATCCTCATTGCAAAGATTTGTTTTCTTCTTTTGAGCTACTGGATCCATAGGTGTAGGTCAAGTTCATCAAATTGTATCAGAGGCCGTGGAACGAGAGATATCATTGCTGATGTCCGATGGATCTTGGCTGAAAGCAGAGAATATCAGAAGGATGTTTACCTGTGCTTT
>NW_006408770.1:3668158-3669309 GCF_000296735.1 Chrysochloris asiatica | reverse complement strand
AGGAATATTTAGAAGGTTGGAAGGCTTACAGCTGGGGGAATTTGTGGCAGAAGCAAGAAATCCATTGTTTTCTAGTTCGGAATGCTTAGCTGCTCCAGGAGTTGCCATCTTGGGTGAGACCAAGCGGAAGAAGGATCAGAGTGGCCATAGACGCCTGGCAGAACCGCAGAGATAAAAGGGTGGACATTCTTTTTTTTGGTATCTGTTCGTTGGTCCCTTGCTGTCTGTGCACCTCCATTCTGGTAACTATAGGTGTGCCTGTGCTGGCAGACACCCCAGCCCACCCTCAGAGGGTTCTACTACGCATACGCACAGATCTCCTCAAAATTTAAAGAGACAGTTTCCAATTAAAACCAAATGGCCACAGCTAGCCCTGAACTGTTTATAACTAGAAAAAGGGCCTGAATGGAGATTGTGGAGTGGGACAAGCAGACAAAAAAGAAAACAGGCTGAAAATTAGGTCCTACGTTATGTCAAAACGACCAACAGTAGCATCCTGAAACTTCTCAAGAAGAGTGAAAAGGGAAGCCCATTTCCTGATCACATATACCTGGAGGCAATCAGAAAGCATAAAAAATACCAAAATAAACACCCATCTAAGTATTAACGCCACAGATAACCCCTGAAGATGCCCAAAAAACAGAAGCACATGACCATATCTGCACATGTCCAGAAATGAGATAAAGTGACAGATGCAAATGAGCTGGAAGTAGACCTTCACTCCATACTGGAAGATGGGCAGGCTTTGGAAATGCCAGAGATGGAATTCAGAAAAATGATTATAAAATGTAACAAAACACTATATACAATGGAGTTGAGAAAAATAAGGAAGAAGTCAGGAAAGTGATACAGAAACAAGCAAATAAGATAGATACAGCATTGGAAACAATTCAAACCCTACAGAAAGAGGTCCAAGCGATCAATAACAAATTAAAAAAATTAGAGAACACTCTGAAAGGGCAGAGTAGAATTGAAGAGATAGAAGCCAGAACTAGTGAGCTAGAAGATAAATCTCTCAACACTACTAAGATAGAAGAACAAACACAAAAAAGGATAAAAAGAAATCTGAAGAAGGCCTAAGATTCATGTTGGATAACATGAAGAGGAATGACATAAGAATTATTGGCATTCCAGAACAGGAACAATCACAC
>NW_006408770.1:3661320-3665870 GCF_000296735.1 Chrysochloris asiatica | reverse complement strand
TATAATCAATGTAATGAAATCAGGTATATGATTTGTTGAATGTAAAACTGATGATATGATGATGCATGGTGGGGATTGTAACCATGGCAATGAAACGATATACGATAGAATGAATGTAAAACTAATGTTCTCCCATGTAAACTATCATATAATTCACAATAAAACATTTTTTAAAAAAGAGGGAGTTTAGTTTCAGAGTGTGAGGGGGAAGGTAGAACCCTCACTTAATAGTTTTCATCTTGTCTAGAGGGATCTGGTAAAAGAAGATGAGGATAAGATTCTTATGATATAATAGTGAGCAATTGTTATGACTAATTGTGATTGTCACAACTGTAAAGGTAGAAGTTTTGTAACATAAATGGGGGAGTACTACTTAATCTTACATTCCAGGAACAGAGGACCCTAGAACCATCAAAGGAGAGAAACATGAACTGAATGTGGAACCCTATCCAGAGAAGCAGTGACACCAGAGATGGTGGCACAGCTGAGGACATAGAGAGATAGAGCTGCTGAGGACTCTTAACTCATGAAAAGTGAAAGACTGTTTGCTGCTGGCCAGAAGGCAGGCTTGCAGAATGTGCCCTTTGGTTGTTTAAATGATTATATATTCCTGAGTGTTTTTGTATACATCAAAAAACAAACAAACAAACAAAACAATGACAAAAAAACAAAAACAAGGAATACAAGCAAATACTAAAGAATGATTGTGCATGGAGGGGATTGTAATCATAGCAATGAAATGAAATGTGATGAAATGAGTGCAAAACAAATGTTCTCCCATGCAAACTATCACTCAATTCATAATAAAAATTTCCTAAAAGGGGGGGGGGTGGACAGAAGACATGAACAGACACGTCATCAAAGAAGACATCAGGCAGCCAACAAACTTATGAAGAAATGCTCACAATCATTAAGTACTAGAGAGATGCAAATCAAGACAATAGTGAGATATCACCTTAATCTAGCACTAACAGTACAGTTAAAAAAAAAAAACAAAAAAAAACAGAAAACAACAAATGCTTGTGAGGGTGTGGCGAGACTAGGACCCTCCTACATTGTTGGTGAGTCTCTAAAATGGTGCAAGCACTGCAGAAAACTGTATAGCGCTTCCTCAAAAACTTGGAAATAGAAGTACCATATGACCTAGCAATCACTCTACTCGGTGTATATCCTCAAGAAATAAGAGCTGTGATATGAACAGATATATGCATACACATGTTAATTGCAGCAATATTCACAATAACAAAAAGATGGAGACAACCTAAATACCCATCAACAGAAGAACAGTTAAACAACCTTTGGTACATATACGCAATGGAATAATATGCAACATCAAAGAATATTGATGAATCTGCAAAACATTTCACAACACGGATGAACCTAGAGAACATTGTGCTGAATGAAATTACTCAGTCACAAAAGAAAAAATATTGTATGAGACCATGTTTTAAACAGTAAAGAATTGAAACATGATTACAGAAAACTTGTAAGCCTGTCTTCAGCCTATAACTGATTGGAATACCTAAATGGGGTTCTAGAACTTGCCCAATGAAATAGGCCTCTTGAAGACCCTTTGCAGAGTATAGGACCTTAGGTGGAATCCTGAGTCCTATCCAGAGCCTTCTGAGGTGGGACATCCCCACAAGAAAGGAAAATCAGACCAGCCTGGAACAGCTAGAGTGACAGAAAATACATCTTCAAAGAAAGATCATCAGGAAAAACCCAAAACAAAAATGTCAGTATGACTGGCTACTACAAAAATAAGCAAGCTCTTAGCCAGGAACCCATCAATGCAAACAATCAAGTTCCTTCAGGACAAACCCCCCTCTAAGACAGAAACTCAAAGGGAACACATGAGCAGGCATGTAAGCTTGCTGGTGACCACATTGGTCTGCTGGTGAGTGGAAGAGAAGGAAAGGCAGCAATGAATAAATGGGTTGGATTCAACCATGGTCCATTGACTCCCGTTGACCTAGAGATGAGAGAGAGAAAGGAAGGGCTGGTTGGTCCAAAGAGTGGAGAGACCTGGGGACACCTGACCCCATGTACAAGGAGAGAGAACTAGAGCTGAGAGTGAAGCATCCAGCTGTTATGAAGTGAGGGAAGATGCATAAGAACACCCAAACTTGCAGGTACCCATTTGACCTAGCTCGATAGCATGATAATCAGAACTCGACTACAGGAAGTTAAAAAAAAAAATATATATATAAAGAAAACAAGGGTAAATTGCTACAATTTGATGAACCTGACCTATACTCACGGAGGTAGTAACTCTAAATACCAACAGAGAGGGAAGGAGTCTTCACATCAAGTATTAATGCTATCCCCTGTGTACACAGGGTAGATAGGGATGGGCAATTTAGACATTGTCTACCTAAAATGAGGGGATGCAGCAATGAAGTTGTGACTAAGTTCGACCACATTCAATAGACTCCTGTGAACCCAGATGGAGACCTGGTTGGCCAGCATTATGGCAAGACAGGGGGACTTCTGGGCCCAGAGACAGTGACATAGCCACAGAAGACTGGAGTGGAAAGTGAAGCATCCAGCAGATAAGAAGTGAGGGCATAAGCACAAGAACACCCACACTTGCAGATAATACCCACTTGACCTGGCTTCAATGGCTGGATGATCAGAATTCAACTAGAAGAGGAAAAAAAGAGTAATCTGATGCACTTTGATGAACTTGACCAATATCTATGGATCCAGTAGCTCAAAAGAGGGAGCAAATCTTTACAGCAAGGATCATTCCCACTCCCTCGGTACACAGGGTAGACAGGGAGGGGAAACTTGGATATTGGCTATCCAAGATTGGGGGGAGGGCTACAAAGGCAAGAAGTGACTGGCTTACAAGCTTTCAAGAGGGAACCTAGATCCAGAGGGCGCCAAGGAAGGTAGAATCTCCACTAAGTAGTATCCAATCTGTATGGGGCTGATGAAAGGAGATAGGGATAGGCCTCTTGTGGTACAATAGTGAATAATTGTTATTAGGACTGTGAGGGTTAGAAATGTAAAGGTAGACGTTTTGTAGGAAAAGGAGGGGAATGGTTTACTTTGCAGTCCAGGAGCAGAGGTCCCTGGGATCACCAAGGGAGAAGATGGAGTGCGGGACCCTACCCAGAGAAACAGTGACGCCAGAGATGAAGGCAGAGACAATGATGTGGGGAGATGAAGCACCTGGTGACTCTAGACCCAGAGAGGGAGAGGGGCTGTGTGCTGACGTATGAGGGGCACACTTGCAGTGTGTACCCTTTGGTTGTTTGATGATGCATGGAGGGAATTGTAATCATGGCAATGAAATGATATACGATATGATGAATGTAAAGCTAATGTTCTCCCATGTACACTATCACATAATTCACAATAAAAACTTAAATAAAATAAAATGATGGTGTGATAAAGGCACGAAGTGACTGGCTTACAAGGTTTCAAAAGGAGCTTCATTTAATAGTGTGTGGGGAAAGAAAGAGTCCCCACTGAATAGTTTTCATCTTATCCAGATGGGTCTGGTTAAAAGAGATGGGGGATCAGATTCTTATGATTCAATAGTGAATAATAGTTATCATGACTAATTGGGACTCTCACAGTTGTAAAGGTAGAAGTTTTGTAACAAAAGCAGGGGGGTGGTTAATCTTACAGTCCAGAAACAAAGGACCCTAGGACCATCAAGGGAGAAGAGCACAAGTGTAATGGGAGACCTTATCCAGAGACCAACAATACCAGAGATGGAGGCAGAGAAGGGAACATGGAGAGAGAGAGCAGGTGAGGACTGTAGATTCTTGGGAAGAGAGGGACTAAGAGCTAATGGCCAGGAGGCAGACTTGCAGAATGTGCCCTTTGGTGGTGTAAATTATTATATATGCCTGAGTGTTAAAAAAAAAAAAAGAAAGAAAGAAAGTGAATAGAGACAAACACTGTTAACTGATGGTCCATGGAGAGGATTATAATAATTGTAATGAAACAAGGTCTATGATTTGTTGAATGTAAAACTGATGATCTGCCTGTAAACTTTTATTCAATCCACAATAAAAACCTTTAAAAAAAAAGTGAAAAATTGGTTGTTGTTGTTGTTGTTTTATAAAAGAAACATTGTATGATGCTTGCAGGGGGCAAGGAATTATTCATGGACTAGAGGGCTGACATATTAACATGGGGCAAGGGGCAGGAAATATATAACAAGAGTGAGGTTGGCCGAGGAAAGATGAAGGTAACAAGAGACACAGGGAGGAGTGCAACAGATAAAGGAAATAGAGATAAATACTATTAACTGATGGTACATGGAAGGATTGCAATCATTGTAATGAAATAAAGTATATGATTTGTTGAGTGTAAAACTTATGATCTGCACTGTAAACCTTTTCTCAATTCACAATAAATTAAATATGCAGCAACAACAACAGAAAACATCAGCCATAAAGAAAGCAAAACGTGATTAAAAATACAGGGAAGAAAAATTGACATACGTTGCAGCACCTCCCTGAATTAAGTCAACAGAAAGAAGAAATGTTAACAAAACATAACTATAAGAACAAACTGAGAGACTCTGGGAG
>NW_006408770.1:3649184-3655320 GCF_000296735.1 Chrysochloris asiatica | reverse complement strand
GGTTGAGGATGCATGGAGGGGATTGGAACCATGGCAGTGAGATGATATACGATGGAATGAATGTAAAACTAAAGTTCTCCCATGTAAACTACCATATAATTCACAATAAAACATTAAAAAAAAAAGCCCATGCTATGCAGATGACACAGTCTTGCTGCTGGAAGTGAATAACTTGAACTACTCATGAAGATCAAAGACCACAGTCTTGAATATGGATTGCACCTCAATATGTAAAGAAATAGAAAATTCTTACAACTGGACCATAAATAGCATCATTATAAATTGAGAAAAGACTGAAATTATCAAAAGACTTCATTTTGATTGTATCCACAGTCAATGCTCATGGAAGCAGCAATCAAGAAATCAAACAATGTATTGGATTAAGCAAATCTTCTGCAAAAGACCTATTTAAAGTATTAAGAGAAAAGATGCCAGTAGAAGGACTAAGGAAAATCATGGTATTTTCAATTGCCTCATATGCATATGAATGTTGGATAGTGAAAAAGGAAAACAGTAGAATTGATGCATTTGAATTAAGGTGTTGGAGAAAAATACTGAAAGTGATTCTGAAGGCCAGGGCCAACAGTCCTGGCCTTATTGCAGGTCACAGTTCCCACCTTACTATATGCGGAGGTCCTATGGATGTCAACCACAGTATTCCAATCCTCCTGTGCAAGGAGAAGTGGTGGAGGATGCTGACAACCAGGGTGCAGGAAAACACAGTAGATCAGTCAGACAGAATACGTATCAGGGGTGTTGTTGTTGTTGTCAAGCACTGTCCGGTTGGTTCCTACTCATAATGACCCTGTATAGGGTTTCTGAGGAGCAACTAGTGGGTTTGAACCACTAACTTTGTGGTTCACAGTCCAGTGCTTATTCTATAGTGCCACATAGACCAGTATTTTGCAGGGGTTTCCTTGACAAAGACAGCCTAGAAAGGACAGCAATGAAGAGGACAAGGGAAATCAAGATTAAACACAAGGTCAGCAGTCACCTCAATGTCAGCACCGCCGCCACCTCAGCTGTGGACACAGATGCCCAGAGAACCCTAAACCACAAGATGGCAAAGAGACAAAAGTAGTGTATCCACCAGCTGAGAATTATTTCGCTCCTGAGGCTAAGCACGTTGGGGCTGAGTAAATGCTGGCTTACTATCTCTACCATTATCCGGTTTAGTCATCCAACAAGAAGAAATTAATATGAAATTTCAGCAATAAGAAATGAACAAAATATTAGAGTTGAAGTCCTTAAGTGCTTGCTTTTTGCTCCTTGACCAGATAACTAGAATTATCTGCATTATCTATGCAGCATGGGGTTTTTATTATTTTTAAAGACATCTTTTTTTGTTAATGATAACCACCTTTTTTTTCTCAATACGCCTTTATTATTTATTTATTACTTTTATTGTGAATTGAGTGATAGTCTACATGGCAGAATATCAGTTTACACTCACCCAGTTGCATCTTGTTTCATTGTAATGATTACAATCCCCTTTTTTTTTGATGTACACGAAAGCATCCAAGAATATACAATCGTTTAAACAACCAAGTGGTACATTTTGCAAACCAGCCTCCTGTCCATCAGCATACATCCTTTCCCCTCCCATGAGTCTAGAGTCCTCAGGTACTCTATCTCTCGATGTCATTGTCTCTGCCTCCAACTCTGGTATCTCTGCCTCTATGGTTAGGATCCCATGCTCTGCCCATGCTCTTCCCTCTTGCAGGTCCTAGGGTCCTCTGTTCCTGGAATGCAAGATTACTCCCCTTTTTGTTATACATCTTCTATCTTACAATAGTGACATTTGCAATTAGTCATGATAACAATTGTTGTTGTTGTTGTTAAGTGCCCTCGAATTGGTTCTGACCCATAGTGACCCTGTATAGAGTTTCCAAGGAGCAGCTGGTGAGCTTGAACTACCAACCTTACAGTCTAAACAGCTTTGCAGTCTGGTGCATTAGCCCACAGTGCCAACTCATGACTCCATGATAACAATTATTCACTCTTAAATCAAAAGAACCCTATTGCTATTTCCTTTCTAGACAAGATGGAAACTGTTCAATGGGGATTCTACCTTTCCTCATTCACTGTGAAACTAACCTCCCTCTTGAAAACTTGTCAGCCAATCACTTCATGCTTTTATAGCCTCTTCCCCCCTCCCTGTGTTTTAGGTAGGCAATGTCTTAGTTGTCCATCCCAATCAACCCTGTGTACTGAGGGGATGTGCTTGATCCTTGATTTGAAGACTCTCAGTTGGTATTTTGTGCTACTACATCTATAAGTAAAGGTCAACTTCATCAATTTGTAGCAATTTACACTTGCTTCCTGTATCAATTTCTTTATCTTCCTCTAGTCGAGTTTTGATCATCAAGCCATCCAAGCTAGGTCAAAGAGTTAATATCTGCAAGCTTGGGTGTTCCTGTGCACCTCCCCCCACTTCATATCAGCTGGACAGTTCATTCTCAGCTCCAGCCCCCAGTGGCCAGGTCAGTGTCCATGGGCTCAGTGGTTCCCAAGTCTCCCCAAACTTTGGCCCAACTAACCCTTCCTCATCTCTCTTTCATCTCAAGGTCGCCAGGAGTCCATGGAACATAGCCAAGCTCAAGCCATGTTTTTGTTATTGTCTTTCCCCCACTTTCACTCACAAGTAGACGAACATGTTCACCAGTGAACTTACATGTCTGCTTGTGTGTTCCCTTTGAGTTTCAGTCTTTCAATACAGTTTTAAAGGTTGTTGCATAGAGGGAATTGCAATCATTGAGATGAAACAAAGTACATGATTTGTTGAATGTAAAATTGATGAACTTATCATAAAACTTACTCAATTCAAAATAAAAAGTTGAAAGAAAGAAAGAAAGAACCATAGACTGCTAGAAAAACAAAGAAATCTGTTTTGGAAGAAGTACAGACAGAAAGGCAGAATTTGCCTTAGAAGCCAGGATGACAAGACTTCTCTAATAGTTTGAATATATTGTTAGGAGGGACAATCACTAAGGAAAGATATCATGCTTGGAAAAGTGAAGGGTCATTGAAAAAGACACTGACAGTCCAGCATCAACAATGAACTTAAACATAACAACAATTGTGAGAATGGCACAGGACTGGGCCTTGTTTCATTCTATTGTACATAAGGTCAATATGTACAATAATGTGTTGGAACTGACTGGACAGCACATATCAACAACAACATTAAAATCATAGCCAAGCCGATAAAAAGAGGCCAGACAGACGCAAGAACACCCACACTTGCACATGATACCCATTTGACCTGACTTCAATGACTGGATAAACAGAGCTCAACCTGAAGAAGAAAGAAGAGGAAAAAAGCATCATCTGATACAATTCAATAAACAGGACCTACATCTATGAATGCAGTAGTTCAAAAGAGGAAACAAATCCCTGCTGCAAGAACTATTCCCACCCACTCCACACAAAGGGTAGACAGGGATGGGCAACTTGGACATTGGCTACCCAAAATGGGGGGAGGGATACAAAGGTAAGAAGTGACTGGCTTACAAGCTTTCAAAAGAGAACCTAGATCCAAAGGGTGTGGAGGAAGGTAGAGTCTCCAGTGAATAGTGTCCAGCCTGTCCAGGAAGGGCTGATGAAACGAAATACAAATGGGTCTCTTGTGATGCAATGGTGAATAATTGTTATCAGGACTGATTGTGAGGATTGGAAATCTAAAGGTGGACATTTTGTAGCAAGGAGGAGAGTGATTAACTTTTCAGTCTAGGAGCAGAGGACCCTGGGACCATCGATGGAGAAGAGCGGAGAGCGGGATCCTACCCAGAGAAGCAGTGAGGCCTGAGATGGAAGCAGAGAAGATGATGTCAAGAGATGGTGTGGCTGGAGACTCGGGATCAGGAGATGGAAAGGGGCTGAGGACTGTGGTGGGGAAGGAGGGTGCAGGCTTACAGGGTACACCCTTTGGTTGGGTGAGGATGCATGGATGGGATGGTAACTATGCCAATGAAATGATAGATGATGGAATAAATGTAAAGCTAATGTTCTCTCATGTAGACTATCACACAATTCACAATAAAACATTAAAATAAATAAAAAATAAAATCATAGTCAATAAATGAGGCATAGAATATAGAGGAACTAGGCAACAGAATAATATGTAATATAGAAAACAAATAGCAAAATTGCAAAAAAAAGTCCCCCATAAATAATTAAATGCAAGTGGACTAAACACCAGTTATGAGACGATTCAAAGAACGGGAGGGGGTGTGTGGAATCAATGATCGAACTATAGAATCTGTGATAGTTAGGTTTTTGTGTCAACTTATCCAGGCCAAGAATCTAGGAGGTTTAGCAGTAAAGATGTAATAATTCCCCATGATGAGATCTTATATAATATAATCATATCCATGATGAGATTTGCTATCAACTGAAACAGTTTCCTCGAGAGTATGGACTGCTTCCAATATATTGGACATTTGGGTAAAGTTTGCTTGTTATTTGTGGGGTCTGGGTCCTGCATCTGGCTCATCATATGACCTCTGGTTCTTTGGACTTGAGACAGTGGCCTGTCTTATTGCCTACTGATCATGGGAGTCATCAACACCCTGCTATCTTACCTGCTGATCTTTGGATTAATTCATCTTTGTATCCAGAAGCCAGCTAATCGTGTGTTCCTCAGGCCCTGCATCTAAGTCATTTAGAATGAGCCTTCAGCCTGACATGGACTTGAAACTTGCCTGTCTCTGAAACATTGTGATCCATTTCCTTGATATAAACCTCTCTCTGTATACATATAAAAGTTTTGCTGATTTTGCTTCTCTAGAAAATGCAGCCTAAAACATGATCTGTGCAAAAGACTCACTTTAGATCCAAAATAAAAGAATAAAAAGTGATATTTCATGCAAATAAAAACTAACATAGTACAAGAACACCCAAACTTGCAGATAGAACCCATTTGACCTACACTCGATGACTTGATAATCAGAACTTGACTAGAGGAAGATGTAAAAAAACAAAACAATTTTTGATAAAGGAAACGTGGGTAAACTGCTACAATTTGATGTACTTTACCTATACTCATGGATGTAGTAACTCTAAATACCAACAGTGAAGTAGTCTTCACATCAAGTATCAATGCTATCCCTTCTGTACACAGGGTAGATAGGGACAGGCAACTTAAATTTTGGTTACCTAAAATGAGGGGGTGTTAAAGGCATGAACTGACTGGTCTACAAGGTTTCAAGAAGGAGTTCAGTTTAAGAGTGTGTGGGGAGAGAACAAACAAGATGGTAGATCAGGTGGAAGTGCAGTAAGGAGCTCTGTCAGCAACAAAACAGAATACAGGACCAAGCAGGCTCAGGGGATAGTCCCAAAACTCTGAACCACATTGTTGTTGTTAAGTGCCGTCGAGTCGGTTTCGACCCATAGCGACCCTGAATAGGGTTTCCGAAGCTGTAAATCTTTACGGGAGCAGATTGCCTCATCTTTCTCCCGCAGAGCAGCTGGTAGTTTTGAACTGCTGACCTTCCAGTTCGCAACCCGATTCGTAACCACTACGCTACCAGAGCTCCACATATAAAGGAATATTTAAAGGTTGCAAGGCTTACAGCTAGGGGAATTTGTAGCAGAGGCAAGAAATCCATTGCTTCCTAATTCAAGATGCTCAGCTGCTCCAGGAGCCGCCATCTTGAGTGAGACCAGGTGGGAGAAGGATCAGAGCAGCCACAGATGCATGACAGAAACACGGAGCTAAAGATGTGGATATTCTTTTCTTTTGGTTTCTGTTCATTGGTCCCGTACTGTCTGCGCACTTGCATTCTGGTGACTATAGGGGTGCCTGAGCTAGTGGGCACACCAGCCCCACCAGTGGAGGGTTCTGCTATGCATGCGCACAGATCTCCACGAAATTTAAAGAGACAGTTTCCAGTTCAAACCAAACGGCCAGCGCCAGCACTGAGCTGTATATAACTAGAAAAAAGGCCTGAATGGGGTTTGTGTAATGGGACAGGCAGACAAAAAGGGAAATAGGACAAAAATGAAATCCTAATTACGTCAAAACGACCACAGTGGCATCCTGAAATTTCTCAAGAAGAAGAGTAAAAAAGGAAGCCCATTTCCTGATCACATCTATCTAGAGGCAATCAGAAAGCATAAAAAATACCAAAATACA
>NW_006408770.1:3645094-3646528 GCF_000296735.1 Chrysochloris asiatica | reverse complement strand
ATTATAATCATTGTAATGAAACAAGGTGTATGATTTATTGAGTGTAAAACTGATGGTCTGCCCTGTAAATTTTCACTCAATTCACAATAAAAACTTAAAAAAAAACAAAACCCCAAAACATAAAGGTACTATGTCTATTCTAAAATAAGATAAAAGTGGAATATTACTCAATGTTGAAGAACAAAGATGAATCTTCAAAACACCTTACAACATGGATGAACCTGAAAGACATTATGTTGAGTAAAATCAGTCAATCACAAAAGGACAAATATTGTCTGAGACTATTTGTAAAATGTTAAGAATCAGTTTTCTTGATAAAAGAAACATTCTATGATGGTGGGAGGGAAAGGAAGATTATTCATAGGCTAGAGAAGTTAGACACACGGGTGATGGGGAAAACAATATAAAACAAGAAAGATGTTGCCAGGTGAAGGTAGTGGAAGACATAGGGAAAATAAAAGAGTCAAGGTATATAGAGGTAAATGCTATTAACTGATGGTACATGGAGGGGATTGCAAACGGAATGAAACAAAGTATATGATTTGTTGAATGTAAAACTGATGATCTGCTCTGTAACCTTAACTCAATTCACGATTAAGAGTTTCAATAAAGAGAGAAACAAAAATGGACATTATGCCTTGATAAAGGATCAACCTATCAAGAAGGTATTACAATTAGAATTATAAAGGCCATCAATGAAAAAATAGGGACAAATTTGAGGGCTCTAATACAGGGCACACACAGACAACCACACATTGTGAAAATTACACAAACAAAAGACAAAACAGATGATTGAGACATACTCAAAATTAAAAACTTAAGTGCATCAAAAGACTTCACCAAAAGAGTGAAGAGGGAGCCCACAGAATGGGAAAAAATCTTTTGCAATGATGCATCAGACAAGGGACTCATTTCTAAAATATATAGGAAACTACAATACCTCTACAAGAAAAAGACAAATAATCCAATTTTTAAAAGGGCACAGGACATGAACAGACAATTCACCAAAGAGGGTAGCCAACAAACATGAAGAAAAGTTCACAATCATTAGCCATTAGAGAGATGCAAATAAAAATAACAATGAGATATTTCACACCAGCAATAACTGCAAAGATCAAAAAGTAGAGGACAATAAATGCTGGCAAGGATGCAGAGAGACTGACCCTCTACATTGCTGGTGGGATTGCAAAATGGTCCAACCACTCTGGAAAACAGTATGGCGCCTCCTCAGAAAGTTGGAAATAGAAATACCTTACTATCCAGCAATTCCTCTACTTGGTATTTATCCACAAGAAATATGAGCGAGGGAGAACAAACAAGATGGCGGATCGGGTGGCGGTATAACAGAGAACTCCGCCAACAACAACACAGAATACCCGACCAAGCAGGCTCAGGGGATGGTCCCAGAACTCTGAACCACATATAAAGGAATAC
>NW_006408770.1:3624066-3624620 GCF_000296735.1 Chrysochloris asiatica | reverse complement strand
GTTGGCCCAGGATCGGACATTGTTTCCTTCTGCTGTGCATGGGGTCGCTATGAGTCGGTTCCGACTCGATGGCACCTGACAACAACAACAACAACCACTCTGAGTATAGGTCAGGTTCATCAAATTGAAGCAATTTGACCTTGTTTCCTTTATCCCCCCCCCAAAAAAAAATTATTATTATTTTTTCAATTTTCTTCTAGTTGAGTTCAGATTATTGAGCAATTGAGGCTAGGTCAAAAGGGTACGGTATGCAAGTTTGGGTGTTCTTGGTCATCTCCCCTTACTTCTTGTCAGCTGGATGCTTCACTCTCAGCTCTAGCTCTCTGTGGCTAAGTCCTTGTCCATGGACTCAAGTGTCCTCAGGTCTCACCACACTGTGGACCAACCAACCAGCCCTTTCTCTTCTCTCTCTCATCTCCAGGTCAATGGGATTCAATGGACTGGGGTTGAACTGAGCTTATTTCTTCATTGATGCCTTTCTGCCTCTTCCACTCACCAGTAGACCAATGTGGTCGCCAGCAAGCTTACATGCTTGTTTGTGTATTCCCTTTGAG
>NW_006408770.1:3616039-3623061 GCF_000296735.1 Chrysochloris asiatica | reverse complement strand
GATATTGATCTATAGTTTTCTTTCTTAGTGATGGCCCACCCTGGTTTTGGTATGAGGGTTATACTGGCTTCATAAAAAATATTTGGAAGTTTTCTGTCCTCTTCTATATTCTGGAATAATTTGAGTAGAATTGGTGACAGCTCTTCCCTGAATGTTTGGTAGAACTCACCAGTGAAGCCATTTGTGCCTGGACTTCTTTAGGTTGGGAATTTTTTCATGACTTGATCAATTTTTTGTTATGAATCTGCTCAGGTTTTCTACTTCACTCTGTTTAAGTTTAGGTAGGTCGTGTTTTTCTAAAAATGTATCCATGTCGTCTAAGTCTTTGAATTTGTTGGAGTACAACTCCTCATAGTATTCTGTTATTATCCTTTTGATTTCCTTTGGTTCCATTGTGACATCGCCTATGTGGTTTCTAATGTGAGTTATATGTGTCTTCTCCCTCTTTCCTTTTGTCAAGTTTGCCAATGGTTTGTCAATTTTATTGATCTGTTCAAAGAACCAGTTTCTCGTCCTGTTGATTCTTGCTATAGTTTTTCTGTTTTCCATCTCACTTATTTCTGCTCTTATCTTTATTATTTCTTTTCTTTTGGTGACTGTAGATTCCCTCTGTTGGTCTGTTTCCAATTGTTGGAGATGATGTGTTAATGTATTAATTTTGGTTCTTCTTCTTTTTTGCATGTGCGCATTTATCACAATAAATTGTCTTCTTAGCACCGCTTTCGCCGTGTCTCAAAGTATGTTGTGTTTCATTCATATTTATTTCTAATAACTTTAGGAATTCACGTTTAATTTCTTCTGTCACCCAGTCGCTTTTCAGCAGGGTGTTATTCAGTTCCCATGTATTCGACTTTATGTGCTTGGTCTTCTTATTGTTGATTTCTACTTTTATTGCATTGTGGTCTGAAAAGATGCTCTGTAGTATTTTGATGTTTGTAAATTTACTTTGTGACCTAACACATGGTCAATTCTGGAGAATTTTGATGTTTGTAGCTTGCTTTGTGACCTAACACATGGTCAATTCTGGAGAATGTTCCATGAGCACTGGATAAGAATGTATGTTGTGCTGTTGTTGAGTTGAGAGCTCTGTACACATCAATGAGGTCAAGTTGGTTGATTGTTCTGTTTAGTTCCTCTGTAACTTTGTCGAGTTTCTTTCTGGTTGTTCTGTCCCTTTTCAAAAGTGGTATATTAAATCTCCCACTGTAGTTGCAGATTTATCCATTTCTTTTTTTCAATTCTAGTAAGGTTTGCTTCATATGTCTTGGTGCTTTTTCATTGGGAGCATAAATATTTATTGTGGTTATGTCTTCTTGCGCAAGTGCCCCTTTGATCATGAGATAGTGTCCTTCTTTATCTTTTATGCTGGTTTTTGTCTTAAAGTTTACTTTATCAGAGATTAGTATTGCCACTCCTGCTTGTTTAGTGTTGCAGTTAGCCTGGTATATTTTTTCCCATCCTTTAACTTTTAGTCTGTTTTTGTCTTTGTGTGTAAGGTGTGTCTCTTGCAGGCAGCATATTGAATGGTCTTGTTTTCTTATCTATTCTGCCACTCTCTGTCTCTTCACTGGTGCATTCAACCCATTGACATTCAATGTAATTATCGATAGGTATGAATTAATTGCTGCCATTATGTTAATTTTTGGTAATTCTGTTCATTCCTTTGTTCTGCATGACTTCTTGTGCTCAGTTTGTGTTTTTTGTGCTATTTTTTTTGTTTGTTTTTTTCTTAGTTCTCATGTTTGCTTGTTCTGCTTGGAAGTTCAGTTTCATGGTAAGTTGTGAAGTTTTAACTTTCTTTGGGGTTACCATATAGTTTATTAACTTTTCTCTCCATTTAAGACAATCTATTCTATCCTGTAATCTACCTGACCTCCTCACCACCTGGATCTCTCTTCCTATATTTTCCCCTTCTTTGACATTGATATTATTTTGATCTTCTGCTGACCTCCCAGCTCCTTTGAATTCGTTGTTGTAGTTTTGTTCTGTTCTGGAGTCTGCTATCCGTCGTCTGAGTTTCAGGTGGTGTTGCCACGCATGTCAATCCCTGGTTGTTGTCTGTTCTTGTTGGTTTTCAGTCCAAATAACTCCCTTTAAGATGTTTTGAAGTGCTGGATCTCTTTGACAAAATATCTTAGCTTCTGTTTATCCTGGAATGTTTTGATTGCACCGTTGTATTTGATTGACAGTTTTGCTGGATAGATGATTTTTGGTTGGCAGTTTTTTTTTCTTTTTTAAAACTTTTAGGGTTTAGTATATGTCTCCCCATTGCATTCTTGTCTGCATGGTTTCTGCTGAGAAGTCAGAGTTTAATCTGATTTTCTTGTCTTTTTAAGTCACACTTCTCTTTTCCCTGGCCACTGTTAGATTTCTTTCCTTGTCTTTGATTTTGGAAAGCTTGATTATTATATGTCTTGGTGATTTTCTTTTGGGGTCTATCTTTCCTGGGGTACATTCGGCTTCTTGAATGTTTATCTTCTCATCTTTCAAGATGTTAGGGAAATTTTCTTCCAGAAGCTCTTCAACTATCTCGTCTATGGACTTCTCTGATTCTTCCTGTTCTGGAATGCCAATAATTATTAAGTTGTTCCTCTTCATGTTATCCAGCATGTATCTTACCTTCTCACCATCTGGATCTCTGTTCCCACGTGTCCACCCTCCTTTACATTGTACTTGTTTTGATCATAGACTGGCCTTCCAGATTCTCTGAATTTGTTCTTATAGTTTTGTTCTGTTCTCAACTCTTCCTTCTATTGACTTAATTCTGGGAGGTGCTGCCACGTATGTCAATCTCTGGTTGTTGTCTGTTCTTGTTGGTTCTCAGTCCACAGAACTCCCTTTAGGATGTTCTGCAGCACAGGGTTGGCTTTGGCAAAATCCCTTAGCTTCTGTTTATCCTGGAATGTTTTGATTACACCGTCATATTTGATTGATAGCTTTGCTATCAATCAAATTCTTGTTTGGCAATGTTTTTCTTTCAGGGTTTTATATAGGTCTCCCCCTTGCCTTCTTGCTTGTATGGTTTCTGCTGAGAGATCCGAGCTTAATCTGATTTGCTTCCAGCATGAACTTAGACTCTTTTTAGAATTTTTTAATCCTTTTTTCTTCTTGCTCTTCTATCTTAGCAGTACTGAGAGATTTGTCTTCCTGCTCCCTGGTTTTAGCTACCATCTCTTTGATTCTGCTCCTTACCCTTTCAGTGTATTTTCCATGTCTGATATTTTATTATTAATCATCTGGACCTTTTTTTGCAGGTTTTGAATTGTTTCCAATGCTGTATTGATCTTGTTTGATTGCTCTTGTAGTACTTTCCTGACTTCTTCCTTGTTTTCTTCCACCCCTTTTCAGAGCATTTAAATTTGTTTCCATATCATTCTTCTGAATTCCTTCTAAGGCAAATCCAAAGCCTGCTCTTCCTCTTCTGGAAAGCCTTTGTCTGTCTCCAGCTCCTATGTCTCAGGTACTCTTTTTGTTTTTGGACATGTTTTGAGATTCTTTGTTGCGTTTTATTGGTCATTTCCAGTAGTTATGTGAGCTTTTAATGCTTAAATGGATGTTTGTTGCTGTGTTATTAAGCTTACTGGGTGTCTCCTGGTGGATATGATGAGGACATGTGCTTCCCTTTTTGCATGTAATGCTTACCAGCTGTTATTGGCTCTTGTCTTGATGGTGGAATATTATGGGGTATGCTTGTAGCTTGGTTGTATGGCCACGATTGCTGTCTCTTCTTGAGTAACATGGGATGAAAAAGCTCCTACCTCCAGGAAAAGTGTGTGATCAAAACAGAAGCAATATAAAAGCAAAGACAAAAACTACCTCTTTGAAACAAAAATAAAACTGTGGCTGACTGGCCAGTCACTTTGCTACACAGGCAGTGTGTGTGCTCTCTAGAGGCCTCCAGCAGTTGGTGGGGGTGTCCTATCGCTCAGGCCCCTCCTCTAGTCACCACCATAGAGGTGCATATATAGATATTGAAAAGTTAATGGAAGAAAGGTTGTCTACTGTTTTTGTCTCTGAAGGTCAGTTTGGTATCTGCTGTGCACAGCATAATTCTCAAAATAGTTGTGTCCTTTTATGTTGGGGTTTTACAGATTGTTCATATGGTTTGTGAGACAGGCCTGACAGGCCTGCTTTTTCTTGCTGGATATGCCGGAGTAAAGGGTCCCACACAAGTTAATTTTAGGGCTATGACCCAGAGGCTGATGTCATAAGCAGCTGCCAAAGAATTTGCACTTGTGTCTGATAGGTCTCTTTCTCTCTGTGCTGTGGGAAAACTGTGGGCTCAACACTGAACTTTTTTTTGGAGGGGGTGTGCACCCACCCACCCGAAGGCATCCAGGCTGGGCAAAGAATGCGTGACAGGGAAGAGAAAGAAAAAAATGTATAGAATCCCCCCATACCTCCTTTTGCATATGTCATTGCACAACATTTAGTGCAGGTTCCCTGTGCTGGTCTGGCTATAGTCCCGCCCTCTAAACTCCGTCCAGGTGGGGTGGTCACAGAGGGAGCCCTGTGTCTCGAGCAATTCCTAAATCATAATATTTTCCTTTATACCATGATTTTTTCAATGGCATGTGTGGGAAACTGACATCTTGCACCATAGATCCAGAGCTCTGGCTCTGTTCCATGAAAGCAGCTTCTCTGGGTTTTCAGTCCCTCTCCCATGGAGCCTGTCCTACTTGAATCTGCCTCAGCTGCTACCAGAACTGGAAGTCCCAAGGATAGTTTTAGAGTTACCCTTGTATATTGTCTTGTACTATTTACGTGTGTTTGAAATGTTTGATAGTGTATGTATTAGTGCCTCTAAAGTTGTTCCTATTTTTTCACTGATGAGCTTTATAGCTCTAGGTTTTTACATTTATGTCTTTAATCCATGTTGAGTTTATTTTATTTTATTTCTAAGTTTTTATTGTGGATTGAGTGATAGTCTACATGGTAGAACATCAGTTTTACACTCATTGTTTTATTGCAATGATTACAATCCCCTCCATGCAGCATCATTTGACAGTATTCTCTTCTATTCCTTCTGTTTTTTTGTTTTGTTTTGTTTTGTTTTTGGGTGGTGGTGGTGATGGTGGTGGTGTACACTAAAACACTAAGGAATATATAATAATTTAAACAACCAAAGAGCACATTCTGCAAGCCTGACTCTTGGCCACCAGCAAACAGTCTTTCTCTTTCCATGAGTCTAGAGTACTCAGCTGCTCTATCTCTTCATGTCTTCATGTCTGCCTCCATCTCTGGTGTTGCTACTTCTCTGGATAAGGTTCTACATTTTGCTCATGCTCTACTCCCTTGATGGTCCTAGGGTCCTATGTTCCTGGATGTAAGATTAACTACTCCTTCCTGTTACAAAACTTCTACCTTTACAGTTGTGGCAATCACAATTAGTCATGATAATATTTACTCAGTATTGAATCATAAGAATCTTATCCTCATCTCCTTTCACCAGACCCCTCTAGAAAGATGAAAACCATTCAGTGGGGATTCTACCTTCTCCGGCACACTATGAAACTAACATGTTGATGTTATTTTTGTATATGGTGTGTGATATGGCCCTTGTTTCATTCTTTTACAAACTGATTTCCAATTTTTCCAGTACCATTCATTGAGGAGGAATAGAAGGGAAATTACTTAACATAATTACGAGCATATATATATACAAAACCAACAGCCAACATGACTCTAAATGGATACAAATTTAAAGCATTCTCCTTGTGAACAGGAACCAGATAAGAATTCTGTTAATCAGCACTCTTATTCACTATTGTGCTGGAGTCTTAGCCAGAGCTATTAGTCTAAGAAAAGGATATTAAAGGCATTTGAATTGGCAAAGAAAAAGTAAAGCTCCCCTTTATATAGATGATATGATCCTATACGTAGAAAATATCAATGACTCCTCAGGAAAATTATTGGAACTGATTGAAATATTCAGCAAAATGGAATCAAGAGACAGCAGTATATTTAAGGTGCAACTATTGATATCACCATGTGTGAAAGAAAAAAGAGTGATGAAAACTGAAGATGCTTGGAATTAACTAGTCCAATGGACCAATGGAACAAGTGGACATCAGTCACCATGACTCTGAGACCAGAAGAACTAGATGATGTCCACTACCACTACCAACTGCTCTGAAAGTGATCACATTAGAAGGTCTTGGACAGAGTAGGAAAAAATGTGAAACAAAACTCAAAATTATATACCGGCTTACTGGTCAGAAAGAGACAGAAGGAACCCAAGACTAAGGCCCTCAACATTGAAGTCTGGAACAGAACTCACCCTTGGGGCCCAATTTTAAGCCAAGTGGTAGATAGATATATGTGGGGACAATAATATTAGTAAGGTATGCTCACCATGGATGTGCCTATCATTCAAGATCAAAAGGGCAACAATTACTTAAGGACAAAGTTGAGAATGCATGGGGAGGGTGAAATGGAAATAGGAACTGCAGGGAGGAAGTGGGATAACTGTTGTTGCATGCAGGGGATTGCAATCATTATGATGAACAATGTATGATTTTTTAAATGTAAAAGTGATGATCTTCTCTGTAAACCTTCATACAATTCACAACAAAAAGTTTAAAATAAATAAAAATGAAGATATCACTTTGAAAAATAAAATAAAATAAATATTCAGCAAAATGGCAGAGTACAAGGTCAACATCCCCAAATCAGTTACATCCCTTTACACTAATAAAGAAAGCTCTAAAAGGAAATGAGGTAGACAATATTGTTTTAGGCTGGATTTCCTAGAGAAGCAAAAGCAATGAAACATATATGTGTGTGTGTAAATAAACGTATATGTGTATACATACATATACATATATACACACATATATGTGCATATATGTACATACATATAAGGAGCTCTGGTAGCATAGTGGTTACGAATCAGGCTGCGAACCACAAGGTCAGCAGTTCGAAACTACCAGCTGCTCTGTGGGAGAAAGATGAGGCTTTCTGCTCCCGTAAACATTTACAGCCTTGGAAACCTTATATGGTGCTGCTATGGGTCGGATCCG
>NW_006408770.1:3613052-3615938 GCF_000296735.1 Chrysochloris asiatica | reverse complement strand
CTGAACTGCAAGGTTGATGGTTCAAGCTCACCAGCTGGTCCTCGGAAACCTTATACAGGGTCACTATGGGTTGGAACTGACTCAACGACACTTAACAACAACATATATATATGTATGTATATGTGTATGTATGTATATGTACATATACACACACACACACATATATCTTTATATATATATATAAAGAGAAGCTTATTATCTTACAATTATAGAGACCCAGCTTCCCAGGACTTTTGTAGTACAATAGTGAATAATTGCTATTAGGACTGATTGTGAGAGATGGAAATGTAAAGGTAGACATTTTGTAGCAAAAGGAGGGAATTGGTTGACTTTGCAGTCCAGGAGTGGAGGTCCCTGGGACCATCAAGGGAGAAAAGCGGAGTGCAGGACCCTACCCAGAGAAGCAGTGACACCGGTGATGGAAGCAGAGACAATGACGTGGAGAGATGGAGCAGCTGGGGACTCTAGTCCCAGAGAGGGAGAGAGCTGTGTGCTGACGACTGGGAGGCAGGCTTGTAGGGTTGGTTGATGATGCATGGAGGGGATTATAACCATGGGAATGAAATGCTATACGATAGAATGAATGTAAAGCTAATGTTCTCCCATGTAAACTATGACATAATTCACAATAAGACATTAAAAAAAAAAAAATTTCACCAAAAGAGTAAAAAGATAACCCACAGACAGGGAAACACTTTGGCAATGACATATTAAACAAGGGACTACTCTCAAAAATTTGTAGAACACTTCAACACCTTAACAAGAAGACAAATAATCCTATTTAAAAATGGGAAGAGGACATGAACAGACACTTCATTAAAGAAGACACTCAGATGGCCAACATGTAGTGTTCAAGATTACTAGCCATTAATGAGACGCAAATCAAAACAGCAATGAGAGATCATCTTACACTAGCACTGATAACAAAGTTAAAAAAAAAAACAGAAAACAATAAATGCTAGTGAGGGAGTAGAGCCTGGTACCCTCTTACACTACTATTGGGAATGTACCATTTTCCACAGTGGCTGTGGAAAATGGTATGGAGCTACTCAAAACATTGGAAATAGAAATACCATCTTACCCAGAAATCCCTCTTCTTAGTATAAAATGGCTTCACTTGTGAATTCTAACAAACATTTAAAGAATGATTAACACCATTATATACAATGGAAAAAAGTTAAGTGATAATAAAGAATGAAGGGGGGCTATAAAGGCATGAAGTGACTGTCTTAAAAGTTTTCAAGAGGGAGTTTAGTTTCACAGCGAGCTGGGGAACATAGAATCACCACTGAATAGTTTTCATCTTGTCTAGATGGGTCTGGTGAAAGGACGTGGTGATAGGATTCTTTTGATTCAATAGTGAGTAATTGTTATCATGACTAATTGTGAATGTCACAACTGCAAAGGTAGAAGATGTGTAAAAAAGAGGGGGGAGTAGTTAACCTTACATTCCAGGAACAGAGGACCCTAGGATGATCAAGAGGGAAGAGCATGAGAGGAACTTGGGTTCCTAATCAGATAAGTAGCACCATCAGAAATGGAAGCAGAGGTGGTAGCATGGAGAGATAGAGCAGCTGAGGACTCTAGACTCATGGAAAGAGAAAAACTGTGCTAATGGATAGATGGTTGGTCTGCAAAATGTACACTTTGGTTGTTTAAATGATTATATATTTCTGCATGTTTTTGTGTATATAAAAAAAATGGAGGTAATAGAGGGCAATACTGTTAATCGATGGTACATGGGGAGGATTGTAATCATTGCAATGAAACAAAATATAATTGATTGAGTGCAAATCTGATGTCTTGCCATGTAAACTATCACCCAATTCACAATAAATTTTTTTTGTTTTGAAAGAAAGAAAGAATGAATGCTGAAACATGAATAGACTACTAAAATGCTATGCTAAGTGAAAGAAGCCTCACACAAAGGCCATATATTGTATGGTTCAATTTTTATGAGATAGGTCCTCACTCATCTATTATTTTGTTGTACTGTGGTGATGAACTTGACTTATACTTATGGATGTAGTAGCTCAAAATACCAATTGAAAGGGAAGGAGTCTTCACATCAAGGATCAAACCTGTCCCCTCTGTACACAGGGTTGATAGGGATGGGCAACTTAGACATTGGCTACTTAAAATGGAGGAGCTATAAAGGCACGAAGTGGCTGGCATACAAGTTTTCAAGAGGGGGTTTAGTTTCAGAGTGTGCAGAGGATGATAGAATCCCCACTGAATAATTTTCCTCTTGTCTAGACGGGCCTGGTGGAAGGAGATGGAGATACGATTCTTATGCTTCAATAGTGAGTAATTATTATCATGACTAATTGTGATAGTCACAACTGTAAAGGTACAAGTTTTGAAACATAAAGTGGGGAATAGGTAATTCAAATTGAAGAGGCCTGGTGTTGCATTCATTGTCAAAAAGAACATATCCAGCAGACCAGCCTGGAGCTGCTAGAAGAACAGAAGATACTTCTTGAAAGAAAGACCAACAGGAAAAATAAAAAACAATAGAGGCAGACCGACTGTTACTATAAGAAAAAGCAAGTTACTTTCCCAGGAGACATCAAGGCAAGTTTTCAGGTCCCCTCAGAGCAAATCCCCTTCCAAGACTAAGACTCAATGGGAATACACGCTCTGATTGGTGACCATGTTCATCACTGATAAGGGCAAGTGAGGGAAAAAAACAGCAATGAAGCTGCGAGCTAAGCCCTACAACATTCAACAGACTCCTGTGAACCCGGGTGGAGACCTGGTAGGCCAGCAGTGTGGCAAGACCTGGGGACTCCTGGGCCCAGAGTCAGTGACATAGCGACAGAGGACTAGAGTGGAGAGTGAAGTGTCCAGCTGATAAGAAGAGAGGGCATATGCACAAGAACACCC
>NW_006408770.1:3610279-3612689 GCF_000296735.1 Chrysochloris asiatica | reverse complement strand
GCAAGAAGTGACTGGCTTACAAGCTTTCAAGAGGGAACCTAGATCCAGAGGGTGTGGAGGAAGGTAGAATCTCCACTGAGTAGTATCCAATCTGTCTAAGCAAGGCTGATGAAAGGAAATGTGAATAGGTCTTTTGTGATACAATAGTGACTAATTGTTATCAGGACTGATTGTGAGGGTTGGAAATGTAAAGGTAAAGGTTTTTGTAGCAAGGAGGGGATTGATTAACTTTGCAGTCTAGGAGCAGAGTCCCTGGGACCAACAAGGGAGAAGAGCAGAGAGTGGGACCTTACCCAGAGAAGCAGTGATGACAGAGATGGATGCAGAATGGATGACATGGAGAGATGGAGCAGCTGGGGACTTTAGACCCAGAGAGGGAGAGGGGCTGTGTGCTGACGATGGGGGGAGGGAGGGAGAAGGCTTGCAGGGTATACCCTTTGGTTGGTTGATGGAGGGGATTGTAACCATGGCAATGAAACGATATATGATAGGATGAATATAAAACTAATGTTCTACCATGTAAACTATCACATCATTTACAATAAAACATTTAAAAAAATTTTTTAAATGAACATATCTAGATCAGTCATGAGGTACAACACTGTCTGTGATAGGATAATATCCATGTGCCTACAGGAAGACCAGTTAATACCACTAAAGCCAGTAAGGATGAAATAGAAGAATGCTACCAACTTCTTCAATCTGAAATTGATCAAACAAGCAATCAAAATGTATTGATCATTACTGGTGATTGGAATGCAAAGGTTGGGGGACAAAAAAGAAGGATCAGTAGTTGGAAAATATGGCCTTGGTGATAAACAGGATGTTGGAGATCGCATGATAAAATTTTGCAAAATCAATGATTTGTTCATTTCAAATACCTTCTTTAGACAGCATAAGAGACGACTACACACATAGACCTCACCAGATGGCATACATAGAAATCAAATTGACTACATCTGTGGAAAGAGATGATGGAAAAGCTCCATATCATTAGTCAAAACAAGGCCAGGGGCAGACTGTGGAACAGATCATCAATTCCTCAAATGCAAATTCAAACTGAAGTTGAAGAAAATGAAAACAAGTCCATGAGAGCCAAAATATGGTCTTGAATATATCCCACCTAAATTTAGACATTATTTGAAAAACAGATTTGATACATTAAACACTAAAGTCCGAAGACCAGAAGAACATCATACAGGAAGAAAGCAAAAAGTCAATAAGAAGACAAGAAAGCAGGAAAAGATCAAAATGGATGTCAGATGAGACACTGAAACTTGCTCTCCAGCATAGAGATGCTAAAGCAAATGGAAGAAATGAGGAGGGAAAAAAGCTGAACAGAAAATTCCAAAGGTTAGCTCAAGAAGACAAAGTCAAATATTAAAACAAAATATGCAAAGTTCTGGAGTCAGAAAACCAAAAAGGAAGAACACGCTCAGCATTTCTCAAGCTGGGGAAACTGAAGCAAAATTCAAGCCTCGACTTTCATTATTGAAGGATTTTCTGGGAAAATTATTAATGATGCAGAAATCATCAAAAGAAGGTGGAAGGAATACACAGTCACTGTACCAAAAAGAAATGTTTGATGTTCAACCATTTCAAAAGGTAGCATATGATCTAGAGCCAATGATACTCAAGGAGGAAGTCCAAAGTGCATTGAAGGAATTGGCAAAGAACAAGGCACCAGGAATTGGTAGAATAAAAATTGAAATATTTCAAGAAAGTGAGGCGGCACAGGAGGCACTCACTCATCTCTGCCAAGAAATTTGAAAGACAACTATATGGCCAACTGATTGGAAGAGATCCATATTTGTGACCATTCCAAAGAGAGGTGATCCAACGAAATGTGGAAATCATTGGACAATATCTTTGATATCCCATATGAGTAAAGTTGTACTCAAGGTAATATATAAGTGACTGCAAGCATACATTTACAGAGAACTTCCAGAGGTTCAAGCCGGATTCAGAAGAGGATGTGGATCGAGGGATATCATTGCTGTTGTCCGATGGATCTTGGCTGAAAGCAGAGAATATCAGAAAGATGTTTACCTGTGCTTCATTGACTACGTAAAGCCTTTCAATTGTGTGGATCATGACAATGTATGGACAACATTGTGAAGTATGAGTATTTCTGAACACTGAATTGTGCTCATGAGGAATCTGTACATGGACCAAGGGCAGTTATTTGAACAGAACATGGGAACACTGAATATTTTAAATTTAAGAAAGGTGTGCGGCAGGGTTGTATTCTTTCACCATACTTATTCAACCTGTATGCTGAGCAAATAATCTGAGAAGCTGGGTTATATGAAGGAAAATGTGGCATCAGGATTGGAGGAAGACTCATTAACAACCTGCGATATGTAGATGATACAACCTTGCTTGCTGAAAGTGAATAGGACTTAAAATA
>NW_006408770.1:3597974-3609739 GCF_000296735.1 Chrysochloris asiatica | reverse complement strand
AACCAGTCACTGGAGAAGGATATCATGTTTGGTAAGGTGGAGGGTCAGAGAAAAAGAGGAAGACCCCCAGCGAGATGGATTGTCAAAGTGACTATCAATGAGCTCAAACGTGGCAATAACTGTGATGTTGTCCCAGGATCAGGCAGTGTTTCATTCTGTTGTGCATAGGGTTGCTATGAGTCAGTCCAACTCACTGGCACCTAACAACAACAACAAGTTAATTCAAGGTGTGGCGCTGTGGACTAATGTGCTGGACTGCAAAGTCATTTGAACCACAAAGTCAGTGGTTCAAGCTCACCAGCCACTCCTTGGAAGCCCTATACAGGGTCGGTATGCTTCAGAACTGACTTGACAGTACTTCACAACAACAGCAACAACAACAGTTAATCCAACAGTCCAGGAACAGAGGACCATAGGACCATCAAGGTAGAAGAGCATGAGCAGAATGTGGGACCCTATCCAGAGAAGCAGCGACACCAGATATGATGGTAGAGATGACAACATGATGAGATAGAGCAGCTGAGGTCTCTAGACTCATGGAAAGACACAGGCTGTGTGCTGGTGGCCAGGAGTCTGACTTGTAGAATATGCCCTTTGGTTGTTAAAATGACTGTATATTCCTGAGTGATTTTTTGTGTACATAAAAAAAACCCAAAACAGCAAACAAACAAAACACACACACACACACCAAAAAACAAACAAACAAAAAAAACAACCCAACAACAGAGGGAATATTAAAAAAAAAAAAAAGCTACAATAATAGAAGTTCTGTTAACTGATGGTACATGGAAGGGATTATGATCATTGTAATGAAACAAAGTATGTGATTTGTTGAATGTAAAACTGATGATCTGTCCTGTAAACTTTCACTCAAATTACAACAAAAAACTTAAAAAACAACAAAAGAGGGAATAGAAGCAAATACTGTTGAATGATGATGCATGCATGGGGTGGATTGTAATCATTACAATGAAAATGAAATATGATAGGATGAGTTCAAAACTGATGTTCTCCCATGTAAATTATAACTCAATTCACAATGGTGGTGGTTATGTGCCACGGAGTCGGTTCTGACTCATAGCGATCCTGTATAGGGTTTCTGAAGGTGTAAATCTTTACAAGAGCTGAAAACTTCATGCTTCTCCTGCAGAACAGCTGGTAGTTTTGAATTGATGACCTTGAGATTAGCAGCCCAATTTATAACCACTACACTACCAGAGCTCTTTTCTTCCTTACTTAGAGTAATTGGAAAATCCAAGTTTTGGAAAGTATTGACTAATATTGCAGGGTTACCTAAATCTGGGGTGTGGAGTGCAAGCTAGCTGAGAGAAAGTAAAACAATGATTCTCCACCATTTGTACAGCAATGAGATATCTTAATTACATGTAACCTACACAGTAACAAAATAGAAAAAATGAAAGATTTCTCTCAAATACATGTTCAAAATTGTATTAGTTCGTGTGCCATATCCTCTGTTCTTACTATCTTGTTGTTGTGTGCTTTTGAGTCAACCCCAATTCATAGATACCTTATTGTTGTTGTTGTTGTTAAGAGCTGTCAAGTTGGTTCCGACTCATTCTGAGCCTGTATAGCATTTCTGAGGAGAATCTGGTGTGTTTGAACTGTCGATTTATGGTTCACGGTCCAGTGCTTATCCTACAGTGCCACACGAATAAAATGATTTTTAAAATAAAAAAAAGAAGGAAGGAATGTAGAGTCATTGTACCAAAAAGAATTGGTTGGCATACAATCATTTCAGCAGGTAGTAGATGATCAATAACCAATGGTATTGAAGGAAGAAGTACAACCTGCACTAAAGACATTAGGGATAAGCAAGGTTTCAAGAGTCGATGGAGTCCAACTGAAATGTTTCAACAAACTAATGCTGTGCTGGAGGTGCTACGTTGTCTGTTTCAATAAATTTGGAAGACAACTACCTGGCCAATTGACTGGAAAAAATCCATATTTGTGTCCATTCCAAAGAAAGGTGGATTTGTTGTTGTTGTTAAGTGATGTGGAGTCGATTCTGACCCATAGCGACTCTGTATAGGGATTTCTGAGGAGCAGCTGGTCATTAATATTACACTCAGGTAAAATTTTGCTGAAGATTTTGCAACTTCAAAAACAGTTGCAGCAGTACATCAACAGGGAGTGGCCAGAAATTCAAGCTGGATTCAGAAGAGAATATGGAATGAGGGATATCATTGATGACATCAGATGGATCTTGGCTGAGAGCAAAGAGTACCATAAAGATGTTTGTTGTTGTTAAGTGCTGTCAAGTCGGTTCCCTACATGGTTTCTGAGACGGTAAATCTTTATGGAAGCAGAAAGCCTCATCTTTCTTCTCAGAGTGGCTGGTAAATTCGAATGCTGACCTTGAGGTTAGCAGCCCAAATCATAACCCACTATGCTATCAGGGCTTCTTGTTATTGCTGTTAAGTGCCGTCAAGTCGGTTCCGACTCACAGCGACTTTGTATAGTGTTTCTGAGGTACGGCTGGTGAGCTATGCGGTTCACACTAACTTTGACATTAACCCCACAGTGCCATACCAGGATTCTACCAGAGCTCCTTAGAAAGATGTTTGCTTGTGCTTTATTGACTGTGCAAATGCATTCGACCTTGTGATCATAAACTCAGCAGCTTAAAATCATTAAATGTCTAAGGCAGGGTTGCATTCTTTCATCGTATTTATTCAATTTGTATGCTGAGCAATGTTGAACTGTATGATGAAAACTTAGCTTTGGGGGGCTTGGAGGAAGGCTTATTTACAAACTGCAATATGCAGATGACACAACCTTGCTTGCTGAAAATGAATAAGACTTGAAACACTTGGATCCAGCCCCAGTATGGATTACAACTCAATGTAAAGGAAAAAAAGAAAACAACACTTCACAACTGGCCCAATAAACAAACATCACGATAAAGGGAGAAACCTGAGCCTTCGGTATGGATTGCATCTCAATGTAAAGAAAACAAAAATCCTCACCACTGGACCAATAAACAACATTCTTATCAATGGAGAAAAGATTGAAGTTGTCAAGGACTTCATTCTTCTTGGATCAACTATCAACACTCATGGAAGCAGCAGTTAATAGCAGTTAAGAAATCAAATGATGTATTGCATTAGGCAAATCTGCTGCACAAGATCTTTTTAAAGTGTTGAAGAACAAAGATGTCAGCTTGAGGACTAAGGTGTGCCTGACCCAAGCTATGGTATTTTCAATAACCTCATATGCATGCGAATACTGGACAATGAATAAGGAAGACCATAGAAGAATTGATGCATTTGAGTTATAGTGTTGGAGGGAGAATATTGAAAGTGCCATGGACTGCCAAAAGAATCAATAGATCTGTGTTGGAAGAAGTGCAGCCAGAGTGCTCCTTGGAGGCCAGGATGGCCAAACTTCGTCTCTCATACTTCGGACATATTGTCAGGAGGGACCAGTTGCTGGAGAAGGATATCATGTTTGGTAAGGTCAGAGAAAAAGAGGAAGACCCCCAGCAAGATGAATTGTCAAAGTGGCTGTATCAATGGGCTCAAGCATGGCAACAATTACAAGATTGGCCCAGGAATGGGCAGTGTTTCGTTCTGTTGTGCATAGGGTCACTATGAGTCGGTACTGACTGACTTGATGGCAGCTAACAACAACAACAACAACAACAACAACAACAACAAAAAATATGCATGTTGGAGTCCTGGTGTGGCCCTGTGGGTTAATGCGCCAGACTGCAAAGCCGTTTGAACTGCAAGGTCGGGAGGGTTGCTATGGGTTGGAATCGACTTGATGGCACTGAACAACAACGATATGCATGTGAAAGTTGGACAATGAATAAAGAAGACAGGAGAAGAATCAATGCATTTGCATTGTGGTATTAGGGGAAAATTTTCAAAGCACCATGTTAGAACAATCAGCCAGAATGCCCCTGACAAGCAAGGATGGTTAGACTTTGTCTAATATACTTTGGATATATTATCATGAGGGACTAGTCCCTGGAAAAGGACACCATGCTTGGTAAAGCAGAGGGTCAGCAATAAAGAGGAAGAACTCTAAACTCGATGTATTGATACAATGGCTGCACCAATGTATTCAAACCTAACAATTGCGAGGTTGTCACAGGTACAAACATTGTTTCCTTCTGTTGTGCATGGAGTCACTATAAATTGGATTGGACTTGATGGCACTTAATAGCAATAACAACAGAGTAGATAAACACTAGACACAGAAAGCAGATTAGTGCTTTAACCAGTTAAAGGAACCTGGGGTTAATGGCGGGTGACTGGTTAATGTATTTGGGAGTGATGAAAATATTTTGTAACTAGATAGAGGTGGTGGTTTCACAACATTGTGAATGTACTAAAAGACACCAAATTGTACATTAAAAAAGGTTGATTTTATGCTATGTTTATTTCACCTCAAAAAAAAAAAAAATAATAGCTAAGACAACCTTGTAGAAGAACAAAGTTGCATTGCCATATATCAAGAGTTATTGTACATCACTAACTTTGTGCTGTTGTTGTTAAGTGCCCTTGAGTCTGTTCTGACTCATCTTGTTGTTAAGTGCCATCCAGTCAGTTTCAACTCATAACAACCCTGTATAGGATTTCCAAGGCGTGCTTGGTAGGTTTGAACTGCCAACCTTGAGGTTAGTAGTCTAGTGCTTACAATACAGCACCACACTATTATTTAATAGTAAAGGAGGTCTCTTACTTATGGGTCATAAAAATAGCTACTGTATACAAGAGAGCTTCAAAAATTCATGGAATAATTCCATTTTTTCTACCAACTTTTTGAAATCCCCTCATATGTTAGAAATTCTGTAACTTTAATTTTGCCACTAAGATTTTTTCTATTTGTTGAATTTTTCCTTTAATGGTGTTTAGTGTTAGCGCTGTGGGTTAATGTTCTGGATTGCAAAGTCAGTTTGAACCCCAAGTTTGGCAGTCCAAGCTCACCAGCCACTCCTTGGAAACCCTATACAGGGTTGCTATGGGTCAGAACCGACTTGATGGTATTTAACAACAACAACAACAACAGTGTTGAGAAGTCTTTTCCGAGTTAAAAAATAATGAAGATATATAAATTAATAACATTTAGTGCTTTAGAAAGAAGTTAATGCCAACTATTTCTACAATAAAAATTCTAATTCATATTAAACTCTTTACTATTTTTCCCCACATGGTGAAGTCCGTTTGATAGCAAGTATATCTATATGCTGCCTTGTAATAGAATGATCTTTCAAATTAACTGTATTTACCAAGAATTCCTGTAAATTGTGTGTTTAACATTTAATGTATGGAATAAGAAGATTGCAATAGCAATCTTATTTCAAAGTGAAAGAAGCTGGCAACTACATTTGAACATTTGAAAATGACTTCAAATGTATACAGGTTTCAGTTGATAAAAAGTTCTCAGTCTATTTGATTATTAGGGTTACGAATCGGGCTGCGAACCGCAAGGTTAGCAGTTCGAAACTACCAGCTGTTCCGCGGGAGAAAGATGAGGCTTTCTGCTTCCGTAAAGATTACAGCCTCGGAAACCCTGTGCAGGGTCGCTATGGGTCGGAACCAACTCCACGGCACATAACAACAACAACAACAATTCAAAAAAGGCTAATTTATTTTACCTAGCCATAACAGGAATTCTTGCACGTTTCAAGAAAAGAAATCAAATGAACTAAAGCATGGATGGCAGAATAAGTTTAGAAATAAAATTTAAAGATAATTTATTTTAGAGAACTGATTTGTGAATTATAGAGACTGTTACCAATATCAAAACAAATGATAGAATATGAAATTTGAAATAACTTTTAATTCAACCAGCCAAACCTCCTTTGTAATAAGATGGAAACAGACCTAGAACAATAATATACATTTAAATATGCAGGGGTGCTGAATAGTAGATATGAAACATCTATGAAAGAAAAGAACTTGATGATAACTTGGAATATAGGAATACAGAAAAAAGCATTTATATAGGTTTGTCATACAGATTATTGGTTAAGAGTAGGGTATCTGGAATCAAGACTCCTTATTCTCAGCTCAGCTACTGTGAGACGTTTTTGCCTTGGTTTCCTCATCTGGAAAATAATAATAGTGTCAGTCTCAAAGGGTGTAAGGTGACCTGGGAAAAGATTAGTATAGTGCTGGATATACAATAAACTCTCAAGAAATGTAAATTGCTTTGTCAATATGGCAAAGGAAATTGCTTTATCAGAATACAGCCAAAATATGCCACTAGCACTTTCAGGTCATTTGGGAATGAGTTAGACCCCCAGCCAAAAGGTGGAGGGAATCAAATGACGTCGACCTCCTTAGCAACAGGCCCCCAAAGAAGGTGAATTTCCGTAGCCAATGAGACGGTTCGTTGTGGACTCGGTGGCCAATGGATTACGGAAAGAGGAAGCAGTAGGACGCGCCAATTCTCCAGCTTCAGCCTCGGCCCAACAAAATGGCGGCGGCGTCGGCGTCGCTTTGTTTCCGCGGCTCTTGCGGTGGTGGTAGTGATAGTGGCCTTTAACCTGTGGGGAGGTTACATCGCAAAAGCTACAGTTGCGGCTAAGACTCCTGTGCATTCCGATTGTCCCCAGGCGCCCGGGAACGCAGAGCGTCGCCCTACGGGTCACAGAAGTCCACCAGGCATTGAAGCGAAAACATGACTGCTGAGCCCATGAGGTAAAACGTAAACCTGTCTCATCTGCCTCAGCAGCTTAGGCCTAGGCACTTTCTGAGACGGGTGCTTGGGAACGCTTTGGCATGGTGGGTAGGGGAGTGTTGTTGCTTAGCAGAAAGAGGTATCGTTTTCTCTTTGGGTGAGAAGGGGTTTGGGGATTCCACCGAAGGCTCCTACCCGGGGTGGGGGTGGGGGGCGCGGCCGGGGATGTTGGGCGCTTCATCCAACACTTAATCGGTGAAGCTTGGTTGGCCACCTCTGTTTACTCTTTGGTGAATGTGGGATTGAGACCTCGAAGCCGGAGGCAGTCCTTGCTATCCTGGTCATTCTTCCTAATCCTTAGGCCTAGAAATTGCCTGGGAATGAGTGGAGGGGGAGGGGCGGGCCGGCGGGCCGGCGGGAAGGATGTGAGATCCTGGGATTTGTTTGTGGCATTTGCAGTGCTGTTAACTGGAAGTACCCGAGCCCTGTGGGATTTTTTTTTTTTCTGTAACCCCTGGGTACAAACCTTTTTTTTTGGGAGAGTGTTGCCTGGTATTTACAGTCCTTCTATACTCCAGATCTTGAAGGATACCCTTGGATTTGCCTATAGATAAGGGGATACTAATGCAGGGTTTTGCTTTGGGGAAGGTCAAGCTTTAATAGATGGTAGAGCGGAACTCAAATGTTACCCCACTTTTCTGGGTAACATTTGAGTTTTTAATAATTAGATCCTATTTTTGTTTGTTTATTCCACTAGGGAAGGGAACAAGTTAATAAGTTGATAGGAAGTAAGATTTATTGTCTGAAGGCTTTATTTTTCTAATCTAATACATTGATTAGGTTGAGCCTTTTTTTCTTGTGCATCTGATTTGCATTTTGACAGTGTCTACAAATATGGACAGGTATTGGCTTGCTTTTCAGGTAGTTTGATTTTTCATCCCATGACATGAACTAAGTAATTTTTCTACTCTGAAATACATCCTTGATAACTAATGGCAAAATAAAATTGCAGGGACCAAGGATCACAATTCGTAGTTGACAAAATATGTCTTTGAGTAGCTGTGTTAGGATATCATATAATAAGCTTATGATACTTACAATATACCTGCTTTTCTACATTAGCAAGCAGTAGATCAAAGATGTTACCATTCCTTTGAGAAAAATTATAGTTCTTAGGTTGGGGAGCATGGTGACTGTCCACTGGACTGCTAACCACAGGTCTGTGGTTCACGCCTACCAGAAGCTCTGCGGGACACTGCAAAGATTTTCAGCCATGGAAATCCTGTACAAGGTTGCTATGAGTCTGATGGCACATAGCAACAACCACTTCTTGGAGTCCTGGTGTGGTTGCTATAGGATAAGCACTGGACTGATAACTGCAAGGTTTACTGTTCAAACCCACCAGCTGCTCCTCAGAAACCCTATACAGGGCCGCTATGAGTGGTAGCCGACTCCATGGCACTTAACAAATTCTTAGATTATTGATTCTTAGTTGGTTAAAGATTGTGGTCTGGGTTTCTGGATTTGTGTTAATTGGTCCAAATACAGCAAACATTTATGGGGCTTTGGACACATAAGAATACCCAGTAAAACTTATTGGCTGATTATTTTCAGGCACTCATGTTTATATGCCTTACAGTTAAATATGACCTCTCACTTGTACCAAGTTTTGCTGAATCTTATGAAATCTACGTTTAAAACCATAGGTTGGAACTTGGATTAGCTTCCTTTTTTAAAGTGGACAAATTATGTGTAGAATTTCAGAATGTAACTATTCATTTTATCCCATGGCCAGTTTTTTTTTACTGGTCTTGATTTTTTGTAGATCTCATTGGTAATAATAGTATCATGCTGCTGTTCAGTGGATTCTGACTCATGGTGAACCCCATGTTTGCAGAATACAACTGCTTTATAGGGTTTTCCAGGCTGTGTGACCTTTTAGAAGCTAATCACTAGGCCTGTCTTCCAAGCCTCCTCTGGATGGGTTCAAACAGTCTTGGGTTGTAGTTGAGTACTTAACTGCTTTTGTTACCCAGGGAATGCTATAATTATCATTTGTTGTTGTTAATTGCCTTTGAGTCCATTCTGACTGAATAGGGTTTCTGAGGCTTTTAAATCTTTATTGGAGCAGAAAGCCTCATTTTTTGCCCACGGAGTAGCTGGCAGGCTTGAATTGTGGACCTTGTGGTTCTTAACCTGGTACTTATTTTTCATAATAACACTAAAATAGAGTGTTTATTCTTGTATAATCTTAATTTTCAAAATAATGCTATAGAATAAATACTTGGTTTCCCCATTTTACAGATGAGGAGGAAACTGAGGCACAGAGAGATCAAAGAGCATGACCAGAGTTGTACAACTTACAATTGGCGGAGCTGGAATTGAACCTATACAGTCTTGACTTCAGTGCCTTTTGTTTGAGAATTTATGTTCTCAAACAAAAGGCACTGATGCCTCCTTAAACTACTTGACTTTAACCTGTTTGTTGTTGTTGTTGTTAAATGCCGTCAAGTCGGTTCCGACCCATAGCGACCCTGTACAGGGTTTCCGAGGCTGTAAATCTTTACGGGAGCAGAGCGCCTCATCTTTCTCTCGTGGAGTAGCTGGTAGTTTCGAACTGCTGGCCTTAAGGTTCACAGCTCGATTCGTAACCACTACACTACCAGAGCTCCTTAGTTTATGACCATTTAATTTAGCTCAAGTGTTAATATGTAAGAAGTACATGTCTGCTATTATTTTAGTCCTTTGTTGTAGTTCTGTGGTTATGTGGTGGTGGTGGTGGTGTGCCACAGAATCAGTTCCGACTCATAGTGACCCTGAATAGGGTTTTCGAGGATATAAGTCTTTACAGGAGGAGAAAGTCTCATTTTTCTCTTACAGAGCCACTGGTAGATTTAAACTGCTGACTTTGAGATTAGCAGGCCAGCTTATAATCCACTATACTACCAGGGCTGTTTATAATGTTACACTTTTTTTGACCAGTTATACTTTTTAGTGACATAGTTGAAATATTCAGTTTCAAGAAAGTCTTGTTATTAAATATCAGAGAGTTGGTTCCATCTCTGTATAGGGTTCCAAACCTGTATAGGGTTTCCTGGGAGCCGCTGGAGAGTCTAAAACACCAACCTTGCTGTTCAAATTGACCTTGTGGCCCAGTGCTTATCCTACAGCGCCATAGCAGGACTCCTAAAGAAATTGTTGTTGTTATTAAGTGCTGTCAAGTCGGTTTGGACTCATGGAGACCCTGAATATGGTTTCCAAGGAATAGCTCGTGAGTTTAAACTGTCAACCTTGTAGTTCAAACTGACTTTGTGGTCTAGTGCTTATCTTACGGTGCCACACCAGAACTCCATAGAAAGTTTTCTTGTTGTTATGTGCTGTGGAGTCGGTTCCGAGTCCTAGCGGACCCTGTAAAGGGTTTCCAGGGCTGTAAATCTTTACGGGAGCAGAAAGCCTCATCTTTCGCCCATGGAACAGCTGGTAGTTTTGAACTGCTGACCTTGTGGTTCACAGCCCGATTCATAATCACTATGCTACCAGAGTTCCTTATACTTATTCCAATAAAAAATGTCTTAGACTAAGTGAAAACCCCTTTTAAAGAACTACATATATACATGTAAGAAAGTAGTGAAAAAGTGTGACACTCCTTGATTGTTTACTATGAAAGAGCTCCAAGTGGGTGTTCAGAACTGTCTCAGGCTGTGGTGTCAGTCATCTCAAGCTACAGTCATAGGAGAATATGACTGGTAATCCTTAACTGAGTTGAATTCACAATACCAAGTCAATCTTGATTCTTTTCTAATGTGAGGTGGAAATCATATGGATAATCATATGATTTACTTAGTTTACTTAGTTCCAGAATGCTCCTTTATTGTTGTTGTTAAGTACCTTCGAGTTGGTTCTGACTCATGACACTGTATAGGGTTTCTGAGGAATGACCAACCTTGCAGTTCAAACCGACCTTGAGGTCAAGTGCTTATCCTAAGACCCCCACACCAGGGCATCTGTTCTTTTATTAGAGCTTTTCAAAGTAGAAATGAGATTAATTCTAATTTTTAGTGTCATTTGTAAATATATATATATATATATATATATATATGATTCTGTGGTAGAAAAATGGTCAAAGGGAGGAAAACAAATGAATGACCTGGCTAAGTCATACACTAAATAATCGATACTTAATCTTTAAAGATTTTTTATTGTTACTGTTTTTAACATTTGTTGTTTATTTTATATAAGATTGGCTAGTTTCTTCAGATTTTTGATATTACAAAATATAAGCCTTCTATGACTGGTAAACAAATTTATTTTCATGTAGAAAGGTCTTGGTATTGGGAGATTTGATAGGATCTGTAATTCTAATCCATCTGACAACCGATTACTTGAAAAACTGACAGCATATAATTTATTTGTGTTAAATTAAAAAAGATAGAAGTTGTCTAAATTAAGGAATATTGAGAAAATGCCTTAGAAAGGGTTTTGTTACTTAAGCAAAAAAGCTAACCCCTGCTACTGAGTCGATTCTGACTCGTAGAGACCTTGTAGGACAAATAACATTGCTTTTTGAAGGGTCTCCAAGACTCTAAATCTTTATGGGAGCAGACAGCCTCATCTTTTTCCCAAAGAGCAGCTTTTGGAGTGTGAGTAAATTTGTGGGCTGGATGAAAGGATGTAAACTCCTTGAGTTTACATGAAGTTCTTTCCCCAGACCTTTAGGGTTCATTTGGACATTGACACAATCTGTTCAAATGGTTTAAAAAGTGTTTTTTTAGGAAAGTTGCAATATAACAGTACAGTAAAAGGATGGCCCAACTAGAATCTGTTTCTGTATTTTAATTCTGTAATCTAATTCTGTATTCTAATTCTTGTTGCTAGAGGTGACATTATGAAAGATATTTAACCTTCATTTCTTCATCTGTAACATGGGAGTAAATCTAACATAATGTTAAAACCTGCAAGTGTCCTGGAGGAGGTAAAGTGGTTGTAACAGTGATTTTTTTTAAAAAAACAACAACAACTTTTTTATTATTATTATTATTAAATGTTTTTATTTTGGATTGAGTGAAAGTTTACAGGGCACATCATCAGCTTCACATTCAACCATTCATATA
>NW_006408770.1:3586176-3596419 GCF_000296735.1 Chrysochloris asiatica | reverse complement strand
TGAAGTCCCCAACTGCTCCATCTCTCCACATCATCATCTCTGCCTCCATCTCAGGCATCACTGCTTCTCTGGGTAAGGTCCTGCTCTCTGCTCTTCTCCCTTGATGGTCCCAGGGACCTCTGCTCCTAGACTGCAAAGTTAATCACTTCCCTCCTTGCTACAAAACGTCTACCTTTACATTTCCAACCCTCACAAGCAGTCCTGATAACAATTATTCACTATTGTATCACAAGAAACCCATCTGCATTTCATTTCATCAGCCCCGCCTAGACAGATTGGATACTACTCAGTGGAGATTCTAACTTCCTTCATGCCCTCTGAATCTAGGTTCCCCCTTGAAAGCTTGTAAACCAGTCACTTCTTGCCTTTATCGCCCCCTCATTTTATTTATTTATTTTTTCCTTTTTTTTTAAAGTTTTTATTGTGAATTGAGTGAAAGTTTACAGGGCAGATCATCAATTTTACATTCAACAAATCATTTACTTTATTTCATTACAGTGGTTATAATCCCCTCCATGTACCATCAGTTAACAGTATCTCTCTCTCTTTTTTTAACACTCAGGCATATATAGTAATTTAAACCACCAAAGAGCACATTCTGCAAGTCTGCCTCCTGGCCATTAGCTCTCAGTCCCTCTCTTTCCATAAATCTAGAGTCCTCAGCTGCTCCCTCTCTCCATGTCCCCATCTCTGCCTCCATCTCTGGACAAGGTCCTGCATTCCGCTTGTGCTCTTCTCCCTTGATAGTCCTAGGGTCTTCTGTTTCTGGACTATAAGATTAACTACTCCCCTGTTTTTGTTATAAAACTTATACCTGTACATCTGTGATAGTCACAATTAGTCATGATAACAGTTACTCACTATTGAATCATAAGAATCTTACCCCATCTCTTTTACCAGACCCATCTAGACAAGATGAAAACTATTCAGTGGGGACTCTATCTTTCCCCTATGAACTCTTAAACTAAACTCCCTCTAGAAACCTTGTGAGCCAGTTACTTCGAGCCTTTTCACCCCCTCATTTTAGGTAGCCAGTGTCTGAGTTGCCCGTCCCTATCACTTGCATATAGAGGGGATAGGATTGATACTTGATGTGAAGACTCCTTCCCTCTCAGTTGGTATTTTGATTTACTACATTCATAAGTATAGGTCAAGTTCATCAAATTGTAGCAATTTCCTTTATCAAAAAAAAAAAATTTTTTTTTTTAAATCTTCCTCTAGTCGAGTTCTGATTATCAAGCCTTTGAGACTGGGTTCAATGGGCACTATATCCAAGTTTGGGTGTTCTTGTGCATCTCCCCTCACTTCATATCAGCTGGATGCTTCACTCTCAGCTCTAGCCCTCTATGGCTATGTCCTTGTCCATGGACTCAGGAGTCCCCAGGTCTTACCACACTTCGGACCAAACAGCCCTTCCTCTTCTCTCTCTCATCTCCAGGTCAGTGGGAGTCTATGGAATGTGGTTGAACTCAGCCCGTTTCTTCATTGCTGCCTTTCTTCCTTTTCCACTCATCAGAAGCCCAATCTTTTTTTTATGATTTGAGTTTTGTTCCACATTTTTCTCCCACTTTATTTAGGATTTTCTGTTGTGATTCCTTTCAGTGCAGTCAGCAGTGGTTGCCTGGCATCATGTAGTTCTTTTGGTCCCAGGGTTATGGAGGCTGGGGTTATATAGTCCATTGGTCCTTTGCAACTATTTGTTTCCTTGAGCCTTTGATTTTCTTCAGTCTGCTTTGGATGGGGAAAGAGACCAATCATTGCACCTTAGATGCTGCTTGCTAGCGTATAAGACCCTGTCAATACACACCACAGTAGGATGCGGGATAATTGTCTTTGTGAACCATGCTATGCCAACTGTTATAACTGTTTGTTGAGACTGGTCCTACGTTCCCAAGTCCAAGTTGTTTGGTTACGGCTAAGCAGTTTTCATACCTTTATCCCATTTGCTATACTATATATAAGATGTTGTTTTTGTCAAGTACTGTTGAGTTAGTTCTGACTCATAGCAACCCTGTATAGGGTTTCCGAGAAGCAGCTGGTGGGTTTGAACTGCCGACCTTGTGTTGATCCAGTGCTCATCCTATAGTGCCACAACAGGAATCTATTTATGAGGTAGTTATGACTAATAAGTTTTCATAGCTTTGCCCCTGTTTGCTCTTCTATATACCAGGAGGTTTCATTATCTTTTAATTTCATTTTTCCATGAACTTTTGGAAGCCTCCTGGTGTGATGCTGTAGGATCAGTAATGGACTGCGAACCACGAGGTCAGCAGTTCAAATCCACCAGCTGCTCCTTGGAAACCTTATACGGGGTCCCTATGAGTCAGAACTGACTCGATGGCATGGTGTTTAACAACAGCAATAATACATGGATGGAGTTGGGGTGTAGCGCTGTAGAATAAAGCACTTGACCACAAGGTCTGTTTGAATTGCAAGATCTGCTGTCCAAACCCACCAGCCTCTCCTCAGAAATCCTATACAGGGTTGCTATGAGTTGGAATCGACTCAACAGCCCTTAACAACAATATATGAATGTATTTACAGCACATGCAAATACGTATATAGAAATATTCTCTGCTAAGCCTATATATAAGGACCTCTGGTAGCGTAGTGGTTACAAATTGGGCTGTGAACCTTAAGGTCAGCAATTCGAAACTACCGGCTGTTCTGTAGGAGAAAGATGAGGCCTTCTGTTCCCGTAAAGATGTACAGTGTCGGAAACCCTGTACAGGGTTGCTATGAGTCGGAACCAACTCCATGGCACATAACCATCATCACCACTAAGCCTATATATATATACATACATACACACACGCACACATACATATAGGAGTCCTGATGTGGTGCTGTGGGTTAATGCACTAGACTGCAAAGTCGGTTTGAACCACAAGGTTGGTGATTCAAGCTCACCAGCAGCACCTCAGAAACCCTATACAGGGTCACTATGGGTTGGAACCGACTTGATAGCACTCAACAACAACAATAACAACAAGAAGCCTATATATAAGGAGCTCTGATAGTATAGTGGTTACCAGTCGGGCTGCTAATCTCACAGTCAGCAGTTCAAACCTACCAGCGGTTCTACGGGAGAAAGATGAGGTTTTCTGTTCCAGTAAAGATTTGCAGCCTCAGAAACCCTGTACAGGGTTACTGTGAGTTGGAACTGAATCTATAGCACATATCCTCCACCACCACCAAGCCTATATATAGTCATGGGTAGGAGTCCAGGTGTGGTGCTGTAAGTTAATGCGCCAGACTGCAAAGCTGTTTGAACTGCAAGATGGGCGGTTCAAGCTCCTTGGAAACCCTGTACAGGGTCGCTGTGGGTTGGAATTGACTCCACGGCACTTAACAACAAATAGTCCTATTGGCCTACCCACACCTCTTCAGCTTGCTCTGTAGCTTGCCTTCTGCCTATGTATCCAATGGTAGGTTATTGTTTATTACTGATACTGCAGGATTGTGTATTCACCATTGTTGCTCTTTTCTCTTGTGTCTTTGTTTTGGTCCTGTTGTGTTCGACACCCTTTTAATTCCATTTTACCTACATTATTGTATGGGGGAGGGGACTTGAAAAAGTTCATGGAAAAATGGAATTAAAAATTTATGGATTTTTCCATGAACTTTTTCAAGTCCCATCATACTGCCTTTTCCTTCACCCAAATTAGTGATTTTCATTCCCTTCTCCTCCTATTCCTAGTACTCATCAAAGAATGTTTCTCTTTTTTGAAACTTTAACTGAATTGAGTGAAGGTATATGGGGCATATCATCAGTTTTACATTCAGCAAATCATATACTTTGCTTCATTACATGGTTGGTTGCAATACCCCCCTGTAACAACAGTTAGCAGTATTTACCTCTATTCACTGTAAGTATTGTATTCTTCCCTGTGTCACCAGCTAACCTTCATCTTTCCTTTGCTAACCTCCCTCTTGTTGTATATCGCCTGCCCTGTCACCCATGCTGACTTGTCTATCTTCTAGTCCATAAATAATTTTACCTCCCCCTGCCCCTCCAGTAACCATCATAGATTGCTTCTTTTATCAAGAAACCGTTTTTTAAATTACAATATTGGTCTCATACAATATTTGTGTTTTTGTGATTGACTAGTTTCATTCAGCATAATGTCCTCGAGGTTCAACCATGTTGTGAGGTGTTTCACAGATTCATCATTATTCAGCGTTTTGTAGTATTCCATTGTGTATGTACCCAAGTTTGTATGATCATTCTTCTGTTGATGGGCTGTCAACGTTTTTTTGATGTGCTTCTTGTAGACAGAATATTAAAGGAACTTGTTTCTTATCCATTCTGCTCTCTGTGTCTCTTAACTGGTATATTTAATTTATTTACATTCAATGTAAATAGGTATGAATTGATTGGTGTTATTTCTCTGTGTGTGTGTGTTTTTGTGGTGCTTCTGGATTCTTTGGTCCTATAATTTTCTATACTGACTTCATTTTGTTTGTGGATTTTCTTTTCATTTTCATTTCTGTTGTGTTAATGTTTACTAAATCTTTCTGGTTTTCCTCTTTTTTATTTTGATGTGCAGATGTATTTTATTTTTTTTTGAAGTGATCCTGTAATTTATTAATTTTTTTCCCTGTTTGAAATTTACTTGACTTGCTTGCCATTTACAAGTTCTGTATCTATACTGTTCCTTCTTTCACTTTATGTTGTTGTTGTTGTTAAGTGTCGTCGAGTCAGTTTGACTCATAGTGACACTGTATAGAGTTTCCAAGAAGTGGCTCGTGATTTGGATCGCCAGCCTTGCAGTTCAGACTGACCTATGGTTGAGTGTTCATCCTAAAGCGCCACACCAAGAGTCCTTTTGCTTTATCGTTGACTTCATTGTACATTGATATCTCTGATTCCCTATTTTCAGTCTTATTTATAGGTTTATTATACTATAATTATGTCTGTATCCGGATTTAGTTCTGGCTAGTGTTGTCATGTATGGCAATCTAAGATTGTTGTCTGCTGTTTTTGGTTTCAGTCCAAAGAACACCCTTTAGCATTTTTTCTAAAGTTGATTTGATCATTAATTTCTTTTTATCAGGAAGTGTCCTAGTTTTGCAGTCATATTTGAGGGCCAGCTTTGCTGGGTATATGATTCTTAGCATTTATTTTCTTTCAGGATTTCATATATTTTATCCCATTGTTTCTTGCCTGCATGATTTCTGCTGAGAAATAAAAACTTTGTCTTTTTATTGTGAATTTGGAAGTCCTGGTGTGGTGCTGTGGATCAATACACTGGATTGCAAAGCCAGTTTGAACTGCAGGGTTGACGGTTCAAGCTCACCAGTGGCTCCTTGGAAGCTCTATACAGGGTTGCCGTGGGTCGGAACTGACTCGATGGCACTTAACAACAACAATTGTGAATTCAGGGAAGGTTTACAGACAAGATCATCAGTTTTACATTCAACAAATTACACGTTTTGTTTCATCTCAATAATTACAATTCCCTCCCTGCAACTTCCTCTCCGTGACTTGCCCTTTTTATCATATATTTCACAAATGAACAAAGCAAAAATATTTGAAGTACACATATAAAACAAAACATATATGTTGATTTAAACATCCAAAGGACACATTCTGCAAGCCAGCCTCCTGCCTGCAGACACACAGCCTTATTTATTTATTCCATGGGCCTAGATCCCGCTGCTGCTCTGCCACTGTTTCTGCTGTCATCACTTTTCTAGATGGGGTATCTCGCTCCACTCATGTTCTTCTTTCTTGCTGGTCCTGAGATCATGTGTTCCTGAAATTTAAAATTAACCATTCCTCCTTTTATTTACACATCTTTTACAATTATCATTGTGAAAATACAAATTATTTCTGCTAACAGTTACAATTGAATCATAAAATCTTATCACTATCATCCCCCCATCTCCTTTCACCATATCCATCTGGAAAAGAGGAATACTATTCAGTGAGAATTCTACCTTACCCCCCTCATTCTGAAACTAAGCACACTCCTGAAAGCTTGTAAATCAGTCATTTCATATCTTTATAGGTGCCCTACATTTTGATATCCAATTTCTAAATTGCCAATCCCTATCAACTCAGTGCACTGAGAAAACAAACCTATTCCTTGATATGAAGAATCTTTCCATTCCAGTTTGAATTTTGAGCAACTGCATCTATAAGCAAAGGTTCAGTTCATCAAATTGTAGCAATTTACACTTGCTCACAGTATCAGGCATCTTTATCTTTATCTGGTCACGTTCTTTTAGCTAGCCATCCAAGCTAGATCAAATGGGTACTAGCTACAAATTTGAGAATTCACTCACACCTCCCTGCACTTCAGACCATCTGACTTCTTCAATTTCAGCTCTAGCCCCCAAAGACTAGGTCAATGCTCATGGGCTCAGGAGTTCACACATCTCCCTAAACTGTAGAACTGTCAGCCCTTCTTCTCATTCTCATCTCAAGGTCAACGGATGTCAGTGGAAATGGCCAAACTCAGCCCATGTCTTCATTGCCATGGTCGCTCCACTTCCACTCACAAGTAACCCACCTGGTCACCAGTGAGCATACTAGACTGCTCACAGGGTCCTTTTGAGTTTCAGTCCTCAAAGGAGCTCTGGTAGCGTAGTGGTTACGAATTAGGCTGCGAACCTTAAGGTCAGTGGTTCGAAACTACCAGCCGCTCTGTAGGAGAAAGATGAGGCTTTCTACTCCCGTAAAGATTTACACCCTCGGAAACCCTGTACAGGGTCGTTAAGGGTCGGAACCGACTCGACGGCACTTAACAACAACAACAACAACGGGGTATTACCTGATTGATTGATTTTTTGCCTTGATGCCTCCAAAGCAAACAGCTGCTTTATAGTCAACCAGCCAAACCACTATTTTTCTGCAAGTCTTTTTTTCAATAAAGATCTTTTCTCTCAGGAGTTTTGGGTTCTGCATATCTTTTCTAGTGGGAATGTCCCAAATCAGAAGGTGCTCAGGATTCCACCTAAGGCCCCATACTCTACGAAGAAACCTATATCTTTGGGCAAGGCTAATTCTCCTTTTAGCATATCCAATTAGTTACTGGCTGAAGATGAGTTTAGAAGTTTTCTGTAATCATAATTCCCAATATTCATTTCTATCACACTTAAATGTCTATTTTACAATAGCAGGCAGGGGAAGCCAATATCCACAAGACAGTTAAACACATAAGTATATTTCCCCCTCCTTTACCCATTCAGCCTGTGTCTCGATCTGTGTATCTACTCACAGAACACTGTTGGTCCAAGGTTGAGCATAAATCACTATTTACCTGTATCCCATTTAAGCCATGCATACCCGCCTAAATCTTCCCTGTCTTCATTGTTCATCTGTCACCCTCCCTCCTCTGTATTGCCCTCCTTCTCTTTGTATTTTGCCCTCCACATCACCCAAGCTAACATGTGTCTACTCTGTAGCTTGGGAATTACTCTTCTCTCTCTCCCACCCATAGTAACCATCAAAGAATGTTTCTTTTTGTATGGAAATCTTTTTTCAAGTTTTACAATAATCTCATACAATATTTGTCCTGTAATTGGCTAATTTTGTTTTTCCTGAACTACTCTCAGGATTCTTAACTTGTCTTTGATTTTGGAAAGTTTGATTATGATAAATAAGTCTTGGTGATTTTCTTTTGGCATCAATCTATTTTGGTTTGTTTTTCTTCAACTTCTTGTATGGTTATCTACTCATCTTTCGTAGTGGTAGGAAAGTTTTGTTTCAACAACTCTTAGACAATTTTCTCTGTGTTTTTTGTTGCATTGTCCTGTTCTGAAATGCCAGTCACCTGTAAATTGTTCTTCTTAATGGTGTCCCATATAACTCTTAGGCTTTCTTCGTATTTTTATCATTCTTTTTTCCAATTGTACTTCTAGCAAACTTAGTATTGAGAGATTTATCTTCATGTTCACTAATTTGTGTTTCCATTGTTTCACATCTTTTCCTTAGGCCTTTCAATGTTTTATTGTCCATTTCTGAAATCTTAATATTCATCTTCTGTATTCCTTATTGCAGGTTTTGTATTGTTTCAAAATTTGCATATATTTTTTTGCTTATTCTTACAGTGTTTTCCTGAATTCTTCAGAAGTTTTTTCTGTGTTCTCTTTGCTTTCCACAATCTTTCTGTCAATCTGTTGAAGGTACCAAAATAATCATTCTTTTGAATTCCTTTACAGGTATCTCCATTACTTTTTTCCCCTCTGAAATGTTTTGTCTCTGCTTCTTGGTTATTTGCTTGAGCCATTTTTTTCTTGTTTCTTTATATGAGTTAAAATTGTCTTTTGTCTTTGGGGTGTTGTGAGAATGTTGTATTTGTAAAATCAACTATGTAGTTGGATTCTGAGAGGAGCAATTTCTGACGGGCTCTTGCATCTCAAGGAGCTCATGAAGTGGAGGACTCCAGGTGTGATGCTGTAGGATCAGCACTGAACTGCAAATCACAAGATCAGTGGTTCAAGCCCACCGTCTACTCTTTGGAAAGCCTTTATAGAGTCGCTATGAATTAGAACCGACTTGATGGCACTTAACAACAACAACAACAACATGAGGTAGTTGTGGAAATGATGTGACAGCAGAATTCCTGGCCAAATACAGAGTTCCTATTGACTTTGGTGTTATCTGTGTAGGGCACTCATTCCAGAAGTAGTTTGTGGGGGCCCTTGATAGAGCAGGTTTCAGTATCTGTTAGGACCACAGTAAAACTGAGAGCAGTGTGACTGGTTAAATTCTGGTGTGGTGGCTCTGCTGGTTTTGTAGGTCTGGAGCCGAGTGCACCTGAATCCAGGCACCAAAGAGACACACCAAAGCGCTGCAGCCGGCTCCCAGCTCACACTCATGTGGCTCCCAATTACGTGGCTTTAAACTCCCTGAGAGTAGGTTCTGTGCTGGGGGTGGATGAGGGTGGGAACTGGCCATACCTCTGGTTACAAGGGGAGCATGTGGAAAAAGAAACCACACCTTTCCTTGATTCTGCTCTGCCAGGCCTCCTGCTGCCAAAGCTGCTCACAAGATGATCCAGACATGTCTGGACAGCCGTTCACCAGTCAGTTTCCCTTTTACTGTCCCTTTTTGGCTTCTCTGAGCAAGCACTCCATCTACAGTAGTGCAGTAGTCAAGAAATCGGCATATTGCATTAGGCAGATTTGCTACACAAGGGCCCTTTAAAGTGTCCAAGAGCAAAGATTTTATTTTGAGGACTAAAGTGTGCCCAACCCAAGTCATCATATTTTTAATACCCTCATATTTATGTGAAAGTTGGATAATGAAAAGGGAAGACTGTAAGAGAATTGATGGGTTTGAGTGGTGGTGTTGGAGAATATTAAAACTATAATGGACTGCCAGAAAAACAAATAAATCTGTGTTGGAAGAAGTATAGCCAGAATGCTCCTTTTAAGCTAAGATGGCGTAAATTCATCTCTCTTATTTTGGACATGTTATCCGAAGGGACAAGTTCCTGGAGAAGGACATCATGCCTAGTAGAGTGGAGACTCAGCAAAAACAAGGATTACCCCCAACAAGATGGATTGGAACAGGAGCAGCAGCATGGGCTCAAGTGTTAACAACAGTTGTGAGGATGGCGTAGGACTGTAGTGTTTCGTTCTGTTGTGCATGGGGTCGCTATGAGTCAAAACTGACTAGACAGCACCTAATAACAATAACAACATAGTATTTCTCCTTTTGTGATTGATCTATTTCTCTCAATATCATATCTTCTTGGTTCATCCACATTATGAGGTTGTATTGGGATTTTTTGTCATTCTTTAATGTTCCATAGTATTCCATTGTGTGTATGTACCATAGTTTGTTTATCCATTCATTCCTTGTTGGAGCCTTAGCTTGTTTCCATCTCTTTGCTATTATGAATAATGCTGGAATTTAACATGGATATGTATAAAATGATTTGTGGCCTGACTCTTATTTCTCTAAGATATATACTTAGTAATGAGATCACTGAATCATAAGATAATTCTTTTTCCAGATGTGCCATACTGTTTTTTTTTTTTAAGGTTTTTATTGTGGATTGAGTGAAAGTTTATAGGGCACATCATCAGTTTCACATCCAACAATTCATGTAGCCTGCTTCATTACAATGATTATAATCCCCTCCATATACCATCAGTTAAAAGTATTTCTCTCTATCCACTTTAGATTTTTAAAAAAACACACAAACAAAAAAACCCACTCAGGCATATGTAATAATTTACATCTCCAAAGGGCACATTCTGCAAGTCTGCTCCTGGTCACCAGTTC
>NW_006408770.1:3585298-3586076 GCF_000296735.1 Chrysochloris asiatica | reverse complement strand
GCTCATGTATGAGATTACTAACAAGCATTACTGAATAATCAGATGAGGGACAGTTTGCTATGTCTCCTAGGTGGCTAAAGTCTGATCCTCAGAGCACAACAACAACTTTTTATTGTGATTTAAGTGAGACTTTATAGAGCAAGCAAACTGGTTTTCCATTCAACAATGCATACATATTTTGTTTCTTGACATTGATTCATTCTTTACAGTGTAACAGCACTCTTTCCATGCCCTCCTTGTGTTTTTTCTTCTTCTTCTTCCTTTTTTTTTACATTCATCCTTCTTATACTGCCTTCTGAGCTTTATTCCTAGGCAGATGCTGCCCTTTTGGTCTCCTTTAGTTGGTTCTGAGGAATGCGTACCTCCATGGAATTATTGTTCACCTTATAGGCCTCTCTTTTGTTTAATGGTGGCTCTGTAGGATAAATGCTCTCACAAAGATTTACAGCTTCGGAAACTGTACCAGTCGCTATGAATCTGAACTGACTTGATGGCAATTAGCAAAAACAACAACAACATTGTTTAGCTGTTAGTTGAACCACATGGATCAGTTCAGTTCCAGGCTTAAACGGTATCTGAGGGCCACAGTCTCTAGGGGTTCAGTCAGTCTCTATCAGACCAATAAACCTGATCTTTTTTTTTTTAAATTGTGAACTGAGTGACACTGGAGAACATCGGCTTTATACCATCATTTCATTGCAATGATTACAATCTCCTCCGTACATCATCATTCAACAGTATTTTCTTCCATTCCCTCTGTTTTTTTTTTTTTTTTTTG
>NW_006408770.1:3575115-3576323 GCF_000296735.1 Chrysochloris asiatica | reverse complement strand
GACTAGAAAGCAATAGATTTCTTGCTTCTGCCACAAATTCCCCCAGCTGTGAGCCTTCCAACCTTCTAAATATTCCTTTATATGTGGTTCAAAGTTCTGGGACCGTCCCCTGAGCCTGCTTGGTCGGGTATTCTTTGTTGTTGTTGTTGGTGCTCCTTTATTGCACTTCCATCCGATCCGCCATCTTGTTTGTTCTCCGTCGTACTGATTTCCGTAGTGGTTGTACCATTTTACAGTCACATCAGCTGTGTATATGACTTCCAGTCTCTAGATCCTCGCCAACATGATGATGTTGTTAAGTGCCATTGAGTTGGTTTTGACTCATAGTGGCCCTGTATAGGTCTTCCAAGGAACGACTGGTGAGTTTGAATTGCCACCCTTGCAGTTTAAACCAACTTTGCAGTCCACAGTGCCACACCAGCACAGTGTGGCCAGCACAGAACAGTGATTTTTAAGAAAATAAGCAAGTTCTTTGGGGTCCTCATTATTTAAACTAAAAAATACACATATTTTATTTTTCTTGTTGACAATGTGCATATCAGAACATACACCAGTGTAACAATTTCTGCATATATAATTCAGTGGCACTGATTGCATTCTTCAAGTTGTGAAACCATTCTCACCCTCCTTTTCCCAGTGGTTCCTTCCCTATGATCATAAAATCACTGCCCCTTAAGTTTCCTTTCTAATCTTTTGAGTTGCTTTGGTCAGTTGGATCCTAATAGACATTAAAAGAGCACAGTGTTCAAAGTAGACATTCTCTACTAGTTAAGCTAAACTATTTGTGTAGCGCTGTGGGTTAATGTGCTGGACTGCAAAGTCGTTTGAACCACAAGGTTGTTGGTTCAAACTCACCAGCTGCTTCTTGGAAACCTTATACAGGGTCACTATGGGTAGGAACTGACTCGATGTCACTTAACAACAAAGTGGATGTTTTGGTTTAAGGTTTAATATTATTTCAGGGCAATGGTTTCAAGAGTTCATCCAGCTTATATGGCCCCAGAAAATTTCAAGTTGATGAGAATTTAAAATTCTGTTCTGCATTTCTCCCTATTTGACCAGGATTCTTCCATAGAATATATATATATATATATTTTACCCCCTTTTTGTGTGGGCGCTTTTTCTTTTTTTTCTTAAATGTTTTATTGTGAATTATGTGATCGTTTACATGGGAGAACATTAGTTTTACATTCATTCTATCGTATATC
>NW_006408770.1:3572934-3573874 GCF_000296735.1 Chrysochloris asiatica | reverse complement strand
CTTTCTTTCAAGAAGTATCTTCTGTTCTTCTAGCCACTCCAGGTTGGTCTGCTTTTTCTTTCAAGTGGGCATTTCCCTTCTCTGGAGATCTGGATGTGGTTCAGGCTTCCACCTATAGTCTTATGTATTGCAGAGGCTCCGCAGGAATCCTACTTTTTCTTAATATTTTACAATAGTGAATCTATGCCATATTTCTCCTTTTGTGACTGATTTCACTCAGCAAATTGTCCTCAAGGTTCATCCATGTTATGTGGTGGCTTGCTGCTTCCGTGTTATTCTTCAGGGTAGCATAATATTCCATTGTGTTTATGTACCAAAATTTGTTTATCCATTCTTTCAGAGATGGGCACTTAGGCTGTCTGCATCTCTTTGCTGTTGTAAATAGTGCTGCTATGAACATTGGTGTGCATATACCTATTTGCGTTATAGCTCGTATTTCTTGTGGATAAATACCAGGTAGAGGAATTGCTGGATCATAAGGTATCTCTATTTCTAACCGTCTGAGGAAGCGCCATATTGTTTCCCAGAGTGGTTGGACCATTTTGCAATCCCACCAGCAACGTAGGAGGGTCCCAGTCTCTCCATATCCTCGCCAACACTTATTGTCCTCTACTTTTTTGATGTTTGCTATTATTGCTGGTGTGAGATGATATCTCATTGTTTTGATTTGCATCTCTGTAATGGCTAGTGATTGTGAACATTTATTGATATGTTTATTGGCTCCCGGGATCTTCTCCTTGGTGAAGTGTCTGTTCATGTCCTGTGCCCATTTAAAAAAAAACAAAATCTTATTTATACCAATACCTTTTTTTTTTCTTCTTCAAGTTTTATTGTGAATTATGTGACAGTTTACATGGGAGAACATCAGTTTTACATTTATCCTATCGTATATTGTTTCATTCCTGTGGTTACAATCTCCTCTACGCATCACCAATCAATG
>NW_006408770.1:3559860-3572338 GCF_000296735.1 Chrysochloris asiatica | reverse complement strand
GGGGTGGGAATGATCCTTGCTGTAAAGATTTGTTCCCTCTTTTGAGTTGCTGCATCCATGTGTTGTTGTCAAGTGCCGTTGAGTCGGTTCCAACCCATAGCGACCCTGTACAGGGTTTCTGAGGCTGTAAATCTTTACAGGAGCAGAAAGCCTCATCTTTCTCCCTCGGAGCAGCTGGTAGTTTAGAACTGCTGACCTTGCGGTTCACAGCCCGATTCAAAACCACTACGCTGTATCCATAGGTGTAGGTCAAGTTCATCAAATTGTATCAGAGTACTCTTTTTTTTTCCTCTCCTTTCTTCTTCTAGTTGCCTCTGATCATCCAGTCATTGAGGCTAGGTCAAATGGGTATTATCTGCAAGTGTGGGTGCTCTTGAGGATATGCCCTCTTTTCTTATCCACTGGACACTTCACTTTCCTCTCTAGTCCTCCATGGCTATGTCACTGACTCTGGCTCCAAGAGTCCCCAGGTCTTGCCACACTGCTGGCCAACCAGGTCTCCACCTGGGTTCACAGGAGTCTATTGAACGTTGTAGGGCGTAGCTCCCAGCCTCATAGCTGTTTTCCCCTCACTTCTTGTCGGTGGTGAATGTGGTCACCCATCAGAGCTTGTATTCCCATTGAGTCTTAGTCTTGGAAGGGGGTTTACTCTGAGGGGACCTGACCCCTTGCCTTGATGTCTCCTGGGTGAGCAACTTGCTTGTTCTTGTAGTAATCAGTTGGTCTGCCTCTATTGTTTTGTATTTTTCCTGTCAGTTTTTCTTTCAAGAGGTATCTTCTGTTCTTCTAGCCACTCCAGGCTGGTCTGCCCGTCCTCTCAGGGGGAAATTTCCTACCTCTGAAGATTCTGGATGTTGTTCAGGATTCCATCTATAGTCTTATGTAATGCAGAAGGTAGCCTCCTTCACTGGATGTGCCCATTTTTTAATTGGGTTATTTGTCTTCTTGTAGAGGTATTGTAGGTTCCTGTATATTTTGGAAATTAGTCCCTTGTCTGATGTGTCGTTGCAAAAGATTTTTTCCCATTCTGTGAGCTCCCTTTTTACTCTTTTAATGAAGTCTTTTGATGCACATAAGTTTTAAATTTTTAGTATGTCCCATTGATCTATTTTGTCTATTTTTGTTTGTGTTAGTTTCAAAATGTCTGTGTATGCCCTGTATTAGAGCTCTCACATTTCCCCTTATGTTTTCATTGATGGCCTTTCTAATTCTGGGATTCACATTTAGGTCTTTAATTCATGCTGAGTTGGGTTTTGTATAAGGCATAAGGTAAAGGTCTTGTTTCAGTCTTTTGTATTTCGCTTCCAATTCTGCCAGCACCATCTGTTAAAGAGCCCATCTCCTCCCCATGCAATATACTTAGGTACTTTGTCAAAAATCAGTTGGCTGTATGTGGATGGGTTAATTTCTGGATTCTCAATTCTGTTCTATTGATCAATATATCTTTCATTATACTAGTACCAGGCTGTTTTGACCACTGTAGCCTGGTAGTAAATTTTGAAATCAAGGAGTGAGAGGCTTCCCACCCTGTTTTTCTTCTTAAACAGTGCTTTGCTTATCCTGGGTCTCTTTCCATTGAGAGTATTGTAGGCTGTTGATTTTGTATATATGCTCTTGATTATGTCCATAGACTCTTATAGTAAAATGTTCGGTAATGGTAGGTGGACACAATATAGTTCTTTTTGCATCATGGAAAAGGAGACAGTTGTTCATGGAGGCAATTAGCTAGATATTCCATATCCTCCTTCCTTTGTTGCTCCAAGTGAATAGACACCAATTGTTCTATCATGGATGGCTGCTTACAAGCTTTCAAGACTCCAGGCACTATGCAATGAACTGGAAAGTAGAACAGAAACACTAAACAGGGTATGAGGCCATTTAACTGGGATATCCCAAGTTTAATCATTTACCTAAAGCCTCCAAACCAATGAACCAAATCCCATGAGCTGTTTGATTGACATAAGCAGGCTTAGCAGTTACTCTTTTTTTTTGGGGGGGGGGTCATTGTGTAAATAAATGTACCACACAACTTTTGCCAATTCAGCTTTTTACAGGTGTACAGCTTATTCAAAGCAATGACCTTATGTGTCTGTACAAATATTCCTTTAATCTCTGTGATTTTTTCCATCAACATAAACCAAAAGTCACTATTCCATGAGCAGCAATCCGTATTGTCCCTGATAACCTCTAATAAACTTTGGTGTCTATAGAGGTTTTTTTTTCAGGTTGTACTGACTTTGCCTATATTGTATGCTGCATTTCCCTTTAGCATTTTGTTTTGTTTGTGTATAAATTTTTTAAAAAATTTATTTTGTATAGTAGTGGTTTCATACAATATTTGTTTGCCCTTTTGTGATTGATGTATTTTATTCAGTATAATGTCTTTTAAATTCATTCATGTTGTGAGATGTTTCATGATTTTATAGTTGTGTAGTATTATCTTTATTTATTGTGTAATATTCCATTGGAGTCTTGGTGTGTCACTGTAGGATAAGCAATGACCCGTAAGGTCAATGGTTCAAACTAACCAGCCATTCCTAGGAGACCCTATACAAGGTCACTATGAGTCGGAATCGACTCCACGGCACTTAACAACAACCCCAACAGTATTCCATTAAAGAAGCCCTGGTATGGCACTGTAGGTTAAGCACTATACTGATAACTGCAAGGTCAGCAGTTTAAACCCACTATACCATACTTGAAAACCCCATACAGGGTTGATATGAGTCAGAATTGAATTGATGACACTTAACAACAGCAACAGCAACAACAGTGGTAGTATTCCATTGTGTATGTGTACCAGAGTTTCTTTATTTACTCATGGATGAGCACTTAGGTTATTTCCATCTTTTTGCTGCAGTGAACTTTGGTGTGCATGTCTATTCATGTTATGATCCTTATTTCTTTGGGGTATAAACCTAACGGGGATTGCTGGATCATATGGTATTTTCATTTCCAACTTTTTAAGGAAGCACCCTACCATTTTCTATAGTGGTTCCAGTTTTATATTCCCATCAGCAGTGTATAAGAGTTCCTACAACCTTGCCAGTATTTGTTATTTTCTGTTGTCTTTTTTTGGATTAGTTCCATTTTTGTTGGTGGGATGATATCTCGTTGTAGTCTTGATTTACATTACTCTGATGGCTAATGATTGTAAGTATTTCTTTATGTACTTGTTAACCACCTGAATGTCTTCTTGGTAAAGTATCTGTTCATATCCTGTGCCTGTTTAAAAAAAAAAAATGTTTCATTGTGAATTATGTGATAGTTTACATGGGAGAACATTAGCTTTACATTCATCCTATCGTATCTCATTTCATTGCTACGGTTACAGTCCCCTCCGTGCATCATCAACCAACAAAAGGATATACCCTGGCAAGCCTGCCCCCTTGTCGTCAGCACACAGCTCCTCTCCCTCTGTGGGTCTCAAGGCCCCAGCTGCTCCATCTCTCCACGTCATCGTCTCTGCCTTCATCTCAGGCATCACTGTTTCTCTGGGTAGGGTACCGCACTCCTAGGGACCTCTACTCATGAACTGCAAAGTCAACCACTCCCCTCCTTTTGCTACAAAATGTCTACCTTTACATTTTCAACCTCATAGTCAGTCCTGATAGCAATTGTTCACTGTTGTGCCACATGATTGCTATCCCCATCTCCTTTCATCAGCCCCACCAAGACAGATTGGATACTACTCAGTGGAGATTCTATCTTCTGGAGCTCCACGCCCTCTACATCTAGGATCTCTCTTGAAAGCTTGTAAGCCAATTACTTCTTCTTGCCTTTGTAGCCCCCCATTTTGGGTAGCCGATGTCCAAGTTGCCCATCCCTGTCTACCCTGTGTATCGAGGGGGTGGGAATGATCCTTGCTGTAAAGATTTGTTCCCTCTTTTTTTTTTTTAAATGTTTTATTGTGATTTATGTGATAAGTTACATGGGAGAACATTAGTTTTACATTCATTCTTTCGTATATCGTTTCATTGCCATGGTTACAATCCCCTCCATGCATCAACCAACCAAGGGGTATACCCTGCAAGCCTGTCCCAAACACTCCTCCCCCCAGTCTTCAGCACACAGTCCCTCTCCCTCTCTGGATCTAAAGTCCCCAGCTGCGCCATCGCTCCACATCATCGTCTCTGCCTCCATCTCAGGCATCACTGCTTCTCTGGGTAGGGTCCCGCTATTGGCTCTTCTCCATTGATGGTCCTAGGGACCTCTGCTCCTAGACTGGAAAGTTAATCACTCCTTTCCTTGCTATAAAACGTCTACCTTTACATTTCCAACCCTCACTATCAGTCCTGATAACAATTATTCACTATTGTATCATCAGAGACCCATCTGCATTTCATTTCATCAGCCCTGCGTAGACAGATTGGATACTACTCACTGGAGATTCTGCTTTCCTCCTGGCCCTATGGCTCTAGGTTCCCTCTTGAAAGCTTGTAAGCCAGTCACTTCTTGCCTTTGTAGCCCCAGCCCCCATTTTGGGTAGCCAGTGTCCAAGTTGCCCATTCCTGTCTATTCTGTGTATGGAGGCGGTGGGAATGATTCTTGCTGTAAAGATTTGTTCCCTCTTTTGAGCCACTGCATCCATAGGTGGAGGTCAAGTTCATCAAATTGTATAAGATTACTCTTTTTCCCTCTTCGTTCTTCTTCTAGTTGAGCTCTGATCATCCAGCCATTGAATCCAGGTCAAGTGGGTATTATCTGCAAGTGTGGGTATATTATCTGCAAGTGTGGGTGTTCTTGTGCATCTCCCCTCTCTTCATATCAGCTGGACGCTTCACTCTTCACTCTAGTCCTCTGTGGCTATGTCACTCTCTGGGCCCAAGAGTTTCCCCCCCCCCCCCAGGTCTTGCCATACTACTGGCCAGCCAGGTTTTCACCCAGGTTCACAGTAGTCTATTAAACGTTGTAAGGCTTAGCTCGCAGCTTCATTGCTGTTTTTCCCTCTTCCCTTATCGGTGACCAACATGGTCAGCAGTCAGAGCTCATGTCTGCTTGTTTATTCCCATTGAGTGTTAGTCTTGGTGTAGGGGTTTTCCCCTGAGGGGACCGGACCACTTGCCTTGATGTCTCCTGGGCTTGCTTGTTCTTGTAGTAGTCAGTCGGACTGTCGGACTGTTGCTTGTTCTTGTAATCAGTTAGACTGTTATTGTTTTGTTTTTCCTGTTGGTTTTTCTTTCAATAAGTATCTTCTGTTCTGCTAGCCTCTCCAAGCTGGTCTGCTTGTCCTTTCAAGTGGAAATTTCCCATCTCAGAAGATTCTAGATGGGGTTCAGGATTCCACCTATGGTTTTATGTAATGCAGAGTCTCCACAGGAAGCCTCCTTCACTGGACACATTGTAGCCCCATTTTAGGTATTCCAAACAGTTATAGGCAGAAAGATGGACTTACAAGCTTTCTTTGGTGATATTTCTGGCTATTCCTTTCTCTCCCCCCTCCCAGTGTCTATTTTATAATATAATATAAGGAAAACCAAGATTCAAAAGACAGCCAAGCATCTTAACATAAGTTTCCCCCTTTTCCGCATTCCATCCATGTCTCAATCCCTGTATCCCAGAACCCTGTTATTCCAAGGTTGTGCATACATCATTATATACCTCTGTCCCACTTAGCCCATGCAACCTGCTTCATTGTTCTCCCTTCCACCTTGTTCTCTCCCCCACTTTCTTGTGTATTGCTCCCCTCCACAGCACCCAAACTATCCTGTGTCTATTCCCTATCCTGTGCTCCACCTTCCTCTCTCTCCCCTCACCCCACTCCCCACCTCCTGGTAACCAGCAAAGAATCCACCACCACCACCCCTCCCCCTTTAATATGGGTTCTTTTTCTTAGTCTTTTACAGTAGTGGTCCTATACAGTATTTCTCCTTTTGTGACTAATGTCACTTAACATAATGTCCTCAAGGTTCATCCACGTTAGGTGGTGGCTTGCAGTTTCCTTGTTATTCTTCAAGGTAGTATAATATTCCATTGTGTGTATGTACTATAGTTTGTTTATCCATTCTTCCATTAATGGGCACTTAGGGTGTCTCCATCTTTGTGTTGTTATGAACATTGATATGCCTTTATCTACTCGTGTTATGGCTTGTATTTCTTGTGGGTAAATACCAAGTAGAGGAATTGCTGAATCCTAAGGTATTTCTATTTCCAACCGTCTGAGGAAGCGCCATATTGCTTTCCAGAGAGTTTGGATCATTTTGCAATCCCACCAGCAATGCAGGAGTGTCGCAGTCTCTCCACATCCTCGCCAGCATTTATTGTCCCCTGCTTTTTTGATCTTTGCTGTTATTGCTGGTGTAAGATGTCTCATTGTTCTTTTGATTTGCTTCTCTCTTAGCGTAGTGGTTACGAGTAGTGGTTACGAATTGGGCTGCAAACCAAAAGGTCAGCAGTTTGAAACTACCAGCTGTTCCGCGGAAGAAAGATGAGGGGTTCTGCTCTCGTAAAGATTTATAGCCTCGGAAACCCTGTACATGGTCGCCATGAGTCGGAAACTGACTCCATGGCACATCACCACCATCACCAATGGCTAGTGATCGTGAACATTTCTTCATATGTTTGTTGGCTACCCGGATCTCCTTCTTGGTGAAGTGTCTGTTCATGTCCTGTGCCCATTTTTAAATTGGGTTATTTGTCTTTTTCTTGTAGAGGTGTTGTAGTTTCCTATATATTTTAGAAATGAGTCCCTTGTCTGATGTGTCATTGCGAAAGATTTTTTTCCCATTCTGTGAGCTCCCTTTTTACTCTTTTGGTGAAGTCTTTTGATGCACATAAGGATGCCCCTATCATCTCTTTTGTCTACTTTTTTTCATGTTATTTTAAAAATGTTTGGTAGTCTGTGTATGCCCTGAATTAGAGCCCTCACATTTGTCCCTATTTTTTTTTCATTGATGGCCTTCATAATTCTGGAATTTACATTTAGATCTTTATGCTGAGTTAGTTGGTTTTTGTATAAGGTGTGAGGTAAAGGTCTTGTTTCAATCTCTTGCATATCACTTTACAGTTCTGCCAGCACCATCTGTGGAAGAGATTATCACCTCCCCATGTGATACATTTAGGCACTTAGTTGAAAATAAGTTGCCTGTATGTGGGTGGGTTATTTTATGAATTCTTGATTCTGTTCCATTGATCAATGTATCTTTCATTGTACCAGTACCAAGCTGTTTTGACCACTTTAGCCATGTAATAAATTTTGAAATCAGGCAGTGAGAGGTTTGTAACCTCATTCTTCTTAAGCAGTGCTTTGCTTATTCTGGGTCTCTTTCCTTTCCATATAAAGTTTGTAATAGTTTTTCCATCTCTTTGAAGAATGTCATTGGAATCTGGATTGGAATTGCATTATATGTGTAAATTGCTTTGGGCAGTATTGACGTTTTTACAATGTCTTCCTATCCAAGAGCATGGTACATTCTTCCATTTTTATAATCCTCTTTTGGTTTCTTGTAGTAGTGTTTTGTAGTTTTCTTTGTACAGGTCCTTTGTTTCTCTGGTTACATTTATTCCCAGATATTTCATCCTTTGGGTGGTCACTGTAAATGGTATTGCTTTCCTAAAGTCCTTTTCAGCACTGTCATTTTTGATATAGAGGAATCCAACTGATTTTTGTATGTTGATTTTGTATCCTGCCACTTTCCTTAATCTTCCAGTTGACGTCTAGTTGCTTTTTTACTGAATCTTGGGGTTTTCTATGTATAGGATCATATCATCTGCAAATAGAGTTTTTACTTCCCCTTTGCCAATTTGGATGCCTTTAATTTCCCTGTCTTGCTGTATGTGGCTAAGACTCCGAGCACAATATTGAATAGGATTGGCAACAAAGGGCATCCTTGTCTGGTTCCTGTTCGCAGAGGAAAGGCTTAGTTTTTCTCCATTGAGAGTAATATAGGCTGTTGGGTTTGTGTATATGCTCTTAATTGTGCTGAGAAATTTCTCTTGAATTCCTACTTTGTTGAGTGTTTTTATCAGGAATGGATGTTGGACTTTGTCAAATGCCTTTTCTGTATTAATTGATATGATCATGTGGTTCTTTTCTTTTTTCTTATTTATATGGTGGATTACGTTGATTGTTTTTTTTTAATGTTGAACCATCCTTGCATCCCTGATATGAATCCCACTTGATTATGATGTATTATCTTTTTGATGTGCTGCTGGCTAAGATTTTGTTAAGAATTTTTGCATCTATGTTCATGAGGAATACTGGTCTATAATTTTCATTCTTAGTGATGTTCTTCCCTGGTTTTGGTATGAGGGTTATGCTTGCTTCATAAAATGAATTAGGAAGTTTTCCATCCTCCTCTGGAATAATTTGAGTCGAATTTGTGACAGCTCTTCCCTGAATGTTTGGTAGAACTCACCAGTGAATCCATCTGTGCCTGGACTTCTTTTGGTTGGGAGTTTTTTGATGACCTGATCAATTTCTTGTTTTGTTATTGGTCTGTTCAGGTTTTTGTACTTCACTCTTAAGTTTTAAAATTTGTTGGAATACAACTCTTCATAGTATTCTGTTATTCTTTTGATTTCCTTTGATTCCATTGTGACATTGCCCATGTGTTTTCTAATTCATGTTATTTGTGTCTTCTTCTCTTTTCTTTTGTTAGGTTTGGCAATGGTTTGTCAGTTTTGTTAATCCTTTCAAAGAACCAGTTTCTTGTCTTATTGATCCTTTCTATATTTTTTCTGTTTTCTATCTCATTTATTTCTGCTCTAAACTTTATTATTTCTTTTCTTTTGGTGGCTGTAGGTTCCTTGTGTTGTTCTGTTACTAATTGTTGGAGATGCTGTGTTAATGTGTTTATTTTGGTTATCCCTTGCTTTTTGATGTGTGTATTTAATGCAATAAGTTTTCTTCGCAGTGTCCCAAAGATTTTGGTATGTTGTGTTTTTGTTTCTAGGAACATTGTTTATTTCTTCTACTACCCAGTGCTTTTCAGCAGGGTGTTATTAACTTTCCATGTATTTGACTTTATTTCCTTAGCCTTCCTATTGTTGATTTCTAATTTGATAGTATTGTGTTCTTTGCAGATGATTTGTAGTATTTTGATATTTGTAAATTTATGAAGTTTTGTTTTGTGGCCTAACACATGGTGTATTCTGGAAAATGTTCCATGTGCACTGGAAAAGAATGTGTATTGTGCTGTTGTTGGGTTGAATGCTCTGTACACATCTATGAGGTACAGTTGACTGATTGTGTTGTTTAGTTCCTCTGTCTTTGTCAAGTTTCTTTCTGGTTCTATCCATTTTTGAAAGCGGTGTATTAAAATTGCCCACTATTATTTTAGATTCGGCTATTTATTTCTTCTGATCTATTAGACTTTTCATTTTTGTCTTAACTCTTGCATTGGGAGCATGGATGTGTATTATCATTATGTCATCTTGTTCAATTGTCCCTTTAATCATAAGATAAGGTCCATTTTTATCTATTATCCTGGTATTTTCCTTAATGTTTATTTTATCAGAAATTAGTACTGCCACTTCTGTTTATTTTTTATCACAATTAGCTTGGTATATATATATTTTTCCATCCTATGACTTTTAGTCTGTTTTTGTCTTCTGTGTGTAAGATGTCTCTTGCAGACAGCATATTGAAAGATCTTTTTTTCTTATCCATTCTGTCACCCTCTGTCTCTTAACTGGTGCATTTAATCTGTTTACATTCAGTGTAATTATGGATAGGTATGGATTAACTGCTGCCATTATGCTTGTTTTTGTGTGTGTGTGTAATGCTGATGCTTTCTTTGTTCTGGGTGTCTTCCTGTGCTGAGTTCATGCTTTTTGTGTTCTTTCTTGTGAGTGTCCTCATAGTTTTAATGTTTCCATGTTCTTCTTGTATTTTCATTTTCTTTGTAGTTTGTGAAGTGTTATCCTGTGCCTATTTCTAAATATGATTTTCTTTTGTTGAATTATTGAAGTTGTCTATAAATTTTATAGATTAGATCTGCAAAAAATATGAACCAAACCATACCTCTCATGACACTCACTTATTCAACTGGGTTCAATAATCTGTTGCAGTGGCCACATAGGACTCAGACAAAATACAGTTATGGGGTTTATTCAAAGTTAACAGGCTACAATTGGGGCCAAAAATGCTCAGGGCACATTTAGTTGTTCCAGTCATTTGCTGATAAATGCCCATAGGACACACTGTTCCACCATAAGTCTTAGCCTGAAGGTACTCAGTGCTACAAAAAGCAAGCTTTTTGCCCAAAGTCATTCATCTTAACTTGCTCTGTGGGCTGGGAAACCCACTGTTCTGTCTCATGCTCTGGTTCTTGGTTCTGCTGCTGCTGCTCCTTTGCAGCTTCTCTGGTGTCAATGTGCAGAGATTTCAGGATCCAAAGGAGGCTTTTCCCTCCTGGGTCGCCTTTTTTACTGGTGGTGAGATCCCCTCCTGCTTCTGAGATGGTTCATTTTATATCCATGTCTAGAAGTTCACATTTTTTTAAATTTGCAATTAACTGTGCTAACATCCATAACTGAATCATTCCAGCCTATCAATATCATCTCCCACCTTGTCTTACCCAGACCCAGCAGGGCAGAAATGTTTAGTAGGACTTGCAGACTACCAAACTTCTAGACTTGGCTAGAAGAGACATTAGATAATTGACTACACTACAGACCCTTGTTGGATATGTTACACCCCCCAAAATTTCCTCAGTCTGTAGGTTCTCTTTATATTCTTTTGGGATATGTTTTGATTGTTGTTGTTAAGTGCTGTTGAGTTGGTTCTGACTCATAGTGACCCTATGTAGGAATTGCCAGTTCTTCAGTTAAGTGCTTATCCTGCAGTGCTGCACCAGGACCCCAATTGATTAACATATGTAAATAATTTTTAGGAAGTTCCATTTATCTAGTTCATCTTCTGCTATTTGTGCATTTTTAGTTACGTTTGGTATTCTATTTTTGCCATATATTAGGGCTCTTAGTATTGAGTCCTGGTGTGGCGCTGTGTGTTAATATGCCAGACTGCAAAGTCGCTTTGAACTGCAAGGTCGACAGTTCAAGCTCACCAGCTGCTCCTCGGAAACCCTATTCAGGGTTGCTATGGGTCGGAACCGACTCGGCGGTACTTAAAAACAACAACAGTGTTGCCCCTATTTTTTCTTTATAATTTTAGGTTTTATGTTTAGGTCTTTGATCAGTTTAGATTTAGTTTTTGCATGTCGTGTGAAGTATGGATCCTGTTCCATTTTTCTGGTAATGTTCCTGTTACTAAGTGCTGTCGGGTCGGTTCTGACCCATAGCCACCCTGCATAGAGTTTCTGAGGAGCAGCTGGTGAGCTTGAACCATTGACCTTGCGGTTCAAAGCAACCTTGCAGTTCAGCACGTTAACCCACAACACTACACCAGGGAACAGACATTCAATTTTGCCAGTATGGTTTGTGAAAAGATTGGTATGGTCATTGGTGGTTGCATGCACCGAGTCATTTTTGACGCATAGCAACCCTGGCTGTATAGGATTTCCGAGGCTATAAATCTTTATGTGAGTAGAAAAACTCATCTTTCTCCCACAGAACAACTGGTAGATTCAAACTGCTAACCTGGCTGTGAACAGCTGAGCTCGAGTTAAGTTGATTTGGACTCATCATAGTGAACCTGTTTCTGAGAGCAGCTGGTGAGTTTGAACTGTCAACCTTGTGGTTCAAACCGATCTTGTGGTCCAGTGCTCATTTTACAGCGCCACAGAATTGTTGTTGTTAAGTGTTGTTGAGTTGGTTCCGACTCATAGCGACCTTGTATAGGGTTTCCAAGGAGCAGCTGGTGGGTTTGAACTGCCAACGTTGTGGTTTGCAGTCCAGTGCTGATCCTACAGCAGCACACCAGGATATCATATAATTTGTAAATAGAGATAGTTTTATTTCTTTCTTACCAACTTGAATGCCCCTTATTTATATTTCTTGTCTGTGCTTTAGCTAGGAATTCAGTACAATTTTGTACAGTAGTGGTGATAAAGGGCATTTTTGTCTGCTTCCTGATTTCAAGGTGAATGTTTTCAGTTTCTTTGTTGAGAATAATACTGGCTATTGTTGTTGTTAGGTGCCATCGAGTCAGTACCGACCCATAGTGACCTTATGCACAGCAGAACGCACTGCCCGATCCTAGGCCAACCTCATTACTGTTGCCACGCTTGAGTCCATCGATGCTGCCACTTGGCCAGTCCATCTCTTTGGGGGTCTTCCTCTTTTTCTCTGACCCTCCACCTTACCAAACATGATATCCTTCTCCAGCGACGGGCCCCTCTTGACAATATGTTCAAAGTATGAGAGATGAAGTTTAGCTGTCTTGGCCTCCAAGGCGCACTCTGGCTGCACTTTTTCCAAAACGTTCTTTTGGCAGCCCATCGCACTTTCAATATTGACTGTAGGTTTTGTATGTTGTTGTTGTTATGTGCTGTGGAGTCCGTTCCGACTCACAGCGACCCTGTACAGGGTTTCCAAGGCTGTAAATCTTTTTTTTTTTAGGAATCCTTCTGTTTTA
>NW_006408770.1:3554147-3557785 GCF_000296735.1 Chrysochloris asiatica | reverse complement strand
CACTTTGGCTGTCTCCATCTTTTTGCTATTGTAAATAGTGCTGCTATAAACATTGGTGTGCATATATCTTCTACCGAGGCTGTAAATCTTTATGGGAGCAGAAAGCCTCATCTTTCTCCCACGGAACAGCTGGTAGTTTTGAACTGCTGACCCTGAGATTCACAGCCTGATTCGTGCCCTTTATTATGTTGTAGGATGTCCCTTCTATTTCTGTTTTGCTGAGATTTTTTTTTTTTAAATTAGGAATGGGTGTTGGACATTATCAAATGCCTTTCTGTATCAATTAGCATAATTATGTGAGCTCTTCTCCAAATGTTTTGTAGAGTTCTCCTGAGAAGATATTTTTTGGTTCAGGCTTTTGTTTGTGTGGTTTTAATTTATTTGTTTAAACTTTTTATCTGAATTGTTAAGGTTTACAGACAAGGTCGTCAGTTTTACATTCCACAAATCAAACACTTTGTTCCATGTCAATCCCTTCAGAACAACAACAGTTATCCCACTTCCTCCCTCACATACCTATTTCTATTCCACCCACCTTCCTAGCTCTTCTTAACTTTATCCTTAGGTAATTGTTACCCTTTTGATTTTGGATGATTGACAATTTCATGGTGAGCATGGAATGTTGTTTTTGTCCATTTTGTTAAGTGCTGGTGGAGTTGATTCCGACCCAGATTCTGACCCATAGCTACCCGGTATAGGGTTTTCAAGGAGCAGCTGGTGAGCTTGAACAACTGACCTTGTAGTTCAAATGACTTTCCAGTCTGACGCATTAGCCCACAGCGCCACACCAGGCCCACATATACCTATTTATTGCTTGGCTGAAAATTGGGCCACACGAATGAGTTCCTTTCCAGACACGAAGGGTGGTCAAGAGCCATAATCTCAGGTTCCTCCAGTCTCTTACTGACCAGTAAGTTGGTATATATAGAATTTTGAGTTTTGTTCCACATCTTCTCCCACTGTATCCAGGAACTTCTAAAGCGATCCCTTTCAGAGCAGTTGGTAGTGGTTGCCGGGCACCATCTAGTTTTTCTGGTATCAGAGTTGTGGAGTCTGACGTTCACGTGTTGCATTTGTTGGTTAGATTAATTGATTCCAAGTCTCTTTGAGTCTCACCATTCTTCTTTCTTGTGCAATTGGAGAAACCAAATAGATGCACCTTAGATGGCCACTCATGAGCTTTTAAGATCCTAGACAATACTCACCAAAGTAGGATGTAGATGCACCTTAGGTGGCCACTCATGAGCTTTTAAGATCCTAGACAATACTCACCAAAGTAGGATGTGGACAGTGTTTTGCCAATTGACCATGGTATCCCCATTGCTGCAGTTCCTCCATTTTATAAGTAGATTTAGGTGGTCACCAGCAAGCATACTAGTCTGCTTACAGTATCCCTTTGAGTTTCAGTCATAGAAGATGAGTATTGGTATGAGTGTTTCCAGTTTGCTAGCTCTTAGTGCTAGTGGTTGGGCAGAGCAGTGAGAGCTCCCAGTCTATGGGCCTCTGGTGCTATTGGCTTGAGTGAGGGAGTGGGCAGACTTCTGGTGCTGATGGCCAGTGGAGAGTCTAGTGCTGCTAATTGCGTGTCCCCAACGTGAGCGACTGAGTTGAAGGGGCATATGCCACAGATCTGCGACCCCTGACTCAGGGCAACACAGTGCAGGGTGCTGCTGAATGTGGTCTTGTATGGGTTTTGGGTTTATAAGGGAGTTGAAGGAAATACTTTAGGTCTGTGGGATACCAGCAAGGGGTTGGAGGGACGCAGTGGGTGAGGTGAGTGCAATTAGTTTTCTTGGTGTGGAGTATTCCTACCTGGCTTTAGAGGTGGGTGCAGAGGTACTCTTATTTGGCTGCATCAGGTGACGGGATCTTTAGATGGCAACAGTGCTTGCTTTGTGTCAGTGTGGCTGCACTGTGCAGGTTTGGATGGCACGTTGCTGATGACCCACAAATTTCCATGTCTGCTATTTTTGTACAGCCTCTAGTTCTATTTGGCACTTGGTCCACTTCTGCAGCTGTCCGTTTGATGCTCAGGATTCCAAAGTTGTCATCTATATCTAATTCGTTTTTTTTTTTTTTTTTTTCTTGTTGTAAGAGGCCTATGTCACCATCTTGGACTGCCTATTGGTCTCTATACTTTTGCCTATTCTAGTCTTTTCTTTTGTCATACTTATAAATGATGTCTTTTTTGTGTTTTATTCATTTCAGTCATCATAATTTCTTTAAGTTCCATCCATATTGACTTGAATTTTCTTATTTGGTGAATAGTATTTCATTGCATGTGCAGGTAGGTAGTCTCAGACTTATGATACACTCAAGTTATGACAAACCGCACTCTGTCAGAGTATCTGACATTTTATTTACCTGGGAGAAAGTTATAGCAAAATGCATGCCGGGTGTGATAGTTAAGGATTTGTGTCAATTTGACTGAACCGGGATTCTCAGTGATTTTGCAGTTAAGACGTAGTAATCTCTCATGCATTGTTGTTGGTTTTTGTTTTTTTAAAGTGCCTCTGAGTCAGTTCCAACTCAAAGCGACCATATATAGAATTTTCGAGGAGCAGTGTCTAGTGAATTTGAATCGCTGACCCTAGGCTTCAAACTGAGCTTATGGTTGGGTGCTTGTCCTACAGCTCCATGCAGAACTCCTCCATGCATGATAAGATCTAAAATAATAATAATCAACTTCATGATGAGATATGCTATGAGCAGCCAATCAGTTGAAAGGAATTTTCCTCAGTAATGTGACCTGTCTTCAATATATTGGACATTTGGACAGAGCTTGTTTGCTTTTGCTGGATCTGGATTCTGCATCTGGCTCATTAACTAACCTCTGGTTATTTAGATTTGAGCCAGTGGCCTCCTCTATTGCCAGTCAATCCAGGGAATTATCAGCAGTCTGCCATCTTACCTGTTGTATGTCCTGACAATCTTGGGTTCTTCAGCTCTGCAGCCACGCTAATTGGAAGCCTCCAGCTTGACAGATGCATCATGGACTTGCAACTTGCTCACCTCTTGGACTCCTGGTGTGGTGCTGTAGGATCAACACTGGACTGAAAATCACAAGGTCGGCAGTTCAGACCTACAAGCTGCTTCATGGAAACCCTATACAGGATTGCTATGAGTCAGGACTGACTCAGTAGTACTTATAACAATAACAAGTGTAAGCACTGGACTACTAACCACAAGGTTGGCAGTTCAAACCTACCAGCAGTTCCTTGGGAATATACATAGGGTCGCCATGAGTTGAAATCGACTCAGCTTTAATTGTTACTAAGTCTATTTTTTCTTTGTCAAATGGTCATAGAAATATATCTGATTTTACATGGTTGAAAATTGTATAAGATTCATATATACAAAAGTAAGTTAAAAAGTGTAGCCACAAAATTATAGAAACCTTTATTAAAACAAAAATATCAAAATGTGAAGCTATTGTTTCTTTTTTTAATGTTTTATTGTGAATTATGTGATAGTTTACATGGGAGAACATTGGTTTTACATTCATTCTATCATATAGCGTATCATTGCCAAGGTTACAATCCCCTCCATGCAATCCTTCCCCCGTGCCCCCCTGGTCTTCAGCACACAGTTCCTCTCCCTCTCTGGATCTAAAGTCTCCAGCTGCTCCATCGCTCCAC
>NW_006408770.1:3550124-3550725 GCF_000296735.1 Chrysochloris asiatica | reverse complement strand
CTCCATCTCAGGCATCTCTGTTTCTCTGGGTAGGGTCCCGCTCTCGGCTCTTCTCCGTTGATGGTCCCAGAGGCCTCCGCTCCTATCCTGTAGATTTAATCACTCCCTTCCTTGTTATAAAAATTCTACCTTTGCATTTCCAACCCTCATAGTCCGTCCTGATAAGCATTATTCACTACACTATCACGAGTTACCCAACTGTATCTCCTTTCATCAGCTCCGCCCAGACAGAGTGAATAGTATCTACTGGAGATTTTGCCTTCCGTCATGCTCCCTATCAGTAGGTTCCCTCTTGAAAGTTTGTACGCCAGTCACTTCTTGCCTTTGTAGTCCCCCTCCCCCCCCAATTTGAGTATCCAATGTCCAAGCTGCCCTTCTCTGTCCACTCTGTGTGTGTGTGGGTATGTGAATGTTTGTTGCTGTGAGGATTTGTTCCCTCTTTTGAGTTGCTACTCCATAGGTGTATGTCAAGTTATCAGACTGTATTAGCTCACGCTTTTTTTTCCTTTCCCCTCTTTTTTCCTCTCCTGGTTGAGCTCCGATCATCCAGTCATCCGGTCCAGGTCACGTGGGTATCATCTGCAAGTGTGGGCGCTCCTGT
>NW_006408770.1:3542048-3548904 GCF_000296735.1 Chrysochloris asiatica | reverse complement strand
TGTAAGTCTCTTTTAGTTTCTTGCAGAAGTTTTTTGTAGTTTTCTTTTTATAAGTCCTTTGTTTCTCTGGTTACATTTATTCCTATATCTGTGGGTCCAAATTTTGGAGCTCTGTTTTGCCTCTTTTTTGCCTGGAATTCTGAGTTATTGCTGACGGCGACCTTCACTATGCCTTCACCATAGCCGCCAGCAAGCCTTGCCCTCCCTGCTTCTTCAGTAAGTCTGTAATGTCCTTACTCTGTCTCAGGCCCTTCTGAGTTCTGCTACTTTTTGAAATGCTGTGGAGTGTATTATGACCCACAGAGACCCAGTGTAGGGTTTCCAGTAGCAGTTGTTGAGTTAGAACCACAGTTCCTGCAATTCAAAACGCTTTGCAGTCTGGGGGATTAAACCACAGCAGGGGTGCTTTGTTACTGGTGTTAAGCTGCTACTCAAGGGCATCTCAGCTTGGGCTGGCCCAAACCTTGATGCTTTGATGGGTGGGCCTGAGGCTAGGAGGCTGGGCAGAGGGCTGTCCTAGGCTTAAGAAGTGTGGGATGGGCTTGGTGCTTGCAGGCAGATGGGGTCTGTTTTTGATGACTTCTAAAATGCGTCTCTTTGTCTCCCTGTGCTTTGAGCCCCCCAATTTTCCCTGTATACACGCTGGTAATGCCTAATGTGGCAATCAGGACCCCCCTGGGATGGACTATGTTGGTTCCTGTGGCCCCGCTGGCTCTCTGATAGCATCCTTCCTTTGAATGGGTCTGCTCAAGCCCTGCTAAGTTCTGCAGTGGGCGGCGCCGTCCCCAGGGTGGGAGCCGAGAGCAGGGTGGGTGGAAGCTCAAAATGCTCGTAACTCCTCAATTGTTTGATCCTTCATAAAAACAAGTTCATAAAGTTGAAGCCTAATGTTTTATGTTTGCCCAAAAGCTGTCTGTCTACCAGGAGGGTGCCCCCCTTTGTGATACTGTCCCCTCCTTTCTCCTGAGCCTGTGTACCTGTGCTGCCCGGTCAGGGAAGTGCCGGAAGTCCCTCTCGATCCGCAAATTATTGAATGATCCAGAAGCATAAAAGAAGATGCCAGGAATATAGATTCACTGTAGTAAAAGGAAATGGTTGATGTTCAGCTGTTCCAAGAGGTAGTATATGATCAAGAGCCAATGATACTGAAGGAATCAGTCCAAGGTGCCTTGAAGGAATTGGCAAAGAATAAGGCACCAGGAATTGATGGAATAAGAATTGAAATCTTTCAAGAAAGTGAGGCGGCACAGGAAGTGCTCGCTCATCTATGCCATGAAATATGGAAGATACCATCTGGCCAACTGATTGGAAGAGATTCGTATTTGTGCCCATTCCAAAGAGAGGTAACAAGTGGAATGCGGAAATCATCGGACAATATCTTTGAGTTCTCATGTGAGTAAAGTTGTTTTCAAGGTAATACAGAAACAGCTGCAAGCATACATTGACAGAGAACTTTCAGAGGTGCAAACCAGATTCAGAAGAAGACATGAAACGAGGGATATCATTGCCGATGTCCTGTAGATCTTGGATGAAAGTAGAGACTATCAGAAAGATGTTTACTTGCCTTTTATTGACTATGCAAAAGCTTTCTATTGTGTGGATCATGACAAGCTATGAACACCATTGGTAAGGATGAATATTCCTGAAGACTTACTTGTGTTCATGAGGAACCTGTACGTGGACCAAGAGGCAGTTGTTCGAACAGCGTGTGGGAACACTGAATAATTTAAAATTAAGAAAAGTGTGCGACGGGGTTGTATTCTTTCACTATACTTATTGAACCTCTATGCTGAGCAAATAATCCGAGAAGATGGGTTATATGAAGAAAAATGTGGCATCAGGATTGGAGGAAGTCTCATTAACAACCTGTGATATGCAGATAATACAACCTTGTTTGCTGAAAGTGAAGAGGACTTAAAATACGTACTGATGAAGATCAAAGAGCACAGCCTTTGGTATGGATTACATCTCAGTGTAAAAACAAAAATCCTCACCACTGGACCCATAAACAGCATTCTTATCAATGGAGAAAAGATTAAGGTTGTCAAAGATTTTATTCTTCTTGGATCGACTATCAACACTCATGGAAGCAGCAGTCAAGAAATCAGATGACATATTGTATTATCCTTTGATATGGATTGCCTCTCAATGTAAAGAAAACAAAAATCCTCACTATTGGATCAATAAACAACTTATAATCAGAGAAAAGTTTGAAGTTGTCAAGGACTTCATTTTCTTGGATGAACTATCAACACTCATGGAAGCCGCAGTCAAGAGATCAAATGACATATTGCATTAGGCAAATCTGCTGCACAACAACTTTTTAACGTGTTGAAGAGCAAGGATGTCAGCTTGAGAAATTAGGTGCGCCTGACTCGAGCTATGGTATTTTCAACAACCTCATCTGCCTACGAAAGCTGGACAGTGAATAAGGAAGACAGCAGAAGAAATGATGGGTTTTGAGTTATGTTGTTGGTAGAGAATATTGCAAGTGCCATGGGCTGCCAAAAGAATCAACACATCTATGTGGAGGAAGTGCAGCAAGAGTGCTCCTTGGAGGCAGCCAAACTTAGTCTCTCATGCTTTGGACATACTGTAAGGAAGGACCAGGTGCTGGAGAAGGATATCATTTTTGGTAAGGTGGAGGGTCAGAGGAAAAGAGGAAGACCCCTAGCAAGATGGATTGGCAAAGTGGCAGCATCAGTGGCCTCAAATGTGCCAACAATTGTGAGGTTGGCCCAGGACCGGGTAGTGTTTTGTTCAGATGTGGATAGGGGCGCTATGAGTCAGTACCTACTCAATGACACCTAACAACAACAACAATAGTGTATGTATGCTCTATGTTAGGGTCCCTAAGTTTTTCCCTATGTTTTCATTGATGATCTTTATATTATTGGTTTTACATTTAGATCTTTAATCCATTTTGTTTGTTGTTTTTTAATATGTTGGGAGGCATGGGTCTTGTTTCTTTTTTCTACAAATACATTTGCAGTTTTGCCATACCATGTGTTCTAGAGCATATCCCTGCCCCATTTAATGTGTTTTGGCCTTTTGACAAATACCAATTGAATTTATGTAGATTTACTTCTGGGTTCTCAATTCTGTTCCATTGATCTATGTATCTTTCATTGTATTAGTGCTAGGCTGTTTTGATTACTGTAGCTGTCTAGTAAATTTTGAAATAGATGAGTTAGTGGTCTCCAACTTTGTTGTTCTTCTTAAACAGTGCTTTCCTCATCTGTGGTCTTTTTCCTTTCCATATAAAGTTTGTGATCATTTTTTTTCACATTCCTTTAAAGAATGATGTTGGATTGTGACTGTGTTATATATATAGATTGCTTTGGGTAGTATTAATATTTTCACAATTTCCAGTCTTCCTATCTATGAATATGGTATGTGCTTCCATTTTTGTAAATCTTTTTTGGGTTTCTTTCTTTATTTTTTTTCTTCAAGTTGCCTTGTTTTCTTTTCCTTTTTTTTTTTTTTTTTTTGTGAACTGAGAGATAGTTTCCATGGGAGAAAATCAGCTTTATCCCATTGTTTCATTGAAATGATTACAATCTCCTCCATGCATCATCATTCAACAGTATTTGCATCCCTTTCATCTCTCTCTTTTTTTTTTTTTTTTGTTGGGTGGGGTGGGGAGTTGTATGCAACAACACTCAGGGATATATAATAATTTAAACAACTAAAGGGCACATTCTGTAGCCTCATTCCTGGCTGTCAGTATTCATTCTATCTCTTTCCATGAGTCTAGAGTCCTCAACTGCTCACTCTCTCTATGTCCTCATCTCTGCCTCCATCTCTCTTGTTTCTGCTTCTCTGGATAAGGTCCTACACTGCTTGCGCTCTTCTCTGTTGATGGTCCTAGTGTCCTCTGTTTCTGAGCTGTAAGATTAATTACTCTCCCGTTTTTGTTACAAAACTGCTACCTTTACAATTGTGACAATCACAATTAGTCATGATAACAATTTCTCACTGTTGAATCATAAGAATCTTATTCCCATCTGTTTTCACCAGACCCATCTAGACAAGATGTAAATTATTCAGTGGGGACTCTATCTTTCCCAGCACACTCTTAAACTAAACTCTCTTGAATACTTATAAGCCAGTCACTTTGTGCCTTTATTGCCTCACCATTTTAGGTTGCCAGTTTCTAAGTAGGCCATCCCTATCAACCCTGTATACAGAGGTGATAGGAGTGATACTTGATATGAAGACTCCTTCCTTATCTGTTGGTATTTTCAGCTACTACATCCATGAATTGTCAAGTTAATCAAATTGTAGCAATTCACACTCGTTTCCTTAATCAAAAATTGTTGTTTTTATCTTCCTCTAGTCGAGTTTTGATTATTGAGCCTTCAAGGCTAGCTCAAATGGGTTCTATCTGCAAGTTTGGGTGTTCTTGTGCGTCTCCACTTACTTCATATCAGCTGGATGCTTCACTCTCAGCTCTATCCCTCTGTGGCTGTGTGGTTGTCCATGGGCTCAGGTGTCCGCAGGTCTCACCACATTTTGGACCAACCTGCCCTTCCTCTTATTTGTCTCATCTCCATGTCAATGGGAGTCTATGGACCATGGTTGAGTTCAACCCATTTCTTCATTGCTACCTTTCCCCCTATTCCGTTCACCAGTAAACCAGCAACTTACATGCATGCTCATGAGTTCCCTTTGATTTCAGTCATGGAGTGGTTTGATCCTGAAGGGATTTGATTGCTTGCTTTGATGGCTCCCTAGTTAACAACTTACTTTTGTAATAGCCAATCATAATGCCATTTTTGTTTTGAGTTTTTACTGCTGTTTTTTCATTGAAGATGGATCTTCTGTCGCTCTAGCTGTTCCAGGCTGGTCTGCTTATCCTTTCTAGTGGGAATGTCCCACCTCAGAAAGTTCTGGATGGCCCTCAGGATTCCACCTAATGTTGTATATACTGCAAAGGCTCTGCAAGAGGTCTATTTCACTGGGCAATTTCTAAAACCCATTTTAGGTATTCCAATCAGATATATGCTGCAGACTGGCTTACAAACTTTCTGTAATCACGTTTTGCTGACATCCCTTTCTATCCCATTCAAGTATCTATTTTACAATAGTAGCAAGGGAAGCCAGTATTCATAAGACAGTCAAGCATCTAAGTATTATTTCCCCTCTTCAGACTATGCTTCGATCTCTGTGTCATAGAGCCCTCTTGTTCCAAGGTTGAGTATGCATAACTATTTACCTCTATCCCATTTAGCCCATGCAGACCTGTTCCCTTATGTACTTTGTTCTTCCACCTCCTCCCCCTTCTTGTGTATTACTCTCCCCAACACCCAAACTGTGATGTGTCTGCCCCCAGCCCTGTGCTCTACTGCCCTCTCCCTCAACCTACTCCAAACCCCACTCCCACTTCCACCTATAACCAAGAAAAAATTTTTGTTTTTCCCTTTTAGTGTGGTTATCTTTTCTTAAGTTATACAATAATGCTCTTATGTAATATTTCTCTTTTTGTGACCGACTAATCTCACTCAGCATAATGTCCTTAAGGTTCATCCATGTTATGTGGTGGCTTGCAGCTTCCTTATTATTCTTCAAGGTAACATCATATTCTATTGTGAGTATGTACCAAAGTTTGTTTATCCATTCTTCCATTGATGGGCACTTAGGCTGTGTCCATCTTTTTGCTATTTTGAATAGTGCTGCTATGAACATTAGTGTGCATATGTCTACTCGTGTTATGGCTCGTATTTTCTGTGCATAAATACCAATAGGGGAATTGCTGAATCATATGGTATTTCTATTTGCAACTTTCTGAGGAAGCGTCATAGTGTTTTCCAGAGTGGTTGGACCATTTTGCATTCCCACCAGCAATGTAGGAGGTTCCAGTCTCTCCACATTCTCGCCAGCATTTCTTGTCCTCTGCATTTTTGAAATTTGCTGTTATTGCTCGTGTGAGATGATATCTCATTGTTTTATTGATTTACATCTCTCTAATGGCTAAGATGTAAGCTTGAAGACTAAGGTGCGCCTGACCCAAGTCATGGTATTTTCAATAACCTTATATGCATGCGAAAGCTGGACAGTGAATAAGGAAGACTATAGAAGAATTGCTGCTTTTGAGTTATGGTGTTAGAGGAGAATATTGAAAGTGCTATGGGCTGCCTAAAGAACCAGTAGATCTGTGTTGGAAAGTGCAGCCAGAGTGCTCCTTGAAGGACAGGTTGGCCAAACTTCGTCTTTCATACTTCGGAAATATTGTGAAGAGGGACCATTCGCTGGAGAAGGATATCATGTTTGGTAGGGTCAGAGAAAAAAAGGAAGACCCCTAACGAGATGGATTGGCAAAGTGGCAGCATCAATGGGCTCAAGCATGGCAACAATAGTGAGGTTGGCCCAGGATCGGGCAGTGTTTCGTTCTGCTATGCATAAGGTCACTATGAGTCGGTACCAACTTGATGGCAGGTAACAACAATGGCTAATAGCAATAACAACACCAACAATGGCTAATTATCGTGAACATTTCTTCATATGTTTGTTGGCTTCCTAAATGTCTTCCTTGGTGAAGTTTCTGTTCATGTCCTGTGCCCATTTTTTTTTAATGTTTTATTATGAATTATATGGTAGTTTATATGGGGGAACTTTAATTTTACATTCATTCCATTGTATATCATCTCATTGCCATGGTTCCAATCCTCTCCATGCATCATCACCCACCCAAAGGGTATATCCCAGAAACCCGCCCCCTACACACCCCCTTCCTCCCCCACAGTTTTCGGCCCACAGTCCCTTTCCCTCTCTAGGTCTAAAATCCCCAGTCGCTTCATCACTCTGTGTCATCATTTCTGCCTCCATCTCAGGCATCTCTGTTTCTCTGGGTAGG
>NW_006408770.1:3538513-3540351 GCF_000296735.1 Chrysochloris asiatica | reverse complement strand
TTTTGTGACTGACTAATTTCACTCAGCATAATGTCCTCAAGGTTCCTCCATGTTATGCGGTGATTTACCGCTTCCTTGTTATTCTTCAATGTAGCATAATATTCCATTGTGTGTATGTACCACAGTTTGATGGGCACTTTGGCTGTCTCCATCTTTTTGCTATTGTGAATAGTGCTGCTTTAAACATTGGTATGTCCCCCCAAGTTTTTATTGTGAATTATGTGATAGTTTACATGGGAGAACATTATCTTTACATTCATCCTTTCTTACTTCATTTTGTTGCAGTGATTCCAGTCTCCTGCATGTATCATTAAACAACCAAAGGGTACACCCTGCAAGCCTGCCACTGGCCATCAGCACATAACCCCTCTCCCTCTCTGAGTCTAAAGTCCCCAGCCGCTCCAACTCTCCACATCATCATCTCTACCTCCATCTCTGGCGTCACTGCTTCTCTGGAATGGGTTCCGCACTTCGCTTTTCTCCCTTAATGGTCCCAGAGACCTCCATTCCTGGACTGCAAAATCAACCACTCCTGTCCTTGTGTTACAAAATGTCTACCTTTACCATTCCAACATTCACAGTCATTCCTGATAGCAAGTATTCAGATTGAACCACAAGAGTCTTAGCCCCATCTTCTTTCATCAGCCTAGTCCAGACAGCTTGGAAACCACTCAGTGGAGATTGTTCCTTTCCCCACACCCTCTGAAACTAGGTTCCCCTTTAAAAGCTTTTAATACAGTCACTTCATGCCTTAATAGTCTCCCCCCTCCCATTTTGGGTAGCTAATGTCCAAGTTGCCCATCCCTGTCGACCCTGTGTATCAAGGGGGTGGGAATGATCTTCGCTGGAATGATTTGTTCCCTCCCTTGACCTACTGCATGAACAAGCATAGGCAAGGTTCATCAAATTGTAGCGCATTACTCTTTTTTTCCCTCTTCTTTCTTCCTGTAGTCGAGTTCTGATCATCCACCATTGAAGCCAGGTCCAGTGGGTACAATCTTCAAGTAAGGGTGTTCTTGTGCATCTCACCTCACTTCATATCAGCTGGAAGCTTCACACTCCGCTCTGGTCCTCTCTGGTCATGTCCCTGTATCTGGGCTTAGGAGTCCCCAGGTCTTGTCTTAATGCTGGTTATCCAGGGCTCAATCCAAGTTAACAGGAGTGTATTGAATGTGGTCTGATACAGCTCAAAACTTCATCACTGTTTACCTCCCACTTTCCCATATTGGTGACCAACGTTTGGGCAGCAAGCCCACATGCCTTCTCATATATTATCCTAAAATTGTAGTCTTGGAAGGGGGTTTGCCCTGAGAGGACCTGACCATTCTCCTTGATGGCTCCAGGGGTAATGACGTGTTTGTTCTTGTAGTAGTCAATCAGACTATTGTTATTGTTTTTGATTTTTCCTGCTGGTCTTTCTTTCCAGAAGCATCCTCTGCTCTAGGCTGGTCTGCTTGTCCCACCTCAGAAGATTATGGATAGGGATCAGGATTCCACCTATGGTCTTATGCTCTGCAAAGGCTCTGCAGGAATCTTCCTTCACTGGGCAAGTTGTAGCCCCAGTTTAGGTATTCCAATCAGTTATAGGCTGAACAGAAGACTTACAAGCTTTCTATGGTGATGTTTCTGGCTATTCTTTTCCCTCGCCCTCCATTGTCTATTTTACAATAGTAGGCAATGGAAATCAAGGTTCAAAAGAAAGCCAAACATCTTAACATTATTTTCTCACTTTTACTCATTCATACCGTGTCTTTGTCCTTGTACCCTTGTTGTTGTTGTTGTTAGGTGCCATCGAGTCAGAACCAACTTGTAGCGACCCCATGCACAGCAGAACGAAA
>NW_006408770.1:3521530-3536118 GCF_000296735.1 Chrysochloris asiatica | reverse complement strand
GATCTGGATATGTTCTTTTTGACGATGAATGCAACACCATTCCTTTTCAATTTGTCATTCCCTGCATAGTAAACCATGTGGTTTTCAGATTCAAAATGGCCAATACCAGTCCATTTCAGCTCACTAATGTCTAAGATATCGATGTTGATGCATTCCATTTCATTTTTGATAACTTCCAATTTCCCCAGATTCATACTTCGTACATTCCATGTTCCGATTTTCAATGGATGTTTCTAGCTGTTTCTCTTCATTCTGATTTGTGCCCCATCAGCAAATGAAGGTTCTGTGAGCCTCTCTCCTACGAGCTCAACTCCATTCACGTCATCATCAACTCCACCTTGAGGACGCATCCCTTCCCCAGTCGCATCTTGAGTGCCCTCCAACCTGAGGGGCTCATTTTCTGGCCCTGTATCTGATATTGTTTCTCTGGTATTTTTAAGGTTTTCAGTGACCAACGATTCGGAAATAGTTTGTCACTCTTTCTTCCTACCTTGTATCCTAGAGCCCTGGTATTCCAAGGTTGTGCTTCCATCTTTATTTACCACTGTCCTATTTAGCCAATTGAATCCTGCCTAGCTGTTCTCCCATCCACCTTGTTCTTCCTTTCCCCTCCCCTTTCTAGTGTATTTTCCCCCTTCAACACCCAAACTATCCTGTGTCTATTCTTTACCCTGCGCTCCACCTTCTCCTCCCTCCCCTCACCCTACCCCATAAACCCAGTAACCAGTAAAGATTCTTTTTTCCCTTTTAGTGTGAATATTTTTTCTTAATCTTTTACAATAATGGTCCTATGCGGTATTTCTCCTATTGTGACTGACTAATTTCACTCAGCATAATGTCTTCGCTCATCCATGTTATGTGGTGGCTTGCAGCTTCCTTGTTATTCTTCAAGGTGGCATAATATTCCATTGTGTGTCTGTACCAAAGCTTGTTTATACATTCTTCCATGGATGGGCACTTAGGCTGTCTCCATCTGTTTGCTATTGTAAATAGTGCTATTATGAACATTGATGTGCATATATCTACTCATGTTATGGCTCGTATTTCTCATGCATAAATACCAAGTACAGGAATTGCTGGATCATAAGGTATTACTATTTCCAACCTTCTGGAGAAGCACCATATTGCTTTCCAGAGTGTTTGGTTCATTTTGCAATACTACCAACAATATAGGAGTGTCCCAGTCTCTCCACATCCTTGCCAGCATTTATTTTCCTCTACTTTTTGATCTTTGCTGTTATTGCTGGTGTGAGATGACATCTCATTGGTGTTTTTATTTGCATCTCTCTAATGGCTAGTGATCATGAGCATTCCTTTTTTCCAATTCTGTGGGCACTTTTTTACTCTTGGTGACATTCTTTGAGGCATATAAGTTTCTGATTTTTAGAATATCTCAATCATCTATTTTTTGTTCTTTTGTTAGTGTAATTTTCGCAGTGTTTGGTAGTCTGTGTGCGCCATGGATTGTTGTTGTTGTTATGTGCCATCGAGTCGGTTCCGACCCATAGCGAGCGACCCTGTATAGGGTTTCCGAGGGTGTAAATCTTTACGGGAGTAGAAAGCCTCATCTTTCTCCCGCGGAGCAGCTGGTAGTTTCGAACCGCTGACCTTAAGGTTCGCAGCCCGATTCGTAACCACTACGCTACTAGAGCCCTTAAATTTGTCCAGTTTTTTTTTGATGATGACTTTCATAATTCTTGGATTTAAATTTAGGTCTTTAATTCCTGTTAGTTGGTTTTTGTATAAGGCATGAGGTAAAGGTATTGTTTCAGTCTTTTGCATATCGTTTTCCAGTTCTGCCAGCACCATCTGTTGAAGTGATTATCACCTCCCAGTTTGTCAAAAATCAGTTGACTGTATGTGGGCAGGTTAATTTCTGGGTTCTCGATTGTGTTCCATTGATCAATGTATCTTTCATTGTACCAGTACCAAGCTATTTTGATCACTGTAGCCATGTAGTAAAAATTTTTAAAAATGTTTTAATGTGAATTATGTGATAGTTTACAAGGGAGAACATTATACTTACATTAATTCCATCAGGTATCATTATATTGCCATAGTTACTATCCCTCCATACATCATCAACCAACCAAATGGTATGCCCCGCACGCCTGCCCCCTGGTTGCCAGCACACAGTCCCTGTCCCTCTCTGGGTCTAGAGTTCTCAGCCACTCCATCTTTCTGAGTTACTTATTTCTGTGGGTTGGGCCCTGCACTCCCCTCTTCACCCTTCAAGGTCCCAGTGCCCTCCGCTTCTGGACTGCAAAGTCAACGAGTCCCCTCCTTTTGCTACAAAACATCCATCTTTACATTTCCAACCCTCACATCCTATTCACATCTCCTTTCATCAGATGCTATCCACATCTCCTTTCATCGGTCCAGTCTAGACAGATTGGATACTACTATGTGGAGAATCTACCTTCCTCTATGCCATCTGGATCTAGGCTCCTTCTTGAAAGTTTGTAAGCCAGTCACTTCTTGCCTTTGTAACCCCCTTCCGTTTTGGGTACCGTGTAATAAATTTTGAAATTAGGGAGTGAAAGGATCTTCTTCTTAAGCACTGCTTTGGTTATCCTGGGTCTAGTTCCTTTCCATATAAAGTTTGTAATAGTTTTTTCCGTATCTTTGAAGAATGGCGTTAGAATCTGGATTGGGATTGCAATATATGTGTAAATTGCTTTAGACAATATTGACATTTTCACAATGTTAAGTCTTGCTATCCAGGAGCATCGATATTGTTGTTAAGTACCGTGGAGTTAGTTCTGACTCATAGCGACCCTGCACAGGGTTACCGAGGCTGTAAAAAGAAAGCAGAAAGCTTCATATTTCTCCCGTGGAACGACTGGTAGTTTCCAACTGCTGACCTTGAGGTTAGCATCACAGTTCGTAACCAAAGACATTCTTCTATTTTTGTAGGTCTCTTTTGCTTTCTTGTAGTAGTGTTTTGCAGTTTTCTTTGTATAGGTCCTTTGTTTCTCTGGTTACATTTATTCCTAGATATTTCATCCTTTGGGCAACTATTATAAATGGTACTGCTTTCTTAATGTCCTTTCCAGCACTGTCGTTTTTGGTATTGAGGAATCCAACTGATTTTTTTTTTTTTCCCCCCAAACTGATTCTTGTATGTTGATTTCTTATCCTGCCACTTTGCTGAATCTTCCAAAGCTTTTTTGCTGAGTCTTTGGGGTTTTCTTTGTATAGGATAATATCATCTGCAAATAGAGTTTTACTTCCTCTCTGCCAATTTGGATGCCTTTAATTTCCCTGTCCTGCCGTATAGTTCTTGCTAAGACTTGTAGCACAATATTGAATAGGCGTGGTGTCAGAGGGTCTTGTTCCTGTTTGCAGAGGGAAGGCTTTCAGTTTCTCTCCATTGAGAGTAATACATGCTGTTGTTTTTGTGTATATGCTCTTAATTATGTTGAGCAATTTCTCTTCAGTTTCTACTTTGTTGAGGGTTTTTGTCAAGAATGGATGTTGGATTTTGTCAAATGCCTTTTCTGCATCAATCAATATGATCAGGTGATTCTTTTCTTTATGTTATTTATATGGTGGATTACTTGATTGTTTTTTTTAATGTTGAACCATCCTTGCATCCCTGATATGAATCCCACTTGATCATGATTTTTTTTTTGATGTGCTGCTGGATTCTGTTGATTAGCATTTTGTTGAGAATTTTTGCATCTATGTTCATGAGGGATATTGTTCTATTGTTTTCTTTCTTAGTGATGTCCTTCCCTGGGTTTGGTATGAGGGTTATGCTTGTTTCATAAAATGTATTAGAAAGTCTTCCATCCTCTTCTATATTCTGGAAGAATTTGAGTAGAATTTGTGACAGCTCTTCCCTGGATGTTTGGTAGAACTCACCAGTTAAGCCATCTGGGCTTGCAGTTCTTTTGGTTGGGAGTTTTCTGATAATCTGATCAATTTCTTCTTTTGTTATGGATCTGTTCAGGTTTTCTACTTCACTCTGTGCAAGTTTCAGTAGGCCGTGTTTTTCTAAAACTGTATCCATCTGTTATAAGTTTTCAAATTTGTTGGAGTACAACTATTTATAGTATTCTGATATATCCTTTTGATCTTCTTTTCTTATCCATTCAGACACCCTGTCTCTTAACTGGTACATTTACTCTATTTACATTCAGTGTAATTATCGCTAAGTATGGATTAATTGCTGCTATTATTCTTGTTTTTTTTTTTTGTGTGTGTGGTTTTGCTGCTTTCTTTGTTCTGCGTGTCTTCCTTTGCTGAGGTCATGGTTTTTGTATTCTTTCTTGTGAGTTTCCTCATATTTTTAATGTTTCCATGTTCTTGGATTTTCATTTTCTTAGTATATAGTGAAGTGTTAATTTTCTTTTGTTGTTGTTGTTGTTGTTATATGCGGTGGAGTTGGTTCAGACTCATAGCAGCCCTCTACAGGGTTTTCATCTCTTTGAAGAATGTCGTTGGAATCTGTTTTGTGATTGCAATATTTGTGTAAATTGCTTTCGGCAGCATGGTACATCCTTCCATTTTTATAGGTCTCTTTTGATTCCTGTTTGTCTTCCTTTACTGATTTCATGCTTTTTGTGTTCTTTCTTGTGAGTTTCCTCACAGTTTTAATATTTCCATGTTCTTCTTACATTTTCATTTTCTTGGTATATTATGAGGTATTAATTTTCTTGGAGGTTACCTTATAGTCCATTAACTTTTCCCTGCTTTTAGTGCAGTCTATTTTATCCTGTACTCTACCTGACCTTCTCACCCTCTGGATCTCTGTTCCAACGTGTTTACCTTCTTTCACACTGTAATTGTTTTAATCATAGACTGACCTCCTAGATTCTCTGAGTTTGTTCTGATACTTTTGTTGTATTCTAGACTCTTCCATCTGTCGATTTAATTCTGGGAGGTGCTCCCACATATGTCAGTCTCTGGTTGTTGCCTATTCTTGTTGATTCTCAGCCCATAGAATTCCCTTAAGGATGTTTTGTAATGCAGGGTTGGCAAAATCCCTTCGCTTCTGTTTATCCTGAAATGTTTTGATTACACTTTCATATTTGATTGATTGCTTTGCTGGATAAAGGATTCTTGGTTGGCAGTTTTTTTCCATCAGGATTTTATATATGTCTCCCCATTGCCTTCTTGCCTGCATGGTTTCTGCTGAGAGATCTGAGCTTAATCTGAATTGCTTGCCTTTGTTTGTAATCGCTTCTCTTCTTCCTAGATGCTTTCTTTAATTTTGGAGAGCTTGATTATGATATGTCTTGGTGAGTTTCTTTTGGGGGTCTATCCTTCTTGGGGTTCGTTGAGCTTATTGAATGCTTATCTATTCACTTTTCAGGATTTTAGAGAAATTATCTTCTAGCAGCTATTCAACTGTCCCCTCAGTGGACTTCTGAATCTTCCTGTTCCAGAATGCCATTAATTCTTAAGTTATTTCTCTTCATGTTGTCCAACATGTATCTTAGACCTTCTTCAGATTTTTAAATCCTTTTTCCTGCTTGCTCTTCTATCTTAGTAATATTGAGAGATTTGTCTTTCAGCTCACTAGTTCTGCCTTCCATTTCTCCTATTCTACCTCTGTGCCCTTTTAGTGTAGTTTTTATGTCTGATATTCTATTATTAATGGTTTAGACCTCTTTCTGTAGGTTTTTATTTGTTTCCAATGCTGTGTCTGTCTTATTTGACTGTTCCTGTAGCACTTTCCTGATATCTTCCTTAATATTCTCAATTGCATTGCAGAGCGTTTTGAAACATTTTTTGATCATTTTTCTGAATTCCTTCTCAGGCATTTCCCAGGCCTACTTCCTTCCAGAATGGTGTCCAGGTCTACCTGTACATCATTTGTCTCAGATATTTTATCTTGTTTCTGGACATGTGCTGATATGGTCATCTGTTTGTGCTTCTTAGACATATGTAGTGGCTAGCTGTGGTCTTACTACTTGAGTGTGTGTTTTGGTATTTTTTTGCTTTCTGATTGTGCCAGGTGGATGTTATCAGGAGGTGGGCTCCCCTTTTCACTCTTCTTATTGATTAACTCAGAGTAACTTTTGCAGGTGTTGTCCTCCTTCCTGGTGTTAAGGAAAGAAAAACCAAACCAGATCGGATAGTGTAATCTATAATCGCAGAAAAGGGAAAGGAGAGAGAAAAGGAAAAAAAAAAATCTGTAGCCTAATATGAGTATGAGTTTAATATCCTTTTTCAGCTTCCTGCCTTCAAGGCTGTCTGATAAATTTCAAGATACCATTGTTGGTTGCTATGCTGTACCTTAGGAATTAATTTTCAGCATGTTTTGTTATTAAACTCTCTCTCTCTTCACAACTTGTATTCTTGCCATTTCCCTATTAATAAACAGTTCAGGGCTGGCAGTGGTAATTTTGTGCTGCTCTTTTTAACCTGTGACTGCCTCTTTAAATGCTGAGGGAAACTCTGCACTTACATGGTAGAAGTACCCTCCAGTGGTGTGGGTGGGGGTGCCCTCAGGCATCACCCCGAGTCTCTAGAATGGAGGTTTGTAGACAGCTAGAGTCCAATGAACAGATACAATAAAAAACAAAAACAAAAAAAACCCAAACAGAATAAAACCTAACCAAACAGAGAATATTGTCCACCTTTGCTCTAAGGTTCCCGCTTGTGTTATTCCATTCTGGGTCTGCTTGCTTCCCCGCTTGGTCTCACCCAAATTGTTGGCTCCTGGCTGCTGACCCCGGCAGATTATAAAGTACGAGATTTCTTACTTCTGCTAAAAGTTCCACTAGCTATAAGCCTTCTTACTTCTGCTACAAGTTCCGCTAGCTATATGCCTTCAAACTTAAAATATTTCTGTATACGTGGTTCAGAGTTTTGGAGCTCTCCCCTGAGCCCACTTTGCCTGGTATTCTGTGGTATTGCTGACAGAATTCTTTACTGCACCACTACCCTATCCTCCACCATGAAGCCCCTCCCTCCCTCGATGCTCCCTCTTACATTTTTTAAAAAAATGCTTTATTGTGAATTATGTGATCGTTTACATGGGAGAACATTAATTTTACATTCATACTATCGTATATCGTTTCATTGCCATGGTTACAATCCCCTCCATGCATCATCAACCAACCAAAGGGTATACTCTACAAGCATGCCCCCCTGGTCATCAGTCCCTCCCTCTCCCTCTCTGTGTCTAAAGTCCCCAGCTGTTCCATCTCTCCACGTCATTGTCTCTGCCTCCATCTCAGATATCACTGCTTCTCTGGGTAGGGTCCCACTCTCCGCTCTTCTCCCTTGATGGTCCCAGGGACCTCTGCTCCTAGACTGCAAAGTTAATCACTTCCCTCCTTGCTACAAAATGTCTTCCTTTTCACTTCCAACCCTCACAGTCAGTTCTCATAACAATTCACTATTGTATCACAGGAGACCTATCTGCATTTCATTTCATCAGCCCAGTCTAGACAGATTGGATACTATTCAGTGGAGATTCTACCTTACTCCATTCCCTCTGGATCTCGGTTCCCTCTTGAAAGTTTGTAAGCCAGTCACTTCTTGCTTTTGTAGCTCCCCCATTTTGGGTAGCCAATGTCCAAGTTGCCCATCCCTGTCTCCTCTGTGAGTGGACGGGGTGTAAATGATCCTTGCTGTAAAGATTTGTTCCCTCTTTTGAGCTACTGCATCCATAGGTGTAGGTCAAGTTCATCAAATTGTATCAGATTACTCTTTTTTACCTCTTCTTTCTTCTTCTAGTTGAGCTCTGATCATCCAGTCATTGAAGCCAGGTCAAGTGGGTATTATCTGCAAATGTGGGTATTCTTGTGCATATGCCTTCTCTTCTTATCAGCTGGACACTTCACTCTCCCCTCTAGTTCTCTGTCCCTCTTACTTTGAAGTTTATAAAATATTTCTACTGTTAGGAATGAAGAGAAATTTTCTTTTTGTTTTTTGACTTTTTAATTTCATTGAATTATAAATACATCTGTTATATAATTTACCAGCTTATACCATAATAATTATGGTATCAATATTTCTTTGGATGTTTATCTTTTTCTCTGTTTGACAAGATTTTGTTTAAAGCAGAAGATAGAGTAACACACATTGTTGAAACCTATCCCAGAATTAATGCTAAGTAAATACTTATATATTTGATAACTTAGGTTTTATTTTCAAAATGATACAATGCAAATATCTTAGCCTCATTTTTCAAGGTATGAGTTTAAATGTTTCTTTAATATTTATATATTTTGTTGTCTCTGACCGTTTTACTTATAGGCTATGTATGAGTCTGTTGTTGTTTAATGCCATCATGTCGGTTCTGACTTATAGTGACCCTGTATAGGGTTTCTGAGGAGTGACTGGTGGGTTTGAACTGCCACCTTGCGGTTCATATTGACCTTGCAGGCCAGTGCTTATCCTATAGCGTCATACCAGGACTCCATGTATGAGTTGTTGTTAAGTGCCATCAAGTCAGTCCGACCCATAGCGACCCTGTATAGGGTTTCCAAGGAGCTTGAACCCCACCAACCTTGTAGTTCAAACTGACTTTGCAGTCTATTGCATTAACCCACACTGCCACACTAAAGTGTTCAATGCTGATGGATATATATATTTTATAAAGTAATCTATTGATTTTTTAGTAAGTATTGATATGATTCAAATATGAGTACCCTATTGCCTTTTTCTCCCACTACAATTTCTGTTTGTTTGTTTTTGTATATACTATTACAATTGTCTCATATATTGTTTCTTAAGAATTAGGTTAAGATTAGTATTTTTCACACATTAAAAATATTTCATGTACATTATTATGTGTATAAAAACATCAGATAAACCATTTAGAAAAATGAGTGCCATCAATGTTTTCCTTATTTTGTGTTTTGATCTTAAGTAGATTATGTTCATCTTGTTATTCTTGTACAGGTAGATTATGTTACTCATGTTTTCATCTGCTCAGCGAAATAAGTTAACATTTCCTTTAATATTTTTCCTTTTAATATGAACACTTTCAGAAGTTTACATCCTAGATTTTTTTTTTTTTTTTTTGGTTAAGTCTTTACATTTAATTAAATACATTGCAATCTTACTAAGGAAGTTCTTTACATTTTTCTTTTTATAGTGAGAGCAAGTTGAATACGTTGGTTCAGAAGCTTCATGACTTTCTGGCACACTCATCAGAAGAATCTGAGGAAACAAGTTCTCCTCCAAGATCTGCAATGAACCAAAGCATTGGTAAATCAAAAAATAATTTGTTTTATCTTTTAACCTTTTTTTTCCAAAGCTGTCTACCTATATGAGGGGAATACACACACACAAGTAATATGTACAAAAAAGTGAAAATAGAGAAATCACAGTGTAAATATTACTAATATGTGTAATTGGAATTCAACATATACTGGGTCAAAACCTATTATTTGAAAAGATGCTGGCTGAGCATTTTCTAAGAGTGGTGATAGACATAAAGCCGTGGATTCATGAAGTTGTGTTAACCCTAGGCAAAGTAAATATAAAGCCACAATTGTTGTTGTTAGGTGCCATTGAGTCAGTACCAACTCATAGCGACCCTATGCACAACAGAAAAAAAACCCTGCTTGATCCTGGGCCAACCTTACAGTTGTTGCCACACTTAAGCCCATTGATGCTGCCTCTGTTTCAGTCCATCTCGCTGGAGGGTCTTCCTCTTTTTCTCTGACTCTCCAGTGACTAAGGTATGCCTGACTGAAGCCATGGTATTTTCAGCCTCATATGCATGCGAAAGCTGGACAGTAAATAAGGAAGACCGTAGAAGAATTGATGCTTTTGAGTTATGGTGTTGGAGGAGAATATTGAAAGTGCCATGGGCTGCCAAAAGAACCAACAGATCTATGTTGGAAAAAGTGCAGCCAGAGTGCTCCTTGGAGGCCAGGATGGCTAAACTTCGTCTCTCATACTTCGGACATATTGTCAGGAGCGACCAGTTTCTGGAGAAGAAAACCACAATTAGGCATTTTATGATCAAACTCTTAAAGATAAAGGTAAAATCTTAAAAGTATCGAGAGAAAAAGAGACATTACCTTCAAAGGAACAGCAATAACACTGATAGCTCACTTGACAACAGGCATGACAGAAGCCACTTAACAATGAAATGATTCCTTTAAAGTGTTGTTGTTACTGTTGTTAAGTGCTGTTGAGCTGGTTCCAACTCATAGTAACCCTTTATAGGGTTTCCAAGGTGTGACTTCTAAGCTTGGACCTCCGACCTTGAGGTTCAAACCAACTTTGCAGGACAGTGCATTAGCCCGTAGTGCCACACCCCAGTGAAAATAATTCTCAACCTAGAAGTCTATATTCAGTGGAAGTGTCCTTCAAAAGTGCATGTGTCAGGACTTCATTTTTTTATATGACTGAATAATAGTCTACTGTATATAAAGACCACATCTGGTTTGTCCATGGCTCTTATATGATTTTGAAAATGTATGAATTTGGAGAACTCTCTACATCCTGTGGTTCTAACCTGAACCCTGCCATTCTGATCTCCTTTTGCCTTTTCCTGTTCTAGTCTATGCTCTCGTTTTCCTCTCCCTGGATTTTTTTTTTTTTTTTAATTTTTTATTGTGAATTTAGTGAAGGTTTACTGAGCACATCATCAGTTTTACATTCTGTAAACAGTACACTGTACTTCACTACATGGTTGCAATCCCCTCCATGTACCAACAGTTAACAGCATTTACTCTTTTCACTTTAACTTTTGTATCTGTACCTGTGTCTCCTGCCACCTTCATCTTTCCTCTGCTAACCTCCCTCTTGTATATTGCCTGTCCTTTCATCCTGTTAGCATGCATCTATCCTCTAGCCCATGATTAATATTCCCTTCTTGTTCTTTCGTAGCTATCATATATTGTTTCTTTTATCAAGAAAACCTTTTTATAATGTTGGTGTCACATAATGTTTGTCCCCTTGTGTTTGACTAATTTCACTCAACACAATGTCCTCTAGTTTCAATTATGTGAGGTCTTCCACAGCTTCACCATTATTCTTCAATGTTCCCATTGTGTGTATGTACCAAAGTTTGTTCACCTGTCCTTCTGTTGATGAGCATTTAGGCTGTCTCCAGCTTTTTGATATGTCTCTTGTAGTCAACATACTGAAGGATTCTGTTTTCTTATCCATTGTGCTGTTTATGCCTCTTGACTGGTACATTTAATCCATTTACAATCAGTGTAGTTATCAATAGGCATGAACTGATGCCATTTTTCTGTGGTGCTTCTGGATTCTTTGTTCCAGATAATTTTTTTATGCTGAGTTCATTTTGATTGTGTATTTTCTTATTTTTCATTTCTGTTTTGTTAATGTTTACTAAATCTTTCTGATTTTTCTCTTTTGTTATTTTGATGTATAGGTGTATTTTTTTTCTGAGGTTACCATGTAATTTGTTAATTTTTCCCAGCTTTAAGCATTCTATTTTATTTTGCAATCTACCTGACTTTCTTGCCATTTGGAAGTTCTGTATCCACACTATTCCTTCTTTTTGCATTGTAGTTGACTTCACTATATATTGATATCTCTGGCTCATATTTTCAGTCTTGTAGGTTTGTTTTACTTTAAATACATCTTTATCTAGATTGAGCTCTGGATGGTGTTATCATGCATGATAATTTCAGGTTGCTATTTGCTATATTGTTGGTTCTCAGACCAAAGAACACTCTGGCCATTACAAATTCCTTTCATTTCTGTTTATCAGGAAATGTTCTAATTTTGTCATCACATTTCAGGGCCATCTTTGCTGGGTATATGGTACTTCGTTGGCAATCTTTTTCTTTCACAGTTTTGTGTATGCTTGTTGTTGGTAATCTAGTGTATAGCATCTAGCCCAGTAGGTGTAGCTGAAGAGGGTATGGCTGATTGGGCTGTATGGGTGCAGTTACTGTCTCTTGTCGGTGATGAAAGAAGAGAAAACACACTGAGAAGATATAAGGAAAACAAACAAACAAAACTGTAAAGAACCATGAAAAAAAAAATAAGATAGTACTGAAGAAAGAAGAAAAAAACAAAACCAAAATGTGGCTACTGCTTTCTCTTTAACAATAAAGTATGCTTCTCCGCCACCTACTAACATCTTGCCATCACAGCTGCCTGAGAAAGATGTTTGTCGTGCTGTACATGCTGAGATAACTAGTGTTTTCTTTTCATTTAAAAATTGTTTCACATTTTCTCTATCCCGTACGTCCGTTCTGCTGCATCTTCTAGTGAGAGCTAGTCCAGGACTGGCCAGGGCCAAATTTGCAGATTTGTGCCAGAGCATGTCCCAGTGGGGTTGTTGTAGAAAGCTCCTCCCCCTGCAGTGGGAGTCACAGCCTGGCTCTGATAACCTTGAAAATGGGAGCTTCCCTAAGGCTGTACCTTGATGGAGGCTGCCTTGCTTCTGGTCACCAGGGAAAGAGGAGCTTAGTAGGGGTAGGGTGGGGATTTCCCATCTTTGTCTCTTGGAGCCATAGGTAGGTTTCTGCAACTCAAATATGTTTTCTTGTTTCTGAAGTCTCTCACAATAGTTCAAGATGGCTGCAGCAGGTTCCATATTCCTCCACTACTAAGTAGTCACCTCCTCTCTTGCCGCATCTGCTCATCTCTCTTTCTCTCAGTGAACACTTGATCTACTTCTCTATCCCCTCATCTGAAGCTCAGAGTTCCAGGACCAAATTCTGCCTCTGCCTCGTCCAGTTTTCCATATCCATTCTTCAGAGGGTTTGCTCAGCCTTTCTGCCTAGTCTGCCATCTTGCCCTGAGATCCTCCAAATGATTTTATATGTACAATACAGGGGCAGACTCTTGGTGTGTTACTGTAGGATCAACACTGGACTGCAAACCACAATGTCGATGGTTAAAACCCATTAGCTGCTCCTCAGAAACTCTATATAGATTCATTATGAATTGAAACTTACTTGACAGCTCTTAATAACAACAGTATAGGAACACTGATGATGTTCATCATGTTATACCCCTATCATCAATATCCTTTTAAAAATACTCTATTATAATTAAGGAGCTCTGGTAGCGTAGTGGTTACAAATCGGGGTGTTAACCTCAGGTACAGCAGTTCGAAACTACCATCTGCTCCACGGGAGAAAGATAAGACTTTGTGCTCCCATAAAGATTTACAGCCTCGGAAACCCTATGCAGGGTCGCTATGAGTCAGAACCAACTCCACGGCACATAACAACAACAACTATTATAATTAACAGAAACTCAGTGTCCCCTAAAGAATGACTCCTATTTCCGTCTCTCACCCACCTCTGGTAACTACTAACTATGGTCTTTGTACATTCGCCTGTTTCAATATTGTACTGCATTTGTCCTTTGGAACTGACTTATTCCATTCAGTGTAATGTCTTCAGAGTTCGTTCATGGTGTAGCTTGTATCAAGAGTTCATTCTCTGTATGGTGGAGAAACATTCTGTTATATTTGGGTTTTAAAAAATTTATTAATCTGTTGATGGGCATTTACGCTGTCCACATTTTACTATTGTGAGTAGTTCTATAAGTGAACATTGTTGTGTAAGCAAGTATCTGTTCGTGTTCCTGTTTTCAACTCTTTGGGGTATGTACCTAGGAGTGGTATTACTGGCTTATATGTACTTCTTTCTATGTTTAACTTTTTGAAGAGCTGCCAAGATATTTTCCACAGCTGCTGTACCATTTTACAATCCCACCAGCAAAGCATGAGGTTTCTAATTTCTCCACATGTGTACCAACACCTGTTGTTTCCCTTTTCCTTTTTTTAAAAAAGATAATAACCATAATTATTGTTGTTAGGTGCCGTCATGTTGAGTCTGACTCATAGCAACCGTATGTACAATAGGATATAACATTGCCTGGTCCTGTACCATCCTCACAGTTGTTGTTATATTTGAGCCCATTGTTGCTGTTACTATGTCACTTCATCTCCTTGAAGGTTTAGCAATGGTTCTTCCTGACGACTTGTCCAAAGTACAAGAAATGCAGTATCGTCATCCTTGCTTCTAGACAGTATTCTGGCTGTGCTTTTTCCAAAACAGATATGTTTGTTTTTCCAGCAATCTGTGCTACTTTCAGTATTTTTCACCAGCACCATAATTCAAGTGCATCGTTCCTTCTACAGTCTTCCTTATTCATTTTCTAATTTTCACATGCATGTAAGACATTTGAAAATACCATGGCTTGGGTCAGGTTCACCGTAGTCCTCAAACTGTCATCTTTGTACTTTAACAATTTAAAAAATTGGTCTTATGTAGTAGAATTGCCTAAAGCAGTGTGCCATTTGAATGGTCAATTCTGAATTACCACTTTTCATCCATTGGTATATATGTCTTATTATAAAAATTCATGCTATTTGGATTACTTTAGCCTTTTAGTATGGTTCAAAATTACAAAATTGGGAAGCAAGCATTTTCCTTCTTTGTTTTCTTTTTAAAGATTGTTTTTCTATTTTGGTCCATTGTAATTCTGTATAACTTCTTTTTTTTTTTTTTAAAGCTTTTTTTGGTGAATTGTGTGAAGGTTTACGGAGTAGATCATCAGTTGGTTTTTTTTTTTTCCCCCCTTAAATGTTTTATTGTGAATTATGTGATAGTTTACATGGGAGAACATTAGTTTTACATTCATTCTATCGTATATCGTCTCATTGCCATGGT
>NW_006408770.1:3502309-3521275 GCF_000296735.1 Chrysochloris asiatica | reverse complement strand
GTATCACAAGAGACCCATCTGCATTTCATTGCATCATCTCCGCCTAGTCAGATTGACTACTACTCACCAGAGATTCTACCTTCCTCCAGGCCATCTGAATCTTAGATCATCAGTTTTATATTTAAAAAAAAAAAAAAAAAGCCTATACTTTGCTTCATTACAATGATTGCAATCCCCTCCATTTACCATCAGTTAAACATATTTACCTCTATTCACTTTAAATTTTATGTTCCTTCCTGTGTCTCCTACTACCTTTGTCTGACTTCTCCAGTCTCCCTCTTGTTGTATATTGCTTGCTCTATCACCCATGTTAACAGGGGTTGACGCTCTAGCCTTTGAATAAGCCCCTCTTGCCCACACTCCTAGTCTTAATAGAATGTTTATTTTATCAAGAATATATTTTCTTGCCTTCTTGTAATAGTAGTCTCATAGAAATATTTGTTCTTTTGTGATGGACTGATTTCACATAGCATAATGTCCTCCAGGAGAATGCATGTTGTGAGGTGTTCTGCAGATTCTTTGTTTTTCTTAAACATTAGATAGTATTCCAGTGGTGTATATACCCAAGTTTGTTTAATCTTTTCTTCTGTTGATGCTTGTTTAGACTGTCTCCATCAGTATATTGAAGGATCCTGTTTTCTTAACCATTCTACTGTTTCTTGAGTGGTGCATTTGATTCATTTATATTCAGTGTAATTATTGTTAGGTATGGATTGATTGTGGTCATTTGAGGTGCTCCTGTTTTCTTTGTTTCACATAATTTTTTTTGCACTGAGTTCATTTTCATTTTTGTTGTGTTATATGCAAATTCAAACTGAAGCTGAAGAAACTGAAAACAAGTCCACAAGAGCCAAAATATTACCTTGAATATATCCCACCTAAATTTAGAGATCATCTGAAGAACAGATTTGATACATCATCAAACACTAAAGACAGAAGACCAGAAGAGTTGTGGGATGACATCAAGAACAACATACATGAAGAAAGCAAAAAGTCATTAAGAAGACAAGAAAGTAGGAAAAGATCGAAGTGGATGTCAGAAGAGACTCTGAAACTTGCTCTCCAGCGTAGAGATGTTAAAGTAAATGGAAGAAATGAGGTAAAAGAGCTGAACAGAAAATTTCAAAGTCAGCTCGAGAAGATAAAGTCAAATATTACAACAAAATGTGCAAAGATCTGGAATCAGAAAACCAAAAGGGAAGAACATGCTCAGCATTTCCAAGCTGGGGAAACTGAAGAAGAAATTTTAGCCTCGACTTTCATTATTGAAGGATTTTCTGGGAAAATTATTGAATGATGCAGGAAGCATCAAAAGAAGATGGAAGGAATACACAGAGTCACTGTACCAAAAGGTAATGGTTGATAATTCAGCCATTTCAAGAGGTAGCATATAATCAAGAGCCAATGATACTGAAGGAAGAAGTCCAAGGTGCATTGAAGGACATGGCAAAGAACAAGTCACCAGGAATGGATGGAACACAAATTGAAATCTTTCAAGAAAGTGAGGCGGCACGGGAGGCACTCACTCATTTATGCCAAGAAAATTGGAAGATCTGGCCAACTGATTGGAAGATTTGTGCTCATTCCAAAGAGAGGTGACCCAACGGAATGCGGAAATCATCGGACAATCTCTTTGATATCTCAGGCGAGTAAAGTTTTGCTAAAGGTAATACAGAAATGACTGCAAGCATACATTGACTGAGAACTCCCAGAGGTTCAAGCCGGATTCAGAAGAGGATGTGGAATGAGAGATACCGTTGCTGATGTCTCATGGATCTTGGCTGAAAGCAGAGAATACCAGGAAGATGTTTACCTGCACTTCACTGGCTATGGAAAGGTTTTCAATTGTGTGGATCATGACAATTTATGGACAACATTGTGAAGTATGAGTATTCTTGAACACTTAATTGTGCTCATGAGGAACCTGTACGTGGAACCAAGAGGCAATTGTTCGAATAGAACATGGGAACACTGAATGGTTTAAAATTAAGAAACGTGTGTGACAAGGTTGTATTCTTTCACCATACTGTTTCAATTTGTATGCTGAGCAAATAATCTGAGAAGCTGGATTATATGAAGAAAAATGTGGCATCCGGATTGGAGGAAGACTCATTAAGAACCTGTGATATGCAGATGATACCACCTTGCTTGCTGAAAGTGAAGAGGACTTAAAATACTTACTGATGAAGATCAAAGAGCACAGCCTTTGGTATGGATTACATCTCAATGTGAAGAAAACAAAAATCCTCACCACTGGACCCATAAACAACATTCTTATCAGTGGAGAAAAATTGAAGTTGTCAAGGACTTCATTCTTCTTGGATCAACTATCAACACTCACAGAAGCTGCAGTCAAGAAATCAAATGACGTATTGCATTAGGCAAATCTGCCGCACAAGACCTCTTTAAAGTGTTGAAGAGCAAAGATGTCAGCTTGAGGACTAAAGTGCACCTGACCCAAGCCATGGTATTTCAGTAACTTCATATGCATGTGAAAGCTGGACAGTGAATAAGGAAGATTGTAGAAGAATTGATGCTTTTGAGTTATGGTGTTGGAAGAGAATATTGCAAGTGCTATAGGCTGCCAAAAGAAGCAACAGATCTGTATTGGAAGAAGTGCAGCCAGAATGCTCCTTGGAGGCCAGGATGGCCAATCTTTGTCTCTCATATTTTGTACATATTGTTCGGAGGGACCAGTTGCTGGAGAAGGATATCATGTTTGGTAAGGTGGAGGGTCAGAGAAAAAGAGGAAGATCCCCAGCAAGATGGATTGGCAAAGTGACAGCATCAATGGGATCAAGCCTGGCAACAATTATGAGGTTGGCCCAGGACTGGGCAGTGTTTTCTTCTGTAGTGCATAGGGTCGCTGTGAGTTGGTACTGACTAGAAGGCATCTAACAACAACAGCATTGTTTACTAAATCTTTCTGATCTTCCTATTTTTTATTTTGATATGGAGGTATATTAAATTTCTTTTAGTTGACGCTGTAATTTATTATTTTTTCCCCCATTTATTACAGTCTGTTTTATCTTGAATTCTGCTTGACTTCTTCGATATTTGGAAGTTAATATCTCTGGTTCCTGTTTTCAGTCTTCTAGATTTGTTCTACTTTGAATACTTCTATATCTGTATTGAGTTCTGGATAGTGTTCTCATATATGTTAATCTCAGATTGTTGTCTACTGTTTTTTGGTCCAAAGAAAACTCTTTAGAATTTTTTTCTAAATTGGGATGGTTATTACAAATTTCTTTAATTTATGTTTGTTTGGAATTGTCCTCATTTCACCATCATAATTGAAGGACAGCTTTGCTGGGTATATGATTCTTGGCTGGCAATGTTTTTCTTTAAGAGCTTTTTATATCCCATTGCCTTCTTGCTTGCATGTCTTCTGCTGATAAATCAGAGGTTTGTCCTGTTGGATCTCCTTTGTAGATAACTTTTTGTGTTTCCTGAGCTGTTTTCAGGATTCTGTCCATGTCTGGCTTTGGAAAGTTTGATTATAATATTTCATGGTGTTTTCCTGTGTGGTGTTAGTTCATTCAGCTTCTTGTATGCTTACATTGTGACATTCTTTACTAGTTAAGCTAAACTATTGTTTGGTTTTAATACGAATTCAGGGTTTATGTTTTGTTTAAGGTATGCAGCTTATCTCAGGGCAGTAGGTTCAGAGGTTCATTCAGCCTTTATGGCTGTTGGAAATCTGGATATTTGGAATTGTCCTCTGTATTTAGCCCCCTTTTGATCAGCGGTTTTCTGTAGTCTTCCATCAAAATGTGCATCTGGTTTCATGGACAAGGAAGTCAGCCACACATTACATTTCCTCCTTTTTTTGACGACTGTCCTTCTATTGTTCCAGGGTAATAGAGACCAGTTGTATTTTGGATGGTGTCTTGTCAGCTTTTAAGGCTGCATGCACTATTCAATGAACTAGGAGGTAGAACAGAAGCACCAAACAACGTAATAAGTCAGTTAATTGGAGTATACTATACAACCAAACTAAGAATCCAAATTCAATGAGGTGTTTGTATATAAGCAACCTCAGCAGCAGTGTTTTTATTTGTTGTTTTGTTAAATATATTTACCCCACAACTTTCGCCAATTCAGCTTTTTACAGGTGTATAACTTTGTGATAGTAATTATAATAATCAGCTGTGTAATCCTACCCTGTATCAATTCAGTATTCCCATCACCACAAATCCAAACTCAGTATTCTATAAGCATTAACCTCCTTTCCTCCACCCTTTTGTTTTTATAAGCATTAATAAACTTTGTTCTCTACATAGTTTCCAGTTGTCTTTGTATAAAAGTGGAGCCCTACAGTATTTGCCCTTTTTTGATTGAGTTATTCCACTTAGCATAATGCATTCATATTGCAGCTTGTGTCAAGACTTAATTGATTTTTGGCTGAGTAGTATTCCATTTGTATGTATGTGCAACATTTTGCTTATGCATTCATATGTTGATGGTTATTGAAATTAGGTTGTTTTCATTTTTTGGCAATTGTGAATAGAGCTGCAATAAACAATGGTTTAAGAGCCTGAGTTGATGCTTTCAAGTCTGAATCTCTCTGATGGCTAATGATGTTGAACATCTTTTCGTGAATTTGGTGGCCAGTTAAATAATGTCTTTGATGAAGTGTCTGTTTTTGTCTTTTGTCCATTTTATATTCATTTTTTTTTTGCCTTTTTATTGTTAACATGGTTTTTTTTTTTTGGTTATTAGGGTCTCATTGGATATAAGATTTTTGAGGATATTCTCTGAACCTGTCTTTTGTGTTTAATTTTTACGAAGGCCTATTTATTTATCTTGTCTTTTATGGTTTGTGCTTTTGTTTTTATATTAGATAATGTATATTAAAAGGTAGGCCTGACAGCATTGTCCTCATTTTCTTTTAGGAATTTTGTGGTTTTTCTTTGCAGATTTTGGTCCTTAATCCTTTTTGGGTTCTACTTTTTGTATGTGGTATGAGGTATGGGGTCTGTTTAATTTTTATTTGGTATATTTTGGGGTGTTTTTTTTTTCAACGTTTTATTGTGAATTGAGTGATGGCTTATAGACAAAAGAATAAGCTTTACATTTAACAAATCATGCAGCCTGTTTAATCTCAATGATTGTAATCTCCTTCCTGCAATAGCAGTTATCCTACTTCCTCCCTGGGGTTCCCCATTTATATATATATATTTTTCATTCCTGCAGAGGCTGTTCTCTTTTTATTTTATTTTTTATTAAGGTGTTATTGTGGATTGAGTGAAAGTTTACAGGGCATTTGTTGTTGTTAAGTGCCGTAGAGTCGGTTATGACTCATAGCGACCCTGCCCAGGGTTTCCGAGGCTGTAAATCTTTACTGGAGCAGAACACCTCATCTTTCTCCCGCGGAACCTCTGGTAGTTTCGAACTGCTGACCTTGTGGTTCACAGCCCGATTCGTAACCACTACGCTACAGCGCATATCATTAGTTTTACATTCAACAAATCATACAACTTGTTTCATTACAATGATTATAATCCTCTCCATCATCAGTTAACAATATTTTTCTCTATCCACTTTAGCTTTTTAAAAAACAAACAAAACAAAACAACACTCAAGCATAGATAATAATTTACATCTCCAAAAGGGCACTTTCTGCAAGTCTGCCTCCTGGCTACCAGCTCTTAGTCACTCTCTTCTTAGTCCATGAATCTAGAGTCCTCAGACACACCCCCTCTCCATGCCCCCATCTCTGCCTCCATCTCTGGGGCTGCTGCTTCTCTGGATAAGGTCCCGCATTCTGCGTGTTCGCTTCTCTCTTGATGGTCCTAGGGTCCTCTGTTTCTAAACTGTAAGATTAGCCACTCCTGTTTTTGTTACAAAACTTCTACATTTACAATTGTGATAGTCGCAATTAGTCATGATAACAATTATTCACTATTGAATCTTTCGAATCTTATCCCCATCTCTTTTCACCAGACCCATCTAGACAAGATGACAGCTGTTCACTGGAACTCTTTCTTTCCCCCCATACTCTTAAACAAAACTCCCTCTTGAAACCTTGTAAGCCAGTCACTTTGTGCCTTTATTGCTGCCTCATTTTAGGTAGCCAATGTCTAAGTTGCCCGCCCCTATCTACCCTGTGTACAGAGGGGATAGCATTGATACTTGATGTGAAAACTCTTTCCCTATCTGTTGTTATTTAGTGTAACTACCACTCTTGAGTATGGGTCAGGTTTATCAATTGAAGCAATTTACCCTTGTTTCCTTTATCCAAATAAATAAATAAATAAATAAATAAAATGGATGCAGTAGGTCAAAAAAGGGAACAAATCTTTACAGTGAGGATCATTCCAACCCCCTCCATACACAGAGTAGACAGGGATGTGCAACTTGGATATTGAATACCCAAAATGAGGGGGGACTACAAAGGCAAGAAAGAAGTGACTGGCATACAAGCTTTCAAGAGGGAGCCTAGATCCAGAGGGCATGGAGGAAAGTAGAATCTTCACTGAGTAGTATCCAGTGTGTCTAGGCGGGGCTGTTGAAAGGAGATGGCGATAGCTCCCTTGTGATACAATAGTGAATAATTGTTATCAGGACTGATTGTGAGGGTTGGCAATGTAAAGGTAGACGTTTTGTAGCAAAAGGAGGGAAGTGATTGATTTTGCAGTCTAGGACCGGAGGTCCCTGGGACCATCAAGGGAGAAGAGCGGGGAGCGAGACCCTAGCCAGAGAAGCAGTGACACTAGAGATGGAGACAGAGATGGTGACATGGAGAGATAGAGTGGCTGGGGACTTTAGACCCATAGAGGGAGATGGGCTGTGTGCTGATGACCGGGCATACCCTTTGGTTGGTTGATTAGGCATGGAGGGGATTGTAATCATAGCAATGAAACGATATACGATACGATGAATGTAAAGCTAATGTTCTCCCATGTAAACTATCACATAATTCACAATAAAACTTAAAAAAAAAATTTTTTTTTTTTCAATCTTCCTCTAGTCGAGTTCTGATTATTGAGTAATCAAGGCTAGGTCAAAAGGGTACTGTATGCAAGTTTGGGTGTTCTTGCGCATCAACCCTCACTTCATATCAGCTGGACGCTTCACTCTCAGCTCTAGCCCTCTGTGGCTAAGTCCTTGTCCGTTGGCTCACGTGTCCTCAGGTGTCACCACACTTTGGACCAACCAGCCCTTCCTCTTCTCTTTCTCCTCTCCAAGTCAACGGGATTCAATGGACTGGGGTTGAACTCAGCCCATTTCTTCACTGATGCCTTTCTACCTCTTCCACTCACCAGTAGACCAGTAGACCAATGTGGTCGCCAGCAAGCTTACATACCCTCCTTGTAGTCCCATCTTCTATAATTAGATTGTTGACAATCACAATTATTCCTGTTCATATTTATTCACAATTGAATCATAAAGTCCTATAAGCATCATCCCTCACCCCCTTTTACCAGAGCCATCTAGAAAAGTCGAAACTATTCACTGGGGATTCCACTTTACCCCACTCCTTCTAAAACTACGTATTCCCATGAATGTGTGTAAGCCAGCCACTTCATGTCTTTATAGCTGCATCTCCTTTTTGATAGCCAATGCCTGAATATCCTTTCCCTGTTGTCCCATTCATGATATCGTGCTATGGGTTAAAACGTTGGACTGCAAAGTCCGTTTGAACTGTGAGGTTGGTGATTCAAGCTCATCATCCACCATCCACTCCTTGGATATCCTATACATGGTTGCTATGGGTTGGAACCAGCTCAGTGATATTGAACAACATCATCCCAGTACACTGAGGCCACAAGCATGTTCTTTGATATGAAGAATCTTCTGTTCTGTTTGTACTTTTAAGCACCTGCATCCTTAAGCAAAAGTTCAGTTCATCAAATTGTAGCAGTTTACACTTGCATGCAGTATCAAACATTTTTATGTTCATCTGGTTGTATTCTGGTCAGCTCATTCCTGGCTACCCAAGGTAGGTCAAATAGTTACTAGCCACAAGTTTGGGAGTTCATGCATACCACCTTGCACTTTAAACAAGCAGACCCCTTCACTCTGAGCCGTAGCCTCCAGGGGCTAGGTCAGTACCCATGGGCTCTGTAGTTTACACAGCTTAGGACCAGCCAGCCTGTCCTTCTGTCTTTCATTTCAAGGTCAATGGGTGCCAGTGAAACATGTGTAAACTAAGCCCATGCCTTCGTTGCTGCATTTCCCCTACTTCCAATCACAAATAAACCTAGTTGGCCACCAGTGAGTATACTAGATTGCTCTTGTTTCCCTTTAACTTTCAGTCCTAGAAAGAGGTTTCCTCTGATGGGCTCTATTTGGTGTAGTATAATTTGAGTAAATTATCATCATACTGCCATACTTCCTGAATTGGAAAATGGGTTTATGGAGTTGATGGTATTGGTGTTTTATTTTATAATGCATTTGTTGTTGTTAATTTCCATTAAGTCCATTTCAACTCATTGTGACTGTGGATGGGGTTTCCAAGGAGTGACTGGTGAGTTTGAATTGCCGACTTTTCGGTTACCAGTACAGTGCTTATTCTTCAGCACTACATGATAATCCATTTAGGACACAAATAATGTTTCTCATTTACTTTTTTCTTTTTAGATAAAATCAGTGGATCTGGAACTAATGCCGATATGATGGAAAACAACAAGGAAGAGGTAGGAATAAGTGGAAACATATTAAAAAGATTTAATATTTGGTATTAACCAATTCTAGTATGTTTTTGTTCAGTGCCATTGAGTCGGATCTAACTCATAGCCACCGTATATATTTTACTTGCTTAATACATGCACATGTTTAAGATGCATGTATGATAGTTTTCACACAAATAATAAGCATTACATGATTTTATTTTACTTAACTGTCCTCCCTCAGTGAGATCTGATTGAAAGCATTCTATGTTAATTTGTTGTTAACAGCAACATGTAAAACAAATAGCATGACATATTTATGAGAATACTGGGGATCAGGACAGTTGTGGTTAGAGAATAAACAGATAACATGTTATTTGTATAAAAATATGGTAGTAAGCAAGTTCCATTATTATACTTAATTTTGGTTACTTATGTTGGTTGAAAGGGGTTTTATGATTTTTATTGTTCATTCAATAGTTATCTAAACTTAGTTTACTCAAGATTTGTGTACTGATAGGTATTTAAACATCTTGAGGGTGGCAATTTTGGACATGGTTCATTGGTTTTTGAGTTCTTTTAAAAATGTGCATTCAGAATTTCATTCAGTTTATATGTAGTGGATCATCTTGGGATCCTGTGCATAGTACCCAGGTCTCCAATATGGTTTTGGCATTTTGTTTTTAAAAACTCTGCTATAAAAAAAATCAGTCTAATACAGTATTGTTGTTGCTGTTGTTAAGTGCTGTCAATTTGGTTCTTACCCATAGTGACCTTGTAAGAGTTTCTGAGAAGCTACTGCTGGGTTTGAACCACCAACCTTGCAGTTTAAACTGACCTTGCAGTCCAGCGCATTATTGTGAAGTGCAAAACAAGTTTAAATTTTGTATCTCAAAACAAGTTGTATAAAGTATTCCAAGTCATGTGTTATGATAATGACACATTTTCAGATACTTTATTACTTCGGAACTTTTTTTCTATGTTGAGTTGGATCAGGATCATGATATAGAATGATAGCCTCTTTTTTTTCTATAAAGACAATAATAGTACAACTTTTTAAAAACCTTAAAAATGATCTTAAATGAAGAATTCGTTTTTGAACTTGGTTTTAGAAAATGAAGAATTCGTTTTTGAACTTGGTTTTAGAAAAAGACTTGTAAAGAAAAGTGTATTAATAGTATTTATTGATATCTTTGTAACAAAGTTCTTAGTATAGGGAAATATTTTATTTTAGGGATGTTCCTTTGAGAATATCATTCACCTTTGTATTTATTTATTTCCTTAGGGAACTAGCTCTTCAGAGAAATCCAAATCTTCCGGATCATCACGATCAAAGAGGTTGGTTAATGTTGCAAGGAAGAATGTCACTTTCTTTTTAGAATGTTTTGTTAGGAAAAAAAAATTATTGAAATACTCCTAGCATTCTTATTCTAAGTAATTTTATGCAAACATTCATATTAAGCAAATGGAAAACATTGTAAAGGTTAATAAATATTGGTATGCAATCACAGAAACAGTTTTTAAACAAAAATAACAAAATTTGAAAATAGCTTAGTAAATCCTCCATCTATGTTTATGCATTTCTGAATGTCATGTTACCATTTATCTAACCATTCCCAGAAGAATTCTGTACTCTGATGTACACCGTGTCAAAATGGCAGTTTGGGCATTTTCGAGTGCTTTAAATTCTGTTTCTTTTACGTTTTCCTTGATTTTGGGAAACCAGAAGAAACCTTACAGGCAATCTATCAGGGCAGTGGGATGAATGGGGTAAGGTTTCCCAACAGAATTCTCATAGGACAGCACCTGCTGCCTTCGAAGAATTAACTGTTGCATTGTTGTGGTGGAAAAAATTTCTTCAGTGCAATTTTTCTGGCCTTTCTCATCAGTCAATTTTCCATTTCCTTTTAACTTCTTCCTAATAAACTCTGTGATCATCCTGTGTCCTTTGAGAAAATCTATGAAGATTACCCCTTTGGAATAAAAATAAAGAAAATAGTCAACATAACCTTCTGAGGTGACCTGTCTTGAAGGTTACTGACCATGTAGACGCCATTGGAAGTACTGTTTTGATTGGACTTTTTTGAAGGTACCCTAAGGAAACTAAGACAAATGCATTACTGAGATTACTTGTCTGTAGCTATCCACCAATTGCATAGACATGTTTAAATATAGTATATTTGTACTAAACCCATGCATATATGAACTTTAATCCTAGTAGCAATAAATTTTGACTTAACTTACCTATAATGAACATGCATTAGTAATTAATAATTTATTCAGACTATGGATCTTAAGGAGTCCTGATGTGGTGTTATAGAATAAGCACTGGACTGCTAAAACTTCAAGGTCGACAGTTCATACCCACCTGCCACTCTTCAGAAACCTGACATAGGGTCACTTGAGTCAGAAGTGACTCAATGGCACTTAAAAACAGCAGCAACATGGATTTAAAAAGAAATTTTGTAGAGGATTTATTATTTATTAGTAGTCTTTACTGTATATTGTTCCTTTTTCTTGTGTATTTTAATGTAAAATATATTGAATTAGTGTAGCTTTCAGTAGAAGTTTTCAGCTTAATACTTTGGACATTTTTTGTTATTAATCAAGTGGTAATTCCTCTTAATAAGCACAAGTTTCTTGCTATTTCTTATTGAATGTAATGATTCTGAAAGAGGGCTGACCTTCAAGATACCCCTGGTACCTGTTTTTCAGATTGCACATATCCCGATCCTTTCCAGACCTGAATCATATTCTTTAATGGTGTGATATAGGGATGTGTGCTTACCTATGTAGTTCTGATGTGCATCTCTAGTTGGGAACCAGTACTCAATCTACAAATGCTATATATGTCCTTTTGGTGGTGTTTCACTTGTCACAAATGTCCATAATTCTATGAATTTAATTCTTTTATAGGAAACCTTCAGTTGTAACAAAGTATGTAGAATCTGATGATGAAAAACCTTTGGATGAAACTGTAAATGATGATGCTTCTAATGAAAATTCGGAAAATGATATTGCTATGCAAAGCTTGCCAAAAGGTAATGTGTATTAACATTTTATATCAAATTGTAATGGAAATATAGTTAAAATATCATTATCATAAAACTGAAATATTTTTACTGTTGATTGTGTGTAAAGGGCCAAGATTGGCATTTTATTAGGTATCCTGGGTATTTTAGTGTGGTAATACATGGAATGTGTGTGGTTTTGGTTAAAAGTTTGGAATATTTAATTATCCTTGAAAAAAAATAAAATCTATTTTCTATTTACATTGACTTTTAGCAAGGAGTTTTTACTTTAGAAATAATTCTGGAATGTGAAAGTTAAAAAGTATAATATAGTAAATTTAAGTTTAGTAAATCTTATTAACATGCTTGTTATATATAAAAAAGGAATGAATATCCCTGAAAAAATTTTATGGCATTTATATTCTAGTTCAATTTTACTGCATTTTTAATTCCCTAAGCTAAAAACCAGAGTCAATGATGGATTAAAGATAGATTTAGTGTGTTTCTCATAATTATGTCATTTAACATTTTTTTTCAAATACATCTCAACTATTGCAGTTTTAATCTTAAAACATCATTAATGAGATTTGTGATAAAAAGCTCAATGAAAATGTTGGGACTTTTCATAGTCCAAATTTTAGGGCAGCATCACTGGATGATGAAATAATGACAAGAGACTTGATACTAATGATATTTCAAAGAGTAAAAATTTCAGATAGTTTTTCTTTGTTAAATAATAGGTTTAAAACTCTTAGATTTTAAGCATTTTTCTTATTTCATTGCGTTTACTAGTGTTTCCTAAACATTATTTCCTGTCTATATTCATGTTTTTTTTTGTGTGTGTGTGTGATACTTTTTTTTTTTTTTTTTGAGTCATTGGGGTTATTTAAATATGTGTGGGAATGATAGGGCTTCGCTTGATTAGGATAAATAAGTAGTTACAAATGATGAGAAAAGGGAATCAGTGAGAGAAACAGAAGGTCTAAAAGGAAAACTGATTGGGCTACTATTTACTTGTCTTTGCAGAGCACTTATGACAGTGTTATGTAGTTAGTGATTTTGGTGGCCCAGGGCAGAAACAACTAGTATAGTGTCTGAGTCCCATAGGCAGTGAGTCACACTGGATTGCTACATTCTCACTGTCTTACTGTGCTTTATATATGATGGCCACTGGGGGATCTGAGACCTAGGAATTCAAACTTTTTATTTAATGATGTGGTGGAAGTAAATCTTTATGAGATATTACTAACCTTAACTAAGCTTAATTCTCTTGGACCAAAACAAAAATAGACCAGTTCCATAAGATTGATTTTGTGTGGTTATTATTATTGTTATAGTACTCTATTAAGTATAAGTGCCAGATTCTTGCAAAATTCACTCATCTAATTCTCAACACTGTAAGGTAGCGATTGTTTCTATTTGTAGTATGGAGGAAGAAATTCAGAGCTTAAGGAACTTTTTCAGCTTTAAGTTGAGAAGTTAATATTTGAATGAAAGCCTGCTTTGTTCCAAAGCTAGCAAATGGTCTTTTTCTACTTGCTGGTTTACTTCCATTTAGAAAAGAATCTTTAGAAAAAATTTTCTATCCCCATGCCTCTGTTTTTTTGTTAACTATAAATCTTTAGTACTTCTCAAATGCTGGGGCTTCTCTAGAACTATATATAAAAAAATGATTGCTGTCAGTAAAGTTTTTTGGTCGGTATTGTTTTAATTTGCCAGTTTGTAAAAATTCAGTTTTCTTTGCCACATTCTTTTTTTTATATTTGCAGAGACCTAGAAACTTGTTTAAAAAATAGATGCTATCACTTGCCAAAATCTACTTGTTAAATAATATTTGCCCCTGACAACAACTTGCTATTACTTTCTTAATTGCTGCCAGTAATGTCCAGTTAATTAGCTCCCAGTAATGTAGGTAAACTTGTAACCTGTACCCTGTATGCTACATCTCTTTTATTTACACTTGAGAGAATGTAATGAAAAGTTGAATTACCAACCTCTCACCTCAGTTCACACTTTTGTAGCTAAGAAAGGATATTCTTTCTGAATCATTTTCATGGACCAACAATTGATCTCATTGTTTGTTTATCTAAAAGTATTTTTCTCTTTAAAACTCTTTGAGGACTTTTCACATACTGGCTGGGAAGTGCTAAAGAGTAAGGAATACCAGTAATAGAAAGAACTATTATAGTTCCCCACTGTTGCTCTCAATACAAAACCACACTTAATTTTTTTTTTTTTTTCTTCTAGTTTCTGGTTTGGATTATGAGAAGAATAGTATGTTTTTGTTTTGCCCTCTGGTCCGCTTATTTGATAAAATTTTTTTGGAACTTAGAATTGATTCTCATATTCTTTTGTCATAGACACTATTAAATTCAGAACTGGTCTGAGGCTTGCTACTTGACTCACACGGTACTATTATAATCAGTTCATAATCCTCCATCCTGTTTTTATGAGTTATATTCCAACAAGTAATCTGATGTTGACACCTGGCCCTTTTACTATTTCCTTGTTTTATTTCCTTGTGAGGTCCTTTTTACAAGTATTGACAGTTTGAGGGAAACAAACTATGTACCAGCAATGTTGGCTTTATCTGAACTGAAGTCTTGTACTTCACTTGCACATTTAATATGTGTAATGGTTTTTTAAATGGAATTATTCTAGGTACAGTGATTGTACAACCAGAGCCAGTGCTGAATGAAGACAAAGATGATTTTAAAGGGCCTGAATTTAGAAGCAGAAGTAAAATGAAAACTGAAAATCTCAAAAAACGCGGAGGTAAATACAAGTGAAAATGAAAACATAAGTTTAAAATGCTGTTTATGTCCATATTAGAAAATCTGATATGCTTACTAAAAATACCTCCACATTTCTGCCCATTGTTTATTAAAAGCACTAAAAAAAATAGCTTCTGTTTCTCTCTGAGTTCTGAAACAGAAAGGGTTAAACACCATTTATCAAAACATCTTTGCCTTCAGTGGCTATTAAGTCAGATCAAGAAGGTTAGCATTTCCTTCTTGTAAGTGTTAGTTCTATAACACCTATATGCTAGAATACCATGTATTTGTTCTGTCCCAGAAAGAGTTTCAGTTTAGTACAAAATATTGCCTCTATGGTCTTCAGGTAATTTTAAATATATGTAGAACATTGTTTCACACAGTGATAGGCAGTATTACCTGGTGTACTTATTAGAAATGCAAATCCCTTGACTCTACTAACAAACTAGAATTTCTGGGGGTGAGGTCAAATATGTGCTCCAGCGTATTCTTACGTACACTCAAGTTTGAGATTCATTGACCTAAAGATAGCAATGTGGAGATGAGTAGGAAGGAGAAGAGAGAGCTAGCCATCCTCCTTCCGTTTGCCTGAGTTTCCTCTCCTTTTGTCTGTCTACCCCTGCTTGTACACACAACTATAATGGCTAATGTACTGTAGAAAATCAGTATAATGAAGAAATTTGTTGAAAATGAAGTATGCGTCTCACTTGTTTGTGTATGGTTTTTAAAATAGTTCCCATATGTACTTTTTGGACAAATTGACAGAGCCCGAATCTATGACTAATAAACAGAATAAATTTCTAATAGCAGAATGTGACACTAAATTTCTAAACTGAAATAAAATGTAGGAGCGTCCATTTAATATTTTTCATATTATATAATGGTGAACTTACATGAAGTCCTTTATTGGTGAAAATTTGTGTACATTTTTATATTAGCATATAATTTTCTTGATTGCACTAATAGAGTCTATTTGTACTGATGAAATATTGTATATATCAATTTTCAAAATGTATAATTTGTTATATTATTGGAGAAAATCAAGTAAATATTTAGTCTTTTGTCCAGAAGGGAGTACTCTACCCTTTTCAAGCATAAAGTAGATTCATTGAGAAATGTATTAATTGTAGGGAAACTATCATTGCTCCAGCATAGCTTCCCAAGCTAAGTAGTATTCTTAAAATTTAGAGAATCAATATACAAAGAATGATGGTAAGGATCAGTACCAAGACTTTCTTTCCTCAGAGAAAACAGATAACTAAAAATACACTGCACTTTATTAAAATAGTTATCTAAGTAGTATCCTTTGTTGAAGAAGGACTTTGAAGGAATCGGTGTCTGAAATCTGGATAGTGGCTGAAAAGAGAATTTAGAAAAGAAACATTGTTGTTGGGGAAGGATATTCCTGGTGCTAGTGCTCTGGTGGCATTGTGGGCTAGACATTGGGCTGCTAACCATAAGGTCAGCAGATCAAATCCACCACATGGTCTGTGGTAGAAAGATTAGCTGTCTGCTCCCATAAAGGTTTATGGTCTCGGAATCAACTCGATGGCGTTGGGTAGTTTGCTGTGCTGGTGGTATTTGGTCTGAGATGATAGGTTTCTGAAACATTTGATTGAGTGGTGATATATAGATAACTAAGAAGATGGTGGTTGTTGTTAAGTGCTGTCAAGTCAATTCTTGACTCATTGTGATCCTTTGTAGGGTTTCTGGGGAGCAGCTGGTGGGTTTGAACCACCAACCCTGTAGTTCGCAGTCCAGTGCTGACACTACAGCACTGCACCAGAAGTCCAACTAAGATGACAGCATAACTTAATTTTTTAAAAAATTTTTAAATCTTTTTATTGTGAATTGGATGAAAGTTTACAGAACAAACCACACACTTTGACAACTTTCTCTGTGCTTTTTATTGTCTCTTGTTCTGGAATTCCAATCACCTGTAAGTTAATCTTTTTCATGGTGTCACACATCAGTCTCAGACTTTCTTTGCATTTTTTCATTCTATTTTCTGATTACTCTAGCTTAACTAATATTGAGAGATTTATCTTCAAGGTCACTAATTTGGGCTTCCATTGATGCAAATCATTTCCTTTGCCCTTTCAATGTATTGTTAATTTCTGAGATCTTAGTAGTAATCTTATGGATTTCTAATTACAGGTTTCTACTATTGTTTCAAAATTTACATTTAGTTTGTCTGTTTGTTCTTGTAAAGTTTTCCTAAAATCTTCTAAAGTTCTTTTCTGTATTCTCCTTGCTTTCCTTGGTCTTTGTGTCAATATGTTAAAGAAGCCTAAATATCATTCTTTTGAATTCTTTCTCAGGCATTTCCATTACTTTTTCTTCCTCAAAAACATTTTCTGGCTCTGGCATCGTGGTCATTTGTTTGATCCATTCTTTCATTTCTTTGTGTGAGTTAAAATCTTCTATTGTCCCTGAAATATTGTGGTGTCATTATATTTATATCTGATTGATGAGATCGTATGTTGATATGCTCTTAGGTGCTCACCAATTGTCTCCTCTTGGGTGTAGTTAGAGAGTGGAAGCATTCATTGTTCATGCAGCTTAGTTTAGGGTGCGTTTTGCTGGTGTTGGCTGATGTCTATCATTGATCGGGTGATATAGGAGCTAGTATTGACTCTTGTGCCGTGTGTAAAGTTCTGGCTGAACTGTATGGACACATTTGCTGTCTCTCATTGTGTGGAGCAAGAGAGGAAAACAAAACAGAACAGATGAGCAAATAATAATGAAAACAGTATATAGTAAAGGAGAAAAAAGAAACAAAAACAGGTATCAATTAGAAAAAAAAAGGAAAAAGGACAGGAAAATAGAGCTGTACAAGAGAAAAATAATAGAGAAAATAAAAGGAATAGAAAAAAAAAAAAACCAAAACACCACACACTGTAAAACCATAGAAAGGGAAGAAGAAAATAGAAGGAGACTGGAGAGTAGTAAAGAAAAATCAAGAGGAACAAAAGAAGAATGAAAAGGATGTGGAAATGAGAAACAGAAGAAAAGAGGAACAAGCAGAGATAGGACAAAAATCAAGGGAAGGTAAAGAGAGGAGAAAAAAGAAAGAGTAAACAAACATAAACAAGGAAAGGAAAAATAAAGAAAAATCTAGTGCAGGTGTTAGATCCAGATAGGAGAAAACTCTGGAGGGCTCCTGCCAGCTAAAGATCTCCAAGATGGATATAGGTAGGAAGGATGGTAATGGTTGAGTTCCCAGCCCTAGATGGAGTTCCTGTACACCTAGATGTTGTCTGTGTTCCGTGAGCCCAATCCTGTAGTAGTTTGTGGATACTTTTCAGGTTGCTTGTTTCAGTGATTGTCAGAACTAGAGTGCAGCTGGAGACAGGGTGACTGGTTATGAAGGTTTCTGCTAGTCTTCATTTTAGCCTGATGATTCTGTGGATTCTTCAGATCTGGAGCAGAGCTCGCCTGAATTTAGGTACCAAGGTGGCGCAGCCGGCCCTCACCTCATACTGACTTGAACTGTTCTCATAATCCGCGGAGAGCAGGGTCTGCACTGGGGGCAGATTAGGGTGGGGGCTGGTCTCATCTCTGTTGTCTAGGAAAGTGTGTGGGGAACAAGAAGGAATCCCATCTTTTTTGTAGCCTGTGTGAATGTGCTCCATCAGGCTGTCATCTGTCTCTCCAGTGCTGCTTGCAGAAGTTCAAGATGGCCTTATTAAACAGTGACACTTCCTCCAGTTAAATTGTTAAAAAATATACATTACATGCAACTTTTTTATAGGACACAATAAATTTGTTCTTTCTTTAAGACCATTAAAATGTATTGAGCTCAGAAAAAAAAGTAACTCTTCCATTTTTATTTTGTGTTATACTATAATCTTTGCAGTCCTGATGTGGTGCTATAGGATAAGCTCTAGACTACTATCAGCAAAGTCAGCAGCTCAAACTTAGCAGCCATTCCTCTGAAACCCTATACAGGGTGTCACTATTAAGTTGGAACTGATTCCTCGGCACTTAACAAGTATAACCTTTAAGATATTTAATAAATAAACATTTTAACCTTACAAGCACAGAAATATTTATGTAAATTAATGTATAAGAAATTTTAAAAAGTTTGTGGAAAGATGGAATTGAAACATAAAGGGATTTTTCCATGTGCTATTTGAAGCCCCCTTGTATCTTTTTCAGTATTTTACCATATTTGCTTTAGCTCTCACTTAATATATTGGCTCAGCCCTACACTCTTAATCTGATTTTGCTTCTTCTCTCCCCTCTAAAGTTTGTATACATGTATTTGTGTGTCATTTCCATGCATATATTTTTACCGTATATGAACTTATTCATAAAACATAAAAATATACAAAAAGGTGCTGTTGTTAAGTGCCACTAAGTCGGTTCTGACTCATAATGACCTTGTATAGGGTTTTCTGAGGAGTTGTTGGTGAGCCTGAACTGCTGACCTTGCAATTCAGTTCATTAACTTGCAGCACCATACCATGACTCAGTATGTTGTATTATCCTTTTTTTTTTTTTAAAGTTTTTATTGTGAATTGAGTGATAGTTTACATGGGAGAACATCAGCTTTACATTCAT
>NW_006408770.1:3473402-3498959 GCF_000296735.1 Chrysochloris asiatica | reverse complement strand
CATTATTTTATAGAATTTTATTATATGACTGAACCATAATTTGTCCATTTCCCAATTGTGAAGTTGTTTTAAATTTTTCATTTTCTAATTTCTAATTAGTACTATAATGACTGTCCATGTGTATAATTTCTTATGAATATGTGGAGGAAATTCTCCAAGGGATCACCTAGTTTTATTTAACTTTTGAGTGGTATACATGCAAAAGTAGTAGTTGTTGTTGTTGTTGTTGTTGTTAAGTGCTGTCGAGTTGATTCCGACCCATACATAGGGTTTCCGAGGAGTAGCTGGTGAGCAGTTCAAACCTTGTAGTTCAAACGGCTTTGCAGTCTGGCACATTAACCCACAGCACCACACCTCTTATTTATAACATTATTAAGTAGTAGCAGCTAGTACAGGTAACCCTGGTAGTATAGTGGATTAATTACGAACTGGACTGCTAACTGCAAGATCAATAGTATTAATCTGCCCGTTGTTCCAAGGGAGAAGGGTGAGGTTTTCTGCTCCTGTAAAGTGTTACAGTATCAGAAACCCTATACCTGGTTGCTATAAGTTGGAACTGACTGGATGGCACAGAAGCACCACCAGCACTGTTAGCAACTAATATAGCAAATCATCAATTCTCTATAATCTCCATAAAAGTATGATGTGTTCCTGCATATTAAACCTTTTTAGGTTCTGTATGTGAAAAAATGGGCATTACTATTTTGGGCCATTTTGTTTTGCATCTCAAAAGTATCAAAAACAGAATAAAAATTAAGTAGTGAGAAATGTATGTGTTTTATCTTTTGCTTAGGGGTAGAAACAGAGTTTTGTTTTGAGTTGTGTTCTTTTAATAGTTGAGAATGTAGTCATTCACACTGGCCTCTTTTGAATGATTTCTTGTGTTGGATACAAGTCCTGGTTTCTTATCAGAATCAACTGTAAAAATTTAACAAAAATGTCTAAGAGGTGACTATTTAGTGGTTTAGGGGTCAGAATTTCTTAAGATTCTTTATGTGATTGTAATTCTCAAGTTATAAAGCACTGCCCTAGCTGAAATAGGGATAAGAGAATGAGGCAGGAGAGATATCCTTTTATCTTTGTTCTATTTCCTCTTGTTTTCAATCTGTTTTTTTTTTTTTTTTTTTTCTTTTTTGGTTGACAGTGAAAAATAGTGCTCTGTCTTTTCCTTCAGCCATCCTGAAAATTTGCTGCCAAGACTGGCATACTTGTACATATTAACCTTTATTTGGAAGTAGTAGACAGTGCTTATGTGTAATGTGTAGTGGAATATACATAGAAATAAGGCAGGTTTTGGGGATCCTGGATAGTTTTGAAGTTTATTGTAGGAAGGATATTGGTAATATGATAAAATTATCAGATTTTCATATATCATGGTAATAGGAACTGTTGCAAACAATTTCATTATGACATTAAAAGTCTTTATGGCATTCCTAATTTGAAGTATCAGGTTACAAATGAATATGTTCCATATATGCCATGAATTCTTAATTATTTATGGAACTGACATTGTACTTATTTGCAAAGCAGTAGCAAAATTAAGAAGAGCTGTTGATTCCTAGTTTTTAAACTTAAAAAAAAAAATGTTTTATTGTGACTTATATGATAGTTTACATGGAAGGACATTAGCTTTACATTCATCCTATCGTATATTATTTCACTGTCATGGTTACCATCCCCCCCATGCATCATCAACCAATCAAAGGGCATACACTACAAGCCTGGCGCCCCCCCCCCCCCGGTTGTCAGCACACAGCCCCTCTCCTTCTCTGTGTCTAAAGTCCCCAGCTGCTCCATCTCTCCATGTCATCATCTCTGCCTCCATCTCAGGCATCACTGCTTCTCTGGGTAGGGTCCAGCTCTCCACTCTTTTCCCTTGATGGTCCCAAGGACCTCCGCTCCAAGACTGCAAAGTTAATTACTCCCCTCCTTGCTATAAAACGTTTACCTTAACATTTCCAATCCTCACAATCAGTCCTGATAACAATGATTCACTGTTGTATCACAAGAGACCTATCTGCATTTCATTTTATCAGCCCTGCCTTGACAGATTGGATACTACTCAGTGGAGATTCTACCTTCCTCCATGCCCTCTGGATCTAGGTTCCCTCTTGAAAGCTTGTAAGCCAGTCACTTCTTGCCTTTGTAGCCCCCATCCCCCGCATTTTGGGTATTCAATGTCCAAGTTGCCCATTCCTGTCTACTCTTGGTATGGACGGGGTGGGAATGATCCTTGCTGTAAAGATATGTTCTCTCTTGAGCTACTGCATCCATAGGTGTAGGTCAGGTTCATGAAATTGTATCAGATTACTCTTTTTTTCCTCTTCTTTCTTCTAGTTGAGCTCTGATCATCTAGTCATTGAAGCCAGGTCAATTGAGTTAAACTTTTTTTTTTTTTTTAAATGAGGTCTCTTCATGTTAAATTAAGTTGTGAGAAATAGGGGTTGCATGTGTGAAAAGAACAATTTAGGATTTGTAGCTCTGGAGTTTGCCAAGATTTTAGGCAGTTAGCAAAGTTATTAACCTTTTTACTTGTGTGCAAATGTTTTTTCCCAAGGATTATATGAGGTATTTGATTTCTAATGCAGAAGATACAAAGTGATGTCTGAATAAATATCTTTGTGTACATCTGTGTGGGTGTTGTGTGTATGTGAATAATGGGTACTGCTTTTTCCTAGAAGATGGGCTTCATGGGATTGTGAGCTGCACAGCTTGTGGACAACAAGTCAATCATTTTCAAAAAGATTCTATTTATAGACATCCTTCACTGCAAGTCCTTATTTGTAAGGTAGGTAATGATGTGTTGATGATTCATTCCACAACTATTTGAATACTTACGAAGTGCCAAACCCTTGGGGAGGTAGTAATGAAGAAGAGGGAAATGTTCTCTATCCCTGGTAGGTTTGTGTTGTGGTTCATTGTGGTGGGGAAGACAGATAATATAAATGGCTTGATAAATGCCATGATTGATGGTAGATACAATTTGTTATGGGATACATAATAAATGCCATCATAGTAGAGATACACTTTATTCACAGGGAGCCTGGGTAGTTTGTATTTGTGATGGGTGAGCTGGGGGTGGATATAGTTAATTTTCTAAATTATTAATAGGGATTAGCTTGGTGAAGTGGTATTGGTTCAGAGTGTTTTTGGCAGAGATAATGTGACATTCAAAAGTTGGTATGCAAGGGGAATTCCTGGTGTGTTTGAAATCCTGGAGTATGTATGTGTGCATGTGTATGTTTTATAACTTTCCCTTTTTTGTATCTCCAAATTTTAACTTTCCATGTGGAGCAGGCTGCCTGGTTGGGTTAAATGGTTTATTATTGGTGACCTTCCTAAAGGTTGGTGCTTCCAACCAGTAATTCCTCAGAAGAAAGGCCTGGAAAACTGCTTTCATAAAGGAAACTTTATGGAACAGTTCTGCTCTGTATTACATGGGGTCACCATGACGGGCTGACTTGATGATTGGTAACAACAACATGTGGGGCAGAGTTTTAACAGAATTTGGAGAGAATAGAATTTAAAAAGTTTCCTATGTGTTGATTATAGTTTTCACAGTTTTAAAATACCTTTTAAAATTAATAAAACTGGAAGTTAATTTTAAATATTTTTTATATCAAGGTTGATTTTCCCTAACTCATATTTTTTGATAAGACTAATCATTGCACTGCAAGATTGGTTTGAACCTCAAGTTTGGCAGTTCAGAGTCACCAGCTGCTCCTTGGAAACCCCTATACAGGGTTCCTATGAGTCTGAGTCAGCTCTATGGCACTTATCAACAACAATAACCCTGTGTTAGTTTTTTTTCCCCCAACAAAAGACCTTTTTGAAATGCAGGGACTAGGTAGGTTTTGTGATAGTTCCAGCATTAGATCTTTTCTTTCAAGAATTTTTGATAGACACAAACCTGCTGAAATGCAGTAGACTTTACTCTCCTCTTTTAGCAATTTTGTCCATCCTTTCCTTGATTTTAGATTAGCCAGAGACCTGTCATCTATGAGAGCCTTTAGTTTTGAATTATGACATATGAATCTAGTGTTACTGGATTCCCTTTCTATATACACATATACATGGAGTCCTGGTGTGGCACTGTAGGGTAAGTTCTTGACAGCAAGGTCAGTTTGAACTGAAAGGCTAACGGTTTACACCCACCATTCGCTCCTTGGAAACCCTATACAGGAACTGACTTGATGGCAATTAACAACAGTAACATACATATATATTCACATGCACACACACACATATAACATATACATATATATATGCAAATACATATGTACATATATATGTATATTGTTATTGTTAAGTGCCATCAAATTGGTACTGACCCATAGCGATCCTGTGTAGGGTTTATGAAGAGCAGCTGGTGCGTTTGAACCACGTACTTTCTGGATGGTCCTGGGATCTTCTGTTCCTGAAATGAAAGATTAACTTTTAGTAACTCATTTACAGTTGTGCTAATCACAATTAATCTTTCTAACAAGTATTCACAATTGAGTCATAAAATCCTATCACTGTCATCCTCCAACCCCTTTCACCAGATCCATCTGGAAAAGAGGAAAACTATTCAGTAGGGATTCTACCTTACCCACCTCATTCTGAAACTGCTTTGATTCTTAAATGTACACACATGTTCACAAATTCTCATTGCTTTCTGTATAACTTAAAATGCATTATTTTTATTATCAATTTTGAATAAACTTTTCCCTTCCCCCTTTCTTTTAATAGAATTGCTTTAAATATTACATGAGTGATGATATTAGCCGTGACTCAGATGGAATGGATGAACAATGTAGGTAGGTAATGAATCAAGATGAACTAAAATTCATTGTTGTGTGTTTCTTTGGGGTTAATTCCTACATAGCCTAATATTAGATAAATATTTTGGTAGTATTATAATTAGTATCTTTAATGGATGGTTATTCTTTACCATAAGCCTTACAGGTTTATGTCTGTTTAAGTTTTTATTAAAGAATAAACATACGTCCTAAATTATTTTAATAATTGCTGGCAGGAATTTCATTTGTTTTAATAATAAGATTTAAAGTAAGTTTCATTAGGAATAATATTTTAATCTTTAAAATTTTTTCAGATGGTGTGCAGAAGGTGGAAACTTGATTTGTTGCGACTTTTGCCATAATGCCTTTTGCAAAAAATGCATTCTGCGCAATCTTGGTAGAAAGGAGTTATCTACAATTATGGATGAAAATAACCAATGGTATTGCTACATTTGTCACCCTGAGCCTTTGTTGGACTTGGTCACTGCATGTAACAGCGTATTTGAGAATCTAGAACAGTTGTTACAACAAAATAAGAAGAAGATAAAAGTTGACAATGAAAAGAGTAATAAAGTATATGACCATACACCCAGATTTTCTCCAAAGAAAAATAGTTCAAATTGTAATGGAGAAGAAAAGAAATTAGATGATCTATGTTCTGGGTCTATAACCTACTCTTATTCTGCACTAATTGTGCCCAAAGATATGATAAAGAAGGCAAAAAAACTGGTCGAGACCACAGCCAACATGAACTCCAGTTATGTTAAGTTTTTGAAGCAGTCAGCAGATAATTCAGAACTCAACACTGCTACAAAGTTACGTCAGCTTAAGGCTTTTAAGTCCGTGTTGGCTGATATCAAGAAGGCTCATCTTGCCTTGGAAGAAGATTTGAATTCGGAGATTCGCGCTTTGGATACTGTAAATAAAGATAAAACTACCAAAGAGCATAAAGTTACAGATGCTAAATCTGAATCAAAAGTAAGAAAAGGAGAAAAATCTTGTACTTTGGATAGGAAAGATATTGCAAAATCAGAAGGTAAACTGTCAAGAAAGCAGGTAGATAGTGAGCATATGGGTCAGAGTGTTCCAACAGAGGAACAAAGAGCAAATAAAAGTACTGGTGGTGAACATAAGAAATGTGGTAGAAAGGAAGAACCTCAATTTGAACCTGCTAACACATCTGAAGACTTAGACATGGATATTGTGTCTGTTCCTTCGTCAGTTCCAGAAGACATTTTTGAGAATCTTGAAACTGCTATGGAAGTTCCAGGTTCAACTGATTATCGAGATGGCAACAGTGGAACTGAACAAGAACTGGAGAGTTCTGTAAAATTAAACATTACTTCAAAAGACAACAGAGGTATTAAATCAAAAACTTCAGCTAAAGTAACAAAAGAATTATATGTTAAACTTACCCCTGTTTCCCTTTCTAATTCCCCAGTTAAAGGTGCAGATTATCAGGAAGTTTCACAAGATAAAGATGGCTATAAAAGTTCTGGTCTGAACCCAAAGTCAGATAACTATGGACCTGTACAGGAAAGCAGAGATAATGATCATTTGGTTGAAAATGAAGGTCCGTTACTTTTAGAAGAATCTGACCTTCGAAGATCTCCACGTGTAAAGACTACACCCTTGAGAAGACAGACAGAAACCAATCCTGCAACATCTAATTCAGATGAAGAAAATAATGAAATGGTTAAGGAGAAACAAAAATTATCCGTTTCACTAAGAAAGAAGGATAAGCGAAACTCTTCTGACAGTGCTATAGAAAATCCTAAACCTAATAAATTGCCTAAATCTAAGCAGTCAGAGACTGTGGATCAAAATTCAGACTCTGATGAAATGCTGGCAATCCTCAAAGAAGTAAGCAGGATAAGTCATAGTTCTTCAGATACTGATATTAATGACACTCATGCAAATCATGAGAAGCCTTTGTATGATTTAAAAACTCAATCAGCAAAAGATGATAAAGGAAAAAGGAAACGAAAAAGTTCTACTTCTGGTTCAGATTTTGATATTAAAAAGGGCAAATCAACTAAAAGCTGTATGATTTCTAAAAAGAAACGTCAAAACCAGTCTGAATCTTCCAATTATGACTCTGAATTAGAAAAAGAGATAAAAAGCATGAGTAAAATTGGGGCTGCCAGAATATCCAAAAAAAGAGTTCCAAATAAAGAAGATTATGATTCTTCTGAAGATGAAAAACATGGCAAAAAAGGAATGGCTAATCAAAGGGAACAAAGTTTGAAGACTGCACGAGAAAAATCATTTGATAATGTTGAAAGGAAACAAGAGAGAGATCATTTCTCTTCAGTACAGTGCACAATTGATAATGACAAAACCACCATGGAATTAAGAGATCGACTCTCTAAGAAGCAGCATTCAAGTTTTTCCTCTGATGGCATGGATAAACCTTCCTATGGCAAAGAGGAGAATTTTAATTCTGGTGACAAAAAGCTTGTTGAAACTAAAGAAAAGAGCAAGCATTTGAAAAGCAAAATGTGTAAGAAAGTGCAGAGTGGCTTATCTGAAGTTACTGAGAAATTCTCAAAGAAAGAGCAGAGTGATGAGTCATCTGGAGATGATAAAAAACAGGGCAAAAAGGGAGCTGAAGAAAAAGAGAAGAAAACTACAGACGTGAAGAAAAAAGTAATTAAGATGGAACAACAATATGATTCATCATCTGATGGCAATGAGAAATTACCTGAGAGACAAGAAATTGGTAGTTTTTCTAAAGGCATAAAACAAAACAAGAATGACATAACTGATGAAGACAGAAGTAAAAAAATAAAAGAAAAAATTTCTAAAAAGAAGAATGCATTATCTGAGAGTGTTGAGAAGTTACCAGGCAAAGGAGATAGCTGTGACTCTTCAGAAGATAAGAAAAGTAGAAATGGAATATCTGGTAGAGAGAGAAAAAAGTGCACCTTGCCTGAAAAGAGTTCAAGGAAGAGACAAGATTGTTCATCATCTGATATGGAGCAATATTCCATGAAACAAGAGGGTCATGATTCCTCTGATAAGAGACTAAAAATAATAGAATTGAGGGAAAAAAGAAATATAAATTCAAAAAGAAATGCCAAGGAAATACAAAGTGGCTCATCATCTTCTGATGCTGAGGAAAGTTGCCCTGATGATAATAAAAAGCAGAAGAAACAAAGACCTACAGCTAAAAAGAAGACAAACATTGTCAAGGAGAAAAAGAAGAATTCCCTGAGAACAAGCAATAAAAAGAAGCAAACTGAGATTACTTCCTCATCTTCTTCTGATATAGGAGATGATGATCAGAATTCTGTAGGTGATGGGAGCAGTGATGAGCAGAGAATTAAGCCTGTGACTGAAAATTTAGTATTATCTTCACACACTGGATTTTGCCAATCTTCAGGTATGCAGAAATACATTTTGAAAATTAAAATTTGTCCTTTTGTCCTCTTGAATAACTATATAAAACTTTTTTTTTTTTTTTTTACTGAATTCTGTTGAATTCAAGGATAGAAGTTCTGTCTCCATTAACTTTCTTGCCATTACTGGAAGGTACTTCAAACTGATTTATCAGGGATACCAAGTTTGTTGGGTAACTAATACTATTCCAGTGTTCTTTATTGATAGTTAATGTCCTGCGTGGCACTGTAGGATAAGCAAGCACTGGACTAGTAATCACAAGTTTGGCAGTTCAAATACACCAGCCCCTCTTGGAAACCTTATACAGGGTCACTGAATTGGAACTGATTCGATGACACACAGCAATGTAGAAATATGGAATAATTGAGCAGTAGCTGATGAAGTAAAATCAGAATGGTGCCAGTAGTTCAGTAGGTATTTATTCATGTAATAGAGATAAAGTGGTGGATATTGGCATGGCATGATTTATTAAGGTTTTAGCTACTTTGCCATACATGCGTCTCTTTGAATTGGACAGGTTAATCCTGTGAAATAATTTAAATTTTGGAAACCCTATGAGTCAAAAGCAACTCGAGTACACTTAAGAATAACAACATTTCATTGGAACCCTTTGCTGATTCTCATTTATTAATTTCTCATGGCTTGAGCAGATGTTTTTGACTTTTAAAAAGACAAAGTAAAAGAAGAAAAAAATCCAAAAAACCTATAGATTAACTCACACTGATAAAATAGAACACCAGGACAATTAGGGTTTGGCTTCAGTGGTCAGTGATTAAACAATATAATTTAAAAATATTTCATAAGAATAACTAATAAATAATTCCTGACTCTCATTTATATTGTTTTTTGTTTTAGTTAATAAAGTCTCTTCAGTTACCTAGGAATGATTGGTGTTCTTGTTGTTATGTGCTGTGCAGTTGGCTCCGACTCATAGCAACCCTGTACAGGGTTTCTGAGGCTGTTAATCTTTATAGGAGCAGAAAGCCTTCTCTTTCTCCTGCAGAACAGCTGGTAGTTTCAAACTGCTGACCCTGAGGTTAACTGCCTGATTCATAACCACTACGCTACCAGAGCTCCCTTAGGAATGATTAGAGTTTACGCAAAAGTTTTATAAAGTAAATTTCACATACAATTATATTCCTAACAAGGCAGAATTTTGGAAAAAAATTTTCATTCCCTATTTTAGAATTTTTTTATGTATTCCAATTGGAATTCACTTGAATACTAGGTTTTTAATAAAAGTTTGTATTACACTTATGAAGAAATGATCCTATCTATGGAATTTATTTGAAAACAAGTGTGACATGCATGCTATTATCTTCAATTTGTATTCCTGGTGTGGCACTGTAGGATCAGCACTGGATTGTGAACCACAAGGTCGGCAGTACAAACCTGCTAGCTGCTCCTTCCTATACAGGGTCTCTATGAGTTGGAACCAGCTTGATGGCACTTAGCAACAACAACAGCAATCTTCAGTTTAATGCTTTGCTATATCAGATGCCTATGTGAAGCTCTGCTTGTATAAGCTACTGTAACTATACGTGCACAGTCCCTTGTTTGAAATTCTTGTGGCAAATTGTGTTTCAGAATTTATAGCTTTCTGGTTTATAGAAAGATAATATAGGGCATATACTTCGTAATAGCCTCAGTTGGATCAGAGTAGCAATCTTAAAAACTGAGTAATATTTCTGCAGCAAAGCATATGAACATTCACATGTAGAAGAATAGAGTTCAGATCAGGTTTTGCTCTCAGTGAACTTTGGTGTAATATCTTACAAGAACCTTTCCATTTTCAGAGCTTTTTAAAAAAAATTTCACAACTATTTATGTATAAGAGAATATGGACTTATATTTATAAGGCAGGATCTAATAGTTAATTGCATATCAAATCAGTATATTATCAAGTTATCAAGTTATTTTGGAAATCCTTTATTAAGCATTAGAGTAATAGACAATAAGAATAATAAGTATTGACTGGCTTCATTAGCATACTAGGCTCTTGAGCTAGTCTCTCCATCTTGTCAAGGGTATTCCTCTTTTTCATTAGCAAGCAGAAGAAACTTCTCTAGGGACTGTTCCTTTTCTGCGTATGTGAGTATGTCCAAAGTATGTGAGAGAGAAGTCTTAACCATCATAGCTTTTACGGAACTTTCTGACTGCTTCGTCCAAGACAGATGTGTTCGTTCTTCAATATTATTCACCAATGATGTAATACAAATGCATCAATTCTTCTCTGGTGTTACATATTCATAGTCCAACTTTCACATGAATATGAGACAATTGACAATAATACAGTGGCTTGATTCTGATGCACCTTAGTCCTCAAATGACATTATTTACTTTTTAACAATAAAAGTCCAATGCAAATAATGATTAAAATGGTTGAAAGGTACCATGTTGATATTCGAGTTTTTGATTTCTTCTTCCATTGGCACTGCTTATGGATCCAAATAAAATGAAATCCTTTAAAATTTTCTAATTTTCCTCCGGTTATCATGATGTTGCTTATTGGTCCTGATGAAGATTTTCTTTCCTTTATGTTGAGGTTTAATTTATACCATTCATCTGTAAATACTTCAAGTCTTCTTTGTTTCAGCAAATGAGGTGTGCTATCAGTAAGCAAGGTTGTGCCTCCTCCACTCCAGATTGTGCTATCTTTTTGGTATAGTCCAGTTTCTTGGATTATTTACTTAGTATGTGGATTGAATGAATATACAAAATTATATGCCCACCTTTCCGGATTTTGAACTACACCTTGTTCTATTTGAACAACTGCTGCTTGGTCCATATCCACGCTCTGTATTAGCATACTTAAGTGTTCTGGAATTCTCATTCTTTGTATTATTATCCATAATTTGTTATGATCCACCAAGCTGAATGCCTTTGCATAGTCCATAATACCTGGGTAAAAATCTTTCTGGTATTCTCTACTTTCACTCAAGATTCATCTGACATCAACAGTGATATATATCCCTTATTCCAAGTCCTGAATCTGGTTTGAGTTTATGGAAGTTCTTTGCTGGTGACTGCTGCAGCCAATTTTGAATTATTTATTAATTAAAGATTTTAGTTGTGTTTTATATTAATGATACTGTTCGGTAATGCCCTCACTTTAGAATGGGCACACATATTGATCACTTTCAGTAAGTTGGCTGGGTATCTGTCTTCCAATTACTTTGTTATAGGTATGTGAGTTCTTCCAGATGCATCGTTGAGATGTCTCAATTGTTCCATAAATTCCTGGAGCCTTGCTTTTGGATAGTGTCTTCAGTATACCTCAAATGTCTTTCGGGGTATTTTTGTTTTGTTTTGTTTTTTGTTTATATAAGGTTTTCATTGTGGATTTAGAGAAAGTATACAGGGCATATCATCAGTTTTACATTCAACAAATCATACACCTTGTTTCATTACGATTATAATCCCCTCCATGTACCATCACTTAACACTATTTCTCTCTATCTACTTTAGCTTTTTTAAAAAACAAACAAACAAAAACCACTCAGTCATAGATAATAATTTACATCTCCAAAGGGCACATTCTGCAAGTCTGTCTCCTGGCCACCAGCTCCTAGTCCCTGTCTTCTTAGTCCATGAATCTAGAGTCCTCAGCCACTCCCCCTGTTCATGCTCCCATCACTGCCTCCATCTCTTGCACTGCTGCTTCTCTGGATAAGGTCTTGTATTCTGCTTGTGCTTGACGGTCCTAGAGTTCTCTGTTTCTGGACTGTAAGATTAACCACTCCCATTTTTTTTGTTACAAAACATCTACCTTTACAATTGTGACAGTCGCAATTAGTCATGATAATAATTATTCACTATTGAATCTTACGAATTTTATCCCCATCTTTTTTCACCAGACCCATCTAGTCAAGGGGACAGCTATTCAGTGGAAACTCTTTCTTTCCCCCCACACTCTTAAACTAAACTCCCTCTTGAAACCTTGTAAGCCAGTCACTTTGTGCCTTTATTGCCCTCTCATTTTAGGTAGCCAATGTCTAAGTTGCTCATCTCTATCTACCCTGTGTACAGATGGGATAGCATTGATACTTGATGTGTAGACTCTTTCCCTATCTGTTGGTATTTAGAGTAACTACCGCTCTGAGTATAGATCAGGTTCATCATGAAGATGCATCTTCTGTCACTGTAGCTGTTGTAGTCTGATTGTCCTTTCTAGTGGGAATGTCTCACCTCAGGATTCCACCTAAGGTTCTATACTCTGTAAAGGCTTTGCATGAGGTATATTTCACTGGGCAACATGTAGAACCCCTTTTAGGTATTCCAATCAGTTATAGGCTAAAGGTGGGCTTACAAGTTCTTACTAATCATGTTTCCCAACACTCCTTTCTATCCCACTCAAGTGTCTGTTTTACAGTAGTAGGCAAGGGAAACTAATATTCATAAGGCAGTCAAAGATTTTAGTATTATTTACCCTCTTCAAGCTATACCTAGATCCCTGTATCCCAGAGCCCTGTTGTTCCAAGGTTGAGTATGCAATCACTATTTACCTCTGTCTCACTAGGCCATGCAAACCTGTCTCAGTGTTCCCCTATCTGTCTTGTTCTTCTACCTCCTCCCCCCTTCTTATATTGCCCTCCCTAATACCCAAACTAAGGAGCTCTGGTAGCGTAGTGGTTACGAATCGGGCTGCGAACCGGAAGGTCAGCAGTTCGAAACTACCAGCTGCTCCGCGGGAGAAAGATGAGGCGATCTGCTCCCGTAAAGATTTACAGCCTCGGAAACCCTATTCAGGGTCGCTATGGGTCGAAACCGACTCGACGGCACTTAACAACAACAACAATACCCAAACTAACCCCTCCCATCCCAACCCCATTGTGGTTGCCTTATATTCCATTAGTTCTTCCCTCCATTTAAGATAGTCTATTTTATCCTGTAATCTGTCTGGCCTTCCCACCACCTGGATCTCTGTTCCTCTGTGTTTACCTTCTTTCACATTGTAATTGTTTTGATCATAGAATGACCTCCCAGATCCTCTGTTCTTATAATTTTATTCTGTTCTTGACTCTTCCATTTGTCGATTGAGTTCAGGTTGATGCTGCCATGTATGTCATTCTGTAGTTGTTGTGTGTTCTTGTTGGTTCTCAGTCCACAGAACTTCCTTTAGGATGTTTTTCATAGCAGGGTTGGCTTTGGCAAAATCCCTTAGCTTCTGTTTATCATGGAATGTTTTGATTACACCATTGTATTTGATTGACAGCTTTGCTGGGTAGAGGTGACACTTTTTTCTTTTAGGGTTTTGTATATGTCTCCCCATTGCCTTCTTGCCTGTGTGGTTTCTGTTGAGAAATCTAAACTTAATCTGATTTGCTTACCTTTGTATGTACATTTCTCTTTTCCCTAGCTGCTTTCAAGATACTGTCTTTATCTTTGATTTTGGAGACCTTGATTATTATATGTCTTAGTGATTGTCTTTTAGGGTCTATCCATCTTGCGGTTCGTTGAGCTTCTTGAATGCTTATCTTTTCACTTTTCAGGATGCTAGCAAAATTTTCTTCCTGAAGCTTTTCAACTATCTCCTCTGTGGACTTGTGTGATTGTTCCTGTTCTGGAATGCTAATAATTCTTTTCCTCTTCATGTTGTCCAGCATGAATGTTAGGCCTTCGTCAGATTCTTTTTATCCTTTTTTTGTGTTTTGTCTTTTATCTTAGTAATGTTGAGAGATTTATCTTGTAGCTCACTAATTCTGGCTTTCATCTCCTCAATTCTACTCCTTTGTCCTTTCAGTGTGTTGACCATTTCTTATACTCTATTATTAATCGTTTGGACCTCTTTCTGTAAATTTTGAATTGTTTCTAATGCTCTATCTATCTTATTTGATTGCTCCTTTAGGCTTTCCTGACTTCTTCCTTATTTTTCTCGACTCTATTATATAGTGTTTTGATACATTTAATAATCATATTTCTGAATCCCTTCTCAAGCATTTCCAAAGCCTGCCCATCTTCCAGTATGGAGTGTAGGTCTACTTTCAGTTAATTTGCCTCTGTCACTTTATCTTGTTTCTTGACATGTGCAGATATGGTCATCTGCTTCTGTTTTTGGGGCACATTCAGGGGTTATCTGTGGCCTTAATACGTAGATGGGTGCATTTTGGTATTTTTTATGCTTTCTTATTGCCTCCAGGTAGATGTGATCAGGAAATGGACTTCCCTTTTCAGTCTTCTTCTTGAGAAATTTCAAGATGCCACTGTTGGTCGTTGTGACATAACTTAGGCTTCAATTTTCAGCCTCTTTCCTTTTTTTTCTGCATATCCCACTCCACAATCCCTGTTCAGGCCTTTTTTCTAGTTATAAACAGTTCAGGGCTGGCTGTGGCCGTTTGGTTTTAAATTTCGAGGCCGTTTGGTCTCTTTAAATTTCGAGGAGATCTGTGCGCATGCGTAGTAGAACCCTCTGAGGGTGGGGCTGGGGTGTACACTAGCTCGGGCACCCCTATAGTCACCAGAATGGAGTTGCGCATACAGAACGGGACCAATGAACAGATTCCAAAATAAAAGAATGTACACACCTTTATCTCTGTGATTCTGTCACACATCTTTGGCTACTCTGATCTTTCCCCCAGTTGGTCTCATCCAAGATGGTGGCTCCTAGATCAGCTGGCCGTCTTGAACTAGAAAGCAATGGACTTCCTGCTTCTGCTACAAACTCCCCCAGCTGTAAGCCTTCCAACCTTCTAAACATTCCTTTACATGTGGTTCAGAGTTCTGGGAGCATCCCCTGAGCCTGCCTGGTCCTGTATTCTTTGTTGTTGCTGAAGGAGCTCCTCAGTGCTCCTCCACCCGATCCGCCATCTTGTTTCAAACTTCTTTCTTGAATCATGAATTCTTTATCTTCTGCTGCTTCTTAAAATGGATGAACAATGACAAATTTTTTTTGTGTGTGTACAATGACTATGTATTCCTTCCATCTTCCCTTGATATTTCCTGCATTTTTTTATATTTGGCCATAGAATTCATCAATATTGAAACCTGAGGCTTGAATTTTCTCTTCAGTTCTTTCAGCTTTAGTAATGCTGAGCATCTTCTTCTCTGTTGGTCCCATTTCATTATAGTAGTTTATTTCCTTGAGCAGCCTTTTGGAAATCTTCTGCTCAATTCATACTTTATCATTTCTTCTGTTTGCTTTAGCTATTGTACCTCTGAAAGCAAGCTTCATATTGATCGTTTCTTTTTTTTCCCTGTCTTTTTTAATGACCTTTTGCTTTCTTCATGTATGATATCCTTGATGTTATCCCTCTGCTACTCTGGTCTTCTGTCATTAAAGTTCAGTACATCAAATTTGTTCTTGAGGTTCACTCCAAATTCCGGTGTTATATAATCAAGGTCATATTTTGACATTCAGAAAAATTTTCTTCAGCTTCAGGCTGAAGGCCCCTGGCCTTGTTCGTACTTAATAATGTATGTTGCTCCACCCTTTCTTTCCATAGGTAGAGTTGGTTTGATTGGTGTGTATTCCATCTGGTGAGGCCCCCACGTGTCAGCCCTTGGTTTGTGTCCCCACAAAATGTGTTACCGTGTTTGGCTGTCATTCTGAGTGGTTTGACAGTTTTGTAACTTGGCAGTTTTGTAATAACATCCCCCATTATGTCATTTGTTGTTTTAAGCCTATGAGTTGAAAAAGTATCAAGTGTGTATGCAATACAAACTTTTAAAAAAAATGTTTTATTGTGAATTATGTGATAGTTTACATGGGAGAACATTGTTTTACATTCATCCTCTCGTAAATTGTTTCATTGCCATGGTTACAGTCCCCTCCATGCATCATCAACCAACCAAAGGGTATACCCTACAAGCCTGCTTCCTGGTCATCAGCACACAGCCCCCTTCTCTCTCTGGGTCTAAAGTCCCCAACTCCTCCACCTCTCCACGTCATCGTCTCTGCTTCCATCTCTGGCGTTACTGCTTCTCTAAGTAGGGTCCCACTCTCTGCTCTTCTCCCTTGGTGGTCCCAAGGATCTCTGCTCCAAGACTGCAAAATCAGTCACTCCCCTCCTTGCTACAAAATGTCTACCTTTACATTTCCAACCCTGACAATCAGTCCTGGTAACAATTATTCACCATTATATCACAAGAGACCTATCCACATTTCCTTTCCTGAGCCCCTCTAGACAGATTGGCTGCTGCTTATTGGAGATTCTACCTTTCCTCCATACCCTCTGGATCTAGGTTCCCTCTTGAAAGCTTGTAAACCAGTCACTTCTTGCCTTTGTAGCCCACCCCACCCCCCGCTTTGGGTAGCCAATGTCCAAGTTGCCCATCCCTTTCTCCTCTGTGTATGGTGGGGTGGGAATGATCCTTGCTGTAAGGATTTGTTCCCTGTTTTGAGCTACTGCATCCATAGGCGTAGGTCAAGTTCATCAAATTGTATCAGATTACTCTTTTTTTCCTCTTCTTTCTTCTTCTAGTTGAGCACTGATCATCCAGTCATTGAAGCCAGGTCAAGTGGGTATTATCTGCAAGTGTGGCTGTTCTTACGCATATGCCCTCTCTTATTAGCTGGATGCTTCACTCTCCACTCTAGTCCTCTGTGGCTATGTCATTGACTCTGGGCCAAAGAGTCCCCAGGTCTTGCCACACTTCTGGCCAACCAGGTCTCCACCCGTGTTCACAGGAGTCTATTGAACGTTGTAGGGCTTAGCTCAGACTTCATTGCTGTTTTTCCCTCACTTCCGCTTATCGGTGACGGACGTGGCCACCAATTAGAGCGTGCATTCCCATTGCGTCATAGTCTTGGAAAGGGGTTTGCTCTGAGGGGACCCGACCACTTGCCTGGATGTCTCCTGGGTGAGCAACTTGGTTTTTCTTATAGTTCTGCTTATATTGTTTAGTATTTTTCCTGTTGGTCTTTCTTTCAAGAAGTATCTTCTGATTTTCTAGTCACTTTAGTATGGGTTCTTTTTCTTAGTCTTTTACAGTAGTGGTCCTATGTAGTATTTCTCCTTTTGTGTCTGACTAATTTTACTCAACATAATGTCCTTAAGGTTTATCCACGTTATGCGGTGGCTTGCAGCTTCCTCGGTATTCTTCAAGGTCGCATAATATTCCATTGTATGTATGTAGCACAGTTTGTTTATCCATTATTCAGTTGTTGGACACTTTGGCTGGTTCCATCCTTTTGCTATTGTTATCAATGTCTTGATCTGCTATAAACATAGTTTCCCTATTGTGTGACTTGTAATTCATTACAACACATGAACAACACACAGGGCAAGCCGTCTCTTAGGGAGTTGGCATCCTGAACTTGAACTTCTCGTTAAGTGCTGTTGAATCTGCTCGGACTTATAGCTACCCTGTATAGGGTTTCTAAGGAGCCTCCTGAAATGTGAGAGATTAAATTTCTGTTTGTTAAAGCCATCCACTTGTACTTGCACTTGTACTTTCACCAGATTATTAAGATACCTTTGAGAAAAGGTATTTGCAATGAATGATTCATTGGTCTTATAAAATTCAATCATGAATCGAATACAGTAAGTTGAACATATGATATCAAGTACTTAAAAGTAATATGCATTTATTAAACCTTAAAGGAATTCTGGTGTGGTGCTGTGGGATAATGAGCTAGACTGCAAAGTTACGAATCGGGCTGCGAACCTTAAGGTCAGCAGTTCGAAACTACCAGCTATTCTGTGGAAGAAAGGTGAGGCTTTCTGCTTCCGTACAGATTTACAGACTCGGAAACCCTGTACAGGGTCGCTATGAGTCGGAACTGACTCCACGGCACATAACAACAGCAATGGTTTATAAAGGAACTCTAGCAAGTAGTGGTTATGAGTCAGGCTGCTAACCTCAAGGTCAACAGTTCGAAACTTCCAGCTGTTCCGTGGGAGAGAGATGAGGCTTTGTGTTCCTGTAAAGATTTACAGCCTTGGAAACCCTATACAGAGTCACTATGAGTTGGAACGGACTCCACAGCACACCACCACCGCCACCACCACCACCACCAATGGTTTATAGGAGAAGGGCCTAGTTAACATTCTGCTTCCATAAAATCACATCTTAGAAGATCCTATGGTGGAGTTCTACTCTGTTAAATGAGGTTAATATTAGTCAGGAATTGACTTGAATGTACCAAACAGCTATAGTCTAGTTAATTATGTTCCATTTTGACAAATTTAACTTTGATATGAAGGACCAGTAGGCTGCTTAGGAAGTGAAGTTCTTTTTGAATGTATAGTCAGAGTCTTGGGAATCCAGGTCCTCAGCAATTTGATAGAATAAGCCTTGTTCCGGATTTTAATTACTCTGGATATTTATTTTAACTAAATTGACTATCTGAGATGAAAAGAGAAGAGGTAAGTTTGTTAATAGATAAATTTAAGTCTTATAAAAGTCAAACTATCAGTAGAAATTCGTATAAAAATACGAAAGACATTAAAGAGAAACACTTTATTAAAAATCTGTTTTTCAAGGTAAGTTTAGGTATGAGAGACAGTGACATACCTTAAGAATTACTTGCATAGTCACTTAAGCCCACTTCCAGCCAGTCGATTCTCACTCACAGAAACCTTATAGGATAGAGTAGAACTGCTTCTCATGGTTTCTGAGACAAAATCTTTATGAGAGTAGACAGCCTTATCTTTTTTTCCATGGAGCTGCTGGTGTGTTTGACCTGCTAATTTTGCAGTTGGCAGCCCAGTACTTAGCCCACGGCACCACTAGGGTTCCTTCCTAGTTATGCAAGTATGCTAATTTTATTTATTTCCTCAGTATTTCCAAGGTATGGTATGGCACTATGGGATAAAGCACTGGTCCGCAAGGTTGGTTTGAATCGTAGGATTGGCAGTTCAAATTCACCAGCCGCTCCTCGGAAACCCTATACAGGGTCACCCTGAATCAGAACCAACACGAGGGCATGTAACAGTATTTACAAAAGACCCCTAGTGGAACAATGGTTAAGCACTCAGTTGTTAACCAAAAGGTTGACAATGGAACCCATCCAGTAACTCCTCAGGATATGGACCTGGTAAAGATTACAGCCTACAAAACCGTATGGGGCCATTCTGCTCTGTCATATAGAGTCACTATTAGTCAAAATTGAATCGACAGTGCTTGATAGTAACAGGATGTCTAAAATATGTTAGTAGACAATTTTAGGAGATTTTGAGAAGCCCTTGCTATCTTGTGAATTTAGAGAATTACCATTTGTTTAAACAATGGGTGTGAGGATGACACAGGTCTAGATAGTGTTCCATTCTGTTGTGCATTGGAGTGCTGTGAGTTGGAACTACCTTTGATGGAGTCTTGGTGTGGTACTGTAGAATAAACACTGGACTGTAAGGTCAGTGGTTCAAACTCACCAGCTTCTTCCTGGAAACCCTATACAGAATTACTGAGAACCAACAACAACAATAACTAAATAATAATATCAGGGAGGTTTGAGCCCATTAGCTGCTCTGAGGGAGAATGGGGATGCTTTCTGTTCCTGCAAAGATTTAAAACCTTGGGAAACCTTATACAGGGTCACTGTGAGTCGGAACCAACTCAAGGACACTTAACACAGGAATCCTGGTGGTACAGTGGTTAAAATGCTTAGCTACTATCCTATAGGTCTGGGATTGCAATCCACCTGCTATTCTGTGGAAGAAAGATGTAGTTTTCTGCTCCCATAATAATTTACAGCCTTGGAAACCCATGGGACAGCTAGTTATACTTTGTTGAATCGGGTAGCTAAGAGTCAGAATTGCATTATTTGCAGTGGATTTTGAAATTTTGAATATTGATAAAGTATTTTTCTATAATTTGGTTGAGAGCAGCATGAGAAACAAATATAAAGACCATAATTTTAGGAGTGTATAGTCAAGTGGGAGTCCTGGTGTGGTTCTGTGACTTAATGCGCTGTACAGCAAGGTTGGTTTGAACCACAAGGTTGGTGGTTCAAGCTCATGAGCTACTGCTCCGAAAAACCTATACAGGGTCCCTGTGATTTGGAACTGACAACAACAGTCACATGAACAATACTGATGTAGATAAGTACTTTTTATCCCCCCCCAAAATCTAATAGTTGTAAAACTAGAGTATGTTTCTAGTGATAGACTTAGAGGAATAAGTAGCATTTGAACTAGGCATTTACGAATGCAGCAAAATTTTCAAGTTGTATTAATGGGATTGCAGTACTATTACTAGTAATATTTTATTTGAAGATTGGTCTGTTTGAGGTATTTATTCTGAGTTTGCTAGCATACTGTTGCTTTTCTGCATTTTGTATATTTCTATCCTGAACTTGTAGGTGCATGTGTTCTCTGTAGATTTTTACGTAAGTGTTCTATTTTGACGACAAAAAATTTAAATATAAAGAAAAGATTCTAGTTTTAACATTGTATTTGCTATAATTGCTTTCTCATCTACGTATTGCTTTCTTATCTGTCTATGTATATATCCTATCCATCCAAATATATAAACATAATTTTTTTAGCTTACTTTGAATGGTGCAAAACAGAAGAAAAACGAAAATGTACAGGGAGGTCCTATGTACCTTGGCACTCTTTTTTTCCTCTGACGGTAACATCCTGCTGTTACAATGTCAAAACCAGGAAATTGAATTTTCAGATTTCACCAGTTTTACATGCAATTGTGTATGTATGTATATATGTGTAAGTAATGTTTTATACCTTTGTGTCATGTATAATTTTGTCACACATTCGAGATACCAAACTTCCTTGTGCTATCCCTCTAACCCCTTTGTAGGTACCCCCTTCTTCTCCTATTCCTATTCCTTGGCAACCACTAATCTGTTCTTCATCTTTATAAATCTGTTATTTTGAGAATGAAATCATACAGTACAAGGAGGCGTGAAAAAGTTGGTGGGAAATGAAATCGAAAGGTAATGGAGTTTTTCCATGAATTTTTGAAGCAGACTCATATGTAACCATTTAAGATTGGCTTTCTTTTTCCACTCAGCTTAATGCCTATTAGATTTACGTAATATTTTTGATGCATTTCAAAGTAAATGGTGGTTGTTGTTGTTAGGTGCCATAGAGTCAGCACCAACTCATAGCAACCTTTTGCACAGCAGAACGGAATAATGTCTGATTTGGGCCAACTGTTGCTACACTTTAGTCCATCGATGCTGCCACCTCGCCAACCCATCTTGTTGGGGGTCTTCTTCTTTTTCTCTGACCCTCCATCCTACCAAACATGATATCCTTCTCCAGAGACTGTTACCTCCTGACAAAATGTCCAAAGTATGAGAGACGAAGTTTGGCCATGTTGGCCTCTAAGGAGCACTCTGGCTGCATTTCTTCCAAAACAGATCTATTGGTTCTTTTGGCAGCCCATGGCACTTTTAGTATTCTCCTCCAACACCATAATTCAGTGGCATCAATTCTTTTATAGTCTTCCTTATTCACTGTCCAGCTTTCGCATGTATATGAGGTTATTGAAAATACCATGGCTTGGGTCAGGCGCACCTTAGTCCTCAAGGTGACATCTCTGCTCTTCAACACTTAAAAAAAAGTTCCTGTGCAGCAGATTTGCCTAATGCAATATGTCGTTTGATCTCCTGACTGCTGCTTCCGAGAGTGTTGATATTTGATCCAAGAAGAATGAAGTCCTTGACAAACTTCAATCTTTTCTCTGTTAATAAGAATGTTGTTTATTGGTTCAGTGGTACAGATTTTTGTTTTCTTTACATTGAGATGCAATCCATATGGAAGGCTGTGTTCTTTGATCTTCATCAGTAAATGTTTTAATCACCAACATATGTCTTTTTCTAAATATTTCAGCATCCATAGTATTAGAGTTCAATATTAAAGTTTGTTTTATTCTTGAGGTAAAATTTATACATAATTAAATGTATAAATCTTAAGCTATAAATTTTTTAACAAAAGATAGAAATATACTAAATCTCCTTAGCATTCTGATCAAAAGATAATATAGTTTTTAAAAAGAAATATTTTATTATTAATGTATCTCTGGATAATTCTAGAGACAATACAGTTGATCCTAACTCATGGCAACCCGAAATGGAGTAGAATTGTGCTCCTTAGTGTTTCCATTGGCTGAATTTTTAGAAGTAGATTGTCAGGTTTTTCTTCAGACTGCACTCAAACCACCAATCTTTATGTTAGGTTAGAGCATTAAGTGCACCGCCCACGGACTCTAAGAATTGTATACATGAACATCATGAAATTCCAAATATATTGTAACTTTCTTTGCAGTATCAGAATATTAATAGCTACTTTGCTGTTCCTCAATGATAGAGGATAAATTAGACACCTGTTAGCTTCAAACCTAAAATGAACCACTGTAAAGCATATTTCATCAAGAGACTTAATGTGAGTGTGATGGTAGTTGATTTAGAATTGTTACTGAGGATGGCATTAAACATGCTCTTGTGAAAGAACTTTGAAATATTTAAGACCCAACTAGGTACAATTGTACTGCTGATGCTTCTTAAATTACTCACTGTGCTTTCCATGTTAATTCTCATGTTTTTGATTATAGAGTGGAGTAGAAACCACTGGTCTGTATTAAAGTTTTTGACTGTTAATTTATTTTACATGACTTTACTTACATAAATTATTTAAAACTAATTTTAAGTACACATTTTTCTCCCTCAAGGAGATGAAGCCGTATCTAAATCAGTGCCCCTCACAGTGGATGATGACGATGACGACAATGATCCCGAGAATAGGTATGATTCCATGTATAAGGACTTAAAAAAGATTATAACACACCCTAGGCATGGGCGAAACAGCAACTACCTAAAAGCAAGCAGGGTATAAAAACCAGGAGTGCCTGCCTTAGAAAGACTCATTCACAGTCTCCCTACAGTAAGTTTGAAAAAAGGTCAGAAAATGGGTTAAAACTCAGAATCATTAAATGAAAGTAAATATTTTTAAGTATTGACATACCTAGCGTAGGGTGTGTTATAAATACAGCACTGTCAACTTTGTTTCCATGTGAACTATTTTAATTTTGATTATTGATTAAAAATTAATCATATCTCAATAAATTGATGACAGACATCTTTCTTCTATATCTAATTATGTTTCTCATTTACCGTCCAGCATGGTGATCCTACTAGGGTAAGTCAAAAAAGTATTGCTACAAGGTTTCCAATTCTTACATGCATGGGTGTATTCTAAATAAAAACCTGTTTAAACATGTTTCTGTGATCAGTGCATGGCTGTAGACAAGTTCTTTCAGTAATACCCTTGTCTTAGTCTTGCTTGGGTGCCTTATAAAAAACAGGTCTGAAAAAAACAGTGGCTTCTGATGGGATCTGCTGGGCCAGTTACAATCAAGGCAGAGAGATTAGTGCAGAAGGTTATGGCTACTGTTTTCTGGATTCCCAAGGGGTAAACTTGATAGCTTTTCTCAAAGGACACAGAACAGGGGCTTATTAAGAAGAAGTTATATGGAAATTAAAAATTTCATTGTTGAGAAAAAGACCAAGGAATTATTTTTTCATCATTACATTAAATCTTCAGTGGTAACAAAAACTGTCCTTAGGAGAATTTCATTGGGAAACATCTCATCCACCATGTATACTGATCTTGCCCCTTCAGAATTCTTTTTATTTCCCAAACTCAAAAAACCATTTAAAAGGACCATGATTTGTGTCCTTCAGAGATTCCAGAACTCAGATGTCATCAGAGAAGGGTTAAAGGGATTAACACACTGGGTCAGAAGTGTATAGGCCCAGATGGAGGGTATATCAAGAAATAGTAGCTTCATGTTTTGATATTTTTGGTTAATAAAGACTTCTGTGTTTTTGAAACAATACTTTTAGATGTATCTTTGTAATTATTAAATTCTGTTAAGAATGAAAAAAAGAGATTGCTCCGATATTTAAGTTTTAATAAACTCAACATTAAAAACAAGTATGAATTTTAGATTTTAACCATTTTTAGATAGAATATAGTAGACAATGTGATAAGATAAACTTTAATAAACTTTAGGAAGGAATTTTAAATGACAAAAGTGTATATAACTTTTTATGTACAGATTTACATAGCTAAGAAAAGATTGAGAGAAGGAAAACTTCAAAGACATACCCATATCCCAGTAGTAAAGAATAAAGAAAACAAAAATAATAAAGAATATAACCTTAATGATTATGTGTATCTTTTTTTTGTTTTTAAAGTTTTTATTGTGAATTGAGTGGTAGTTTTCATGGGAGAACATCAGGTTTATACTCATACTATCGTATTTCGTTTCATTACAACAATTACATCATCATTCAACAGTATTTGCTTCTATTCCCTCTGTTTTGTTTTTGTTTTTTTTGATGTACATCAAAACACTTAGGAATATACAACCATTCAAACACCCAAGGGCATACCCTGCAAGCCTGCACCTCTCTTTTCTCTTTCCATGGTTTAGAATCTACCCAGGCACTTCATCTCTCCACGTCATTGTCTCTGCCTCAATCTCTGGCATCCCTGCTTCTCTGAATAGGGTCCCACACTCCGCTCCTGCTCTTCTCCCTTGATGGTCCCAGAGTCCTCCGCTCCTAGACTACAAGATCAATCACTCCCTTATTTTTGCTACAAAACCTCTACCTTTACAGTTGCGACAATCTCCATCAATCATGGTAACGATTACTCACTATTGAACCACAAGAGTCTTATCCCCATCTCCTTTCATCAGCCCTCTCTAGATAGGATGGCAACCACTCAGTGGAGATTATACCTTCCCTGCACCCTCTGAAACTAAAGTTCCTCTTGAGAACTTGTAAGCCAGTCACTTCATGTCTTTTAGGTAGCCAGTGTGTAAATTGCCTATCACTGTCAACCCTGTGTATAGAGTGATTGGAAATGATCCTTGTTGTGAAGATTCCTTCCTTCTTGGTTGGTATTTTAAGTTACTACATCTGTAAGTGTAGGTCAAATTCCTCAAATTGTAGTGAATTACACTTGTTTTGTTTGTTTTCCCCACCCTAAAAAAAATTTTTTTTTCCCTTCCTCTAGTCGAGTTCTGATCATGCAACCATTGAAGCTGGGTCAAATGTGTACTATCTGCAAGTATGGGCATTCTTGTACATCTCCCCTCACTTCATATCAGCTGGATGCTATACTTTCAGCTCTAGTCCACTGTGTTTATGCCCTTGTCCTTGGGCTAAGGCGTCCCCAGGTCTCACCATACTGCTGGTCAACTAGTTCTCAACCTACTCCAGGTTGATGTGAGTCTGTGTAACGTTGTCTAACTCAGCCCACATCTTCATTGCTGCTTTTCCCCTACTTCCCCTCATCAGTAGACCAATGTAGTCTTGAAGATTACAAGCCTGCTTGTGTATTCCCTTTTATTTTCATTCTTGGAAGGGGGTTTGCCCTGAGGGGACTTGATTACTTGCCTTGATGGTTACCCTGTGGACAACTTGCTTGTTCTTGTGGTAGTCAGTCAGACTGCCATTGTT
>NW_006408770.1:3469029-3472857 GCF_000296735.1 Chrysochloris asiatica | reverse complement strand
AATTTTTTTCTTTTATAGTGGGTATTTTTTCTTAAGCTTTTATAATAATGGTCTTATGCCGTATTTCTCCTTTTGTGACTGACTAATTTCACTCAGCTTAATGTCCTCAATGTTCATCTATGTTATTTGGTGGCTTACAGCTTCCTTGTTATTTTTCAAGGTAGCATAATATTCCATTGTGTGGATGTATCAAAGTTTGTTTATTCATACTTCAATTGATGGGCACTTAGGCTGTCTCCATCTTTTTGTGAATAGTGTTGCTAGGAACATTGGTTTGCATGTATCTACTCATGTTATGGCTAGTATTTCTTTTGGATAAATACCAAGTAGAGGAATTGCTGGATCATAAGGTATTTTTCTTTCCAACTTTCTGAGGAAGCGCCATACTGTTTTCCAGAGTGGTTGGACCATTTTGCATTCCCACCAGCAATGTAGGAGGGTACCAGTCTCTCCACATCCTCACCAGCATTTATTGCTCTCTTATTTTTTTTGAACTTCACTGTTACTGCTCGTGTGAGATGATATCTCATTGTTGTTTTGATTTGCATCTTTCCTTGGAAGCCCTATACAGGGTGGCCATGGTTTGGAACCGACTCGACATCACTTCACAACAAAAACAACAACAATAGGTGTGACACTGTAGGTTAATGCGCCAGACTGCAAAGCCGTTTGTACTGCGAGGTCGGTGGTTCCAGCTCATCAGCTGCTCCTTGGAAACCCTATACAGGGTTGCTATAGGTTGGAATTGACTCGATGACACTTAACAACAACAACATCAATAGCTAATAATCATGAACATTTCTTCATATGCTTGTTGGCTGCCTGAATGTCTTCCTTGGTGAAGTATCTGTTCATGTCCAGTGCCTATTTTTTAATTGGGTTATTTTTCTTTTTCTTGTAGAGGTGTTGTAGTTTCCTATAGATTTTAGAAATTAGTCCCTTGTATGATATGTCATTACAAAAGATTTTTTCCCAGTCTATGGGCTCCCTTTTTTACTCTTTTGGTGAAGTTTTTTGTTGCACACAAGGTTCTAATTTTTAGTATGTCTCAATCATGTATTTTGTCTCCTTTTTTTGGTGCAATTTTGTAATGTTTGATAGTCTGTGTGTGCCCTGTAATGTTGTTGTTAAGTGCCTTTGAGTCAGTTCTGATGCATAGTGACCTTGTACATGGTTTCTGATGCTTTAAATCTTTACAGGAGCAGAAAGCCTCATCTTTCTCCGGTGGAGCAGCTGGTAGTTTCAAACTGCTGACCTTAAGGTTTGCAGCCTGATTTGTAACCACTAAGCTACCAAAGCTCCTTGTGCCCTGTATTAGAACCCTCAAATTTATCCCTGTTTTTTCATTGATGAACTTTATAATTCTGGGGTTCACATTTAGGTCTTTAATGCATGCTGAGTTGGTTTTTGTATATGGCGAGAGGTAAAGGTCTTGTCTCAATATTTTGTATATCAATCTCCAGTTCTGCCAGCAGCATCTACTGAAGAGACTTTCTTTTCCCCATGCAATGTACTTAGGCCCTTTGTCAAAGATTAGTTGGCTGTATGTGGACAGGCAAATTTCTGGATTCTTGATTTTGTTCCATTGATGTATGTATCTTTAATTGTACCAGTACCAGGCTGTTTTGACCACTCTAGCTGTGTAGTAAATTTTGAAATCAGGGAGTGAGAAGAGCCTTCCAACTTTGCTCTTCTTCTTAAGCAGTGCTTTGCTTATCCTAGGTCTCTTCTTCTTTCAATATAAAGTCTGTAATTGTTTTTTCCATCTCTTTGAAGAATGTCCTTGGAATCTGGATTGGGATTGCATTATATGTGTAGATTGCTTTGAGTAGTATTGACTTTTTGACAATGTTAAGTCTTTCTATCCAGTAGCATGGTATAGTCTTCCATTTTTGTAAGTCTCTTTTTGTTAGATGTTTTTATTTTATTTTTTTATTTAAGATATTTATTGTGGATTGAGGGAAAGTTTACAGGGCAGATCATCAGTTTTACATTAAACAAATCATACACCTTGTTTCATTACAATGATTATAATTCCATTAATGTACCATCAGTTAACAGTATTTCTCTCTATCCACTTTAGCTTTTTAAAAAAACAAGCAAAAAAGAAACCACTCAGGCATATATAGTAATTTACATCTCCAAAGGGCGCATTCTGTAAGTCTACCTCTGGGCCACCAGCTCTTAGTCTCTCTCTTCTTAATCCATGAAATCTAGAGTCCTCAGCCACTCCCCCTCTCCATGCTTCCATCTCTGCCTCCATCTCTGGCACTGCTGCTTCTCTGGATAAGGTCCCGCATCTTTTGGTTTCTTGTAGTAGTGTTTTGTAGTTTTCTTTGTATAGGTCCTTTGTTTCTCTGGTTACATTTATGCTTAAACTTTTCATCCTTTGGGCGGCTATTATAAATGGTATTGCTTTCCTAATTTCCTTTTTAGAGCTTTCATTACAAGTTAGATGAATCCAACTGATTTATTTTTTTAAGTTTTTATTGTGAATTCGGTGAAAGTTTACAGGACAGATCATCAGTTTTACATTCAACAAACCGTATGCTTTGTTTCATTACAATGATTATAATGCTGTCCATGTACTGTCAGTTAACAGTATTGTAGCTCTTTTTTTAAAAAAAATTTTTTTAAACACTCTTGCATATATAATAATTTAAACCACCAAAGATCACATTCTGCAAGCCTCCCTTCTGGCCGCCAGGTTCTTAGTCCCTCTCTTTCCATGAATCTAGAGTCCTCACCTGTGCTCCGTCTCTCCTTGTCCTCATCTCTACCTCCATCTGTGTTGTTGCTGCTTCTCTGGATAGGGTCTCTCATTCTGCTTGTACTCTTCTCCCATTCTGGTCCTAGGGTCCTCTGTTTCTGGACTGTTAAATTAACTACTCCATCCTTCTTTTTGCAAAACTTCTACTTTACAGTTGTTACAGTCACAATTAGTCTTGATAACAATTACTATCAAATCATAAAAATCTTATCCCCATCTCTTTTTACCAGAACTCATCTAGACAAGATGAAAACTATTCAGTGGGGACACTATCTTCCACCACTCACTTTCAAACTAAACTCCTTTTTTTTTTTAATGTTTTATTGTGAATTATATTAATTATGGTTTACATGGGAAAATATTAGTTTTACATTCATTCTATCGAATATCGTTTCATTGCCATGCTTAAAATCCCCTCCATGAATCATCAACCAGCCAAAGGGTATACCTTGAAAGCCTGCCCCCTACATTCCCCCCCACACCCAGTCTTCAGCACACAGTTGCTCTCCCTCTCTGGATCTAAAGTCCCCAGCTGCTCCATCTCTTCACGTCATTGTCTCTGCCTCCATCATAGGCATGACTGCTTCTCTGGGTAGGGTCCTGCTCTCGGCTCTTCTCCGTTGATGATCCTAGGGACCTCTGCTCCTAGACTGGAAAGTTAATCCCTCCCTTCCTTGCTATAAAATGTCTACTTTTACATTTCCATCCCTCACAATCAGTCCTGATAACAATTATTCACTATTGTATTACAAGAGACCCATCTGCATTTCATTTCATCAGCTCTGCCTATGCAGATTGGATACTACTCACTGGGGATTCTGCCTTCCTCTAGGCTCCCTGGATCTAGGTTCCCTCTTGAAAGCTTGTAAGCCAGTCACTTCTTGCCTTTGTAGCCCCCCCTCCCCTGCATTTTGGGTTGCCAATGTCCAGGTTGCCCATCCCTTTCTACTCTGTGTATGGAGGGGGTGGGAATGATTCATGCTGTAAGGATTTGTTCCCTCTTTTGAGCTACTGCATCCATAGGTGTAGGTCAAGTTCATCAAATTGTATCAGATTAC
>NW_006408770.1:3462954-3466875 GCF_000296735.1 Chrysochloris asiatica | reverse complement strand
CACTTCTTTCAATGCACTTTGGACTTCCTCTCTGAGTATCATTGGCTCTTGTTCATATGGTATCTCTTGAAATGGTTGAACATCATTATTCCCCCCCTTTCCCCATTCCAACCATGTCTCAATCTCTGTATCCCAGAGCCCTGTTGTTTCAAGGTTGTGCATACATCATTATTTAAGTCCCACTTAACCCATTCAAACCTTCCTAATTGTTCTCCCATCTGCTTTGTTTTTCTGTTCCCCCTCTCCCCTCTTGTATATTGCCCCACTCCCCAGCATCCAAACTATCCTGTATCTAACCCCTGCCCTGTGCTCCACCTTCCCCTCCCTCCCCTCACCCCAGCCCCAACATCCCAGCAATCAACAAGGAATTCCTCCCACCCTCCTTTAGTATGGGTTCTTTTTCTTAGTCTTTTACAGTAGTATTTCTCTTTGTGTGACTGACTAATTTCACTCAGCATAATGTCCTCAAGCTTCATCCATGTTATGCGTTGGCTTGCAGCTTCCTTGTTATTCTTCAAGGTAGCATAATATTCCATTGTGTATATGTACCACAGTTTCTTTATCCATTCTTCAGTTGATGGGCACTTTGGCTGTCTCCATCTTTTTACTATTGTAAATAGTGCTGCTATGCACATTGGTGTATATATGTATCTTCTCGTGCTGTGACTTGTTTTTCTTGTGGGTAAATACCAAGTAGAGGAATTGCTGGATCATAAGGTATTTCTGTTCGCAACCTTTTAAGGAAAGCCATATTGTTTTCCAGAGAGCTTAGACCATTTTGCAGTCCCACCAGCAATGCAGGAGTGTCCCAGTCTCTCCACATCTCTGCCAGCATTTATTGTCCTGTACATTTTTTATCTTTGCTGTTATTGTTGGTGTGAGATAATATCTCATTGTTGTTTTGATTTGCATTTCTCTAATGGTTAGTGATCGTGAACATTTCTTCATATGTTTGTTGACTGCCCGGATCTCTTCCTTAGAGAAGTGTGTGTTCATATCCTGTGCCCACTTTTTAATTGGGTTATTTGTCTTTTTCTTGTAGAGGTTTTGTGGTTTCCTGTATATTTTAGAAATGAGTCATCTGTCTGATGTGTCATTGGAAAAGATTTTTCCCATTCTGTGGGTTCCCTTTTTCCTCTTCTGGTGAAGTCTTTTGATGCACAAGTCTTCTGGTGACAGCTCTTCCCTGAACATTTGGTAGAATTCACTAGTGAAACCATCTGGGCCTGGACTTTTTTTGCTTGGGAGTTTTTTGATGACCTGATTAATTTCTTCTTTTGCTATAGGCCTGTTCAGGTTTTCTATTTCACTGTGTGTAAGTTTAGGTAGGTCGTGTTTGTCTAAAAATGTATCTATCTCTAATTTGTTTTCTAATTTGTTGGAGTACAACTCTTCATAGTATTCTGTTATTATCCTTTTGATTTCCTTTGGTTCCGTTGTGACATCGCCCATGTGGTTTCTAATGCGTGTTTTTTTGTGTCTTCTCCCTCTTTTCTTTTGTTAGGTTTGCCAGTGGTCTGTCGATATTGTTAAATCTTTGAAAGAACCAGCTTCTTGTCCTGCTGATTGTTTCTATATTTTCTCTGTTTTCTATCTCATTTATTTCTGCTCTAATCTTTATTATTTCTTTTCTTTTGGTGGATGTGGTTTCCCTCTGTTGGTCTTTTTCTAGTTGTTGTAGGTGCTGTGTTAATGTGTTTATTTTGGTTCTTCTTTTTCAATGTGTGCGTTTATTGCAATAAATTGTCCTCTCAACACCGCTTTCGCCGTGTAGGACTCTTAACATTGTTGTTGTTTTTAAGTGTCATCCAGTCGATTCTGACCAACACAATGACCCTGAATAGGGTTTCCAAGGACAGCACCACACCAGGACTCCTTAGTTCCCCTCTTTTACCCTTTGAGACTATGCCTTGATCCTGTTATCATAGAGCCCTGTTGTTCTAAGGTGAAGCATAAATCACTATTTACCTTTGTCTCATTTATCCCATGCAAACATACATAAGTGTTCCCTATCTATCTTGTTCTTCTATCACCTCCCTCTTCTTGTTTGTTGCCCTCCCCTAATCTCAAAAATTTTTATATCTCATGACTTTTACCACTTTTTGTTAGAGATCATTATACCTTGGTCATAATTTTAAAAGAAAGTTTCATGTCAAAACAGTGATTTTGAATTTAAAAGTTAAAATTTTATTAATAAAAGTTTAAGATGAAGACTTTTATGGTAACTTCATAGTAATTCTATGAAATTGTATTAATTTTATGAAATGTTTTATGTTTTCTCATTTTTATACTCTAAAGCATATGAGTGCATTACTATTATTAATACAAAATGACACACCAGATTTTTAGTACTGGCAATGTAAATGATTATACTCATGAAATAGTGTATTTTCATTGTGGAAATAGGTAAGTGTTTAATTACCTTTAAAATGCTAGTTTAATTTTGACTAACTGGAAAATTGAATATGCCTTCTTACCCAAACTGTTTTTTTCATAAGTGGGAAACACAACTTGATTACCTAATTAAAGAGTAGATTTTTGTTGGTTTTGTAAGTTTTAATATAGAGCATGCATATTTTAAGTGCATATTATAAGTCCTGTGAAGTCAGTTGTGGGTGTGTCTGGTGAGTTTGAACCACTGACCTTGTTGTTAGCATTCCAGTTTGTTGAAGTGAATTTACAGTAAATATCCTAGTCTTCGTAGTAAATAATAGCAATTTTATTACTGACTTTAAAACACCTTAATTTATCTCTTAGAAAAAAAGTACAGTTCACACTTTATACATGGTAAGGAATAAAATAGTATACCATAAATTTGATAGTTATTTATATTTGAGGAGCTTCAGAAATTTCATGGTAAAGGGAAACTAAAAGACAGTAGAATTTTTCCATGAATTTTTTGAAGCCCTTTATATGATTGTATACAGTTGAGACTGCCATGTTGTGTTGCTGTAGAATAAGTCCTGGACTGGTAACTGTAAGCTCAGTGGTTCAATCACACTAACTACTGTATTAGTTGGAATTGACTAGATGGCACGCAATAACTCCTTTCAGAGAAAATATTATTTCTTGAATAGAGTCCTTGGAATTGTTTCACATATCAACCTTTAACATACAGTATAATGTTTTGTACTATGTATACTTAGACAATTGCTTTGTAAGTTTATGGAGCATATGTTAAAATGATAGTCATATTCATAATTTTTTTTTCTTTTTAAGTCTTTATTATTCATTATCCACCTTTTACATATAGTTAAAAATACTATGGTTTGGGTCAGGCACACTGTAGTCTTCAAAGACACCTTTATTTTAGCACCATAAAAAAGTCTCTTGCAGCAGATTTCCGCAGTGCAATTCATTATTTGACTTCCTGACTGCTGCTTCCATACGTGATGATTATGGATACAAATAAAATGAAATCCTTGACAATTCCAATCTTTTTTTTCTATTTATCATAACTGCTCATTTTATCATAACTATCATAACAACTGCTCATTGGTCCAGTAGTGAGGACTTTTGTTTTCTTTATGTTGAGGTGTAATCCATCCTGGTGTGGCTCTGTGGGCTAATGCATCAGACTGCAAAGTCATTTGAACTGCAAGGTCAGTGGTTCAGGCTCACCAGCTGCTCCTTGAAACTCCTATACAGGGCTGCTTTGGGTCAGAATCAACTCGACAGTGGCACATAACAGCAACCAATCCATACTGAACATTGAAATCTTCACAGTAAATTCTTGAACTGCTGTTAGCTTTCTGAGTCATAAGCATATTACAGAATATTAATGTGTCTTCATCCAAAACTGATGCCACATTTTTTTTTTTTAATGTTTTTATTTTGGATTGAGTGAAAGTTTACAGGGCACATCATCAGCTTCACATTCAACCATTCATATAGCTTGTTTCATTACATTGATTATTATCC
>NW_006408770.1:3439978-3462719 GCF_000296735.1 Chrysochloris asiatica | reverse complement strand
CATTGTTGTTGTTGTGAAGTGCCGTCAAGTCGGTTCCGACCCATAGCGACCCTGTACAGGGTTTCCAAGGGTGTAAATCTTTACGGGAGTAGAAAGCCTTATCTTTCTCCCGCGGAGCGGCTGGTAGTTTCGAACTGCTGACCTTAAGGTTCGCAGCCCGATTCGTAACCACTACGCTACCAGAGCTCCTTCACTGGACTAAATATATTTAGGGATCTTTTCTATTAGTTTTTAGATAGCAAAACTTGAATACTTTTATTTCTATGTATGTGTGTGTGTAGTAAAAAATGACTTGGAGATACCTTTAAAAGTGTGACTATAATGTATTTTCCCAAGCAGTCATCAACATAGGAGCAGTTATTGAATAGGAAGTATATTGCTGTTGTTAAGTGTCATCAAGTTGGTTCTGACTCATAGTGACCTGTTATAGGGTTTCCTAGGAGTGGGTGGTTTGTTTTAACTGGGACCTTGCAGTTCAAACCAACCTTGTGGTCCAGTGTGTATCCTACAGCGCCATACCAACTGTAGGATATAGTGCCAGAATAATAAAAGTTATAACTATATGAGATTTAGGAGCTTAGATTTTTCTGTTGCTTTTGCCATGTTCTGGTTCTGAGCTTGTTTCCTGTTCTGTAAAACTACATGTTTTTGACTGAGGTCTGTTCTTCTAGCGCTACCATTTTATGCTGCTGTCGTTTTGGCTCTTTCCTTAAAGCATGGATCCTTCTTTTTTTTTTGTTACTTTTTTAGAAATTAAACATTTTGACTTACTGATTTTCCCACTGCCAAGACATTTTCTTTCTTTTCCTATTAGAATGCTTGAACAAGAGACATTACTCATTTCCTTTCTGGATAGGGTTTCTTGACATTTTATTGTTTTTCCTGATTGCTTATTGGTATTTACATTGTTGAGCCCATTCCTTATTATTTTAGTTTTGCTATCTTTTTGTAGATGAAGTTATAATAACATAATACGTTGGTGTTTGTTATATAATTTAGAAGACTTATCTTGTATGTGGTTTGGGGTCTTATTATTTTATGTACCAGTTCTATTTGAATTTTTATGGGTTTTTACCCTCCCTCCCCTATTGTTTTCTTTCTACCTCTTTCCCTTCCCTCCCTTTCATGAGAATGGAGGAGTGACTCCATTACATCCGATTCTTCCCAGGTTTTCTGCCCCAAGAGTGGCACAGCCTGTGTCTTTAATGCTTCTGATAGAATTATGACTGCTTTGGATGCCATGCCCACCCCAAGATGTAATATTCAACATTGAGATTATAGGGATAGTGCCTTGTTGCCTGGATAATTTCCCTAGAAATGCCCTGGAAAGCCTCAAGAAAGAAAACTTCAGTGCAAACAAAATCAACTAGGCATCATGAATATACATTCATCACTTAACAACAAAAACAGCGACATGCATACTAGCCTGGGTCCAGCTGAGTCCTCCAATATGGTGCTTTACCAGCCTCAGATGGTTCTCAGCAGATGATGTTCTTGAAGTCTCTGTGGCCCGAGACTCCACAGTGAAGGCAGTGGAGTTTCCTTTCAAGCATCTCAAAGCAAGCTTTGTAGATGAGACACATCTTGCCTCTGATTAAATTGTAACTTTGCATTACAGGTTACATTGTAGGTTAGATGTATTATACAGTGGATCTTTGTCATGTTATATTTCAGGCACCAGTCATAATTTATGCAAAATGATTTCATTTTATTTACTTATTCATTTTAGAGCTTCATTTACATTTTTATGAATTATGTTTTACTTTGGTCAAAGATGTTACAGTGTAAATCTAAATCATCTTAGCCAGGTAAGCTAGGTGAGGTCTCCATCATTCTGTTTGTAACTTTTGGTTTGGAGAAAAGTGACCCTTCTTTGGTGTTTGTAATTTTTCTGATTCTAAAATAACTGTTATTGTTTCAAATATTATGGTCTTCCTGAAGTTTTTTGATAAGATGTAATTTTTTTATTATGTGGATCTTATTTCATTTTCTATGATTTATTATATGATGTATTATTAAAAGATATCTTTCAGTTTCCTCCTGGTAATGTAGAACTGGTTTATCAAGTAGGTAGTATACATATTTAGAACCTCCAATTAATAGTCTTGTGTCTAGGAGTCCAAGGTTTGAAAAAACACAAAATATTTTTTAAAATAATTTATAATAGTTTCTATAGCAAATAAGGAGTACTAAGAGGTTTTTTGAATTTGAAAATAGAAATTAAAAGTAGAGTATTAAACTAATCTTTAGAGTAGCTAAATTAGGAATTTTAGATTCATTGATTATTTATCATACCACTGAAATGGTGATACAATATCTCCTTGTAACTGCAAGTAAAATATGTTTTGTCACTTTTAATCGAGTTTTCAGTGCTTCACATATTTTAAACTTAAATGAGGACAAGTCAGCAAGTATTGCTGTAGAATTAATGGTGGTGGTGATGTTCCGTGGAGTCGGTTTCAACTCATAGGACCCTTATAGGGTTTCTGAGGCTGTAAATCTTTATGGGAGTAGGAAGCCTCATCTTTCTCCCACGGAATGGCTGGTAGATTTGAACTGCTGTCCTTGAGGTTGGCAGCCGGACTCATAACCACTACGCTAAACCTTTATTAAACAAAATTTTCCAAATGTGAAGCTCTTGTTTCTTGACATGTACTCTGTCTAGGTCTATGTACTTCTGAAGGTGGTATTTTCATCTCTAATCCTTCCCTGAAGAATTCTGCGCTCTTTAATTTATATCACATCAAAATATCAGTTTTGGAATCTTTGAAAGACTCATAATATTCCTTTTAAATGTTCTTTCAGTTTAGGGAGCAAAAAGAAGCTTGAAGAGGCAAGCTCAGGGTTTATAGAGTAATGTTTCCCAATGAAATTCTCCTATGACAGCCCTTGCTACCGTTGAAAGACGAGGGCATTGTCTTGATGGAAGAAGAGTTTCTCATTGCAGCATTCCTACCTTTTTATTCATCAATGCAATACTAAATATTATGAAAATGTCTTATAATAAGTCCTATCTTTTCTGTCTTTCAAGAAAATCTATCAAGATTATCCTTGGGAATCGTAAAAACAGTTGTCATAACCTTCTGAGGTAACCTTTTGGCTTTGAACTTAACTGGCCTTTGGCAGCCACTGTTTTCATGGGACCTTTCTTTTGAAAGCCCTGTAACATGACTAAGGGTGTTACTGAGAGAACTTGTCTACAGTTAATCTACAGTCAATCATGTTTTTATCTGGAATAAACTATGCACATACGATCTATAACCCTAGTAGCAGTACTTTTATACTTATCCTTAATTTCAAAACAGTGCTTTCCTCAGATTGGTACATGATAACTTTTCTTGGATCATGGGAAATAACATAGTGTGTATTAACGATGATTCTTCAGAAACATACTTTTATTAATTTTAGAGGATTACCCTTTATAATCAGGCTTCAAACCTCAGGGACAGCAGTTCGAAACTACTAGCTGTTCTGCGGGAGAAAGATGAGGCTTTCCGCTCCCGTAAAGATTTACAGCCTTGAAAACCCTGTACAGGGTCACTATGAGTCGGAACTGACTCCACAGCACATAATAACAACAACAACAACACTTTATTCTGGAGTCTTGGTGTGGCACTATAGGATAAACTTGACTGTAAAGTTGGTTTGAACCTCAAGGTCGGTGGTTCAGACCCACTCGCCACACCTCTAAAACCTTGTACAGGGTTGCTATGTGTTGAAACTAGCTCAGTGGTAATTAGCAAAAGCAATGACACCCTTTATATTTAAATTGTTCCTTAATTTGGGGGAAGGTGTGTTAACAAATATTTTTTATTTTATAATATTATGAGTAAATGTTAATTGGGCTTAATTCTTTTTTCTTGGCACAATGAAAAATTGGCAACTCTGTATTCCCCAGTTTTAAAAAGTTTATTGTGTATAGTACAAGTCGACAAGTCACTGATGTACAAGTATAAGAGCCATGCTTTATGATAGTTCAATTCTATTAAGACTTAAATCAGAGTGATCTAGTGTCCACTTTACAAACCAGAGCATCAGTCCTGATCAGCAAATCTGCTGATCTGAGGGTTTTCTTTAGCAATTAGTGACTCTCTTGCTTTAAATGTTTATAATTTGTCTATTTTAGGGAAAAAGTTTCAATAGTAAACATTTTCAGATGTGATAGTTTATTTTGCTTCAACCTATTTAGGTGCTATTGATATATATATTTGAATGAAAGTAGCAATGAGATGGTATTTTTGAAAAATCTACTTGTCAATCAAAAATTGAAGATGAATACTGTCCCTGGCAGTGCAGTGGTTAAGTGCACAGTTGCTGCTAAAAGGTTGGTGCTTTGAACCCATCAAACAGCTTCTTGAGAGAAAGACCTGAGATCTGTTCTTATAAAGATTACAGTCGTGGAAACCCTATGTAGCAGTTCTACTCTGTCACAAGGGGTGACTATGAGTCAAAAATAGACGTAATGTTACCTAATAAACAGTCACCATTGAACGAGTTCTTGATTGAAATGTGAGTATATTGTAAAACAGTAGTTTATAAAAAGGGGTTTCAAATCCAGAAATTACAAAGGTTCCATAATCCCTCTCCCAACTTTTGACTGAACTAGAGAATGTAGTTTGATTAGAGTGGATGTTTATCACATAGCAGTTTGACCATGGCAAACTATCATAATCATGCTCCTTTTTAATACTTTTTATAGGATATTTTTATTTGTTACTGACTGAGTTGTAGGTGAGCACAGACTTATCAGATAAACACATAGACTTATTAAAAGATCATGTTTTGCACCAAAGCTGCATGATTTTTTAAAATGTTTTATTGTGAATTGAGTAATACTTTACAGGGCAGATCATCAGTTTTGCTCTCAACCAATCATGTTTTGTTAATGGCAATGATTACATTCCCTTCCAGAATACACAGAAAATATTCATTTATAAACAACCAAAGGGCATATTTTGCAAGCCAGCCGCTTTCCTGATGGCACATAGCTTTTCTCATTCCATGGGTGTAGATTTCTTAACTGCTCTATCTCTCTATGCCATCACCTCTGCTTTCATCTCTGCGGTAGCTGCTTGTTTGGTTAGAAACCCATGCTCCACTCATGCTCTTCCCTCTTGGTAGTCCTAGGATCCTCTGTTCCTGAAATGAAGATTAACTGTTCCCCCCTTTTTGTTTCACATCTTCTACCTTTACAGTTGTGACAATAGTAATTATTCATTGAATCAAAAGAATCCTATCCCCAACATTCCCCATCCTCTTTCACCAGACCTAGCTGTTTGTTGTTGTTGTTATGTGCTGTGGAGTTGGTTCCAACTCATAGTGACCCTGTACAGGGTTTCCGAGGCTGTATATCTTTACAGGAGCAGAAAGCCTCATTTTTCTCCCGCGGAACAGCTGGTAGTTTCGAACTTCTGACCTTGTGGTTCGCAGCCTGATTCATAACCACTATGCTACCAGAGGTCCTTAGACCTAGCTAGACAATAGGAAAACTATTCAGTGGGGGATTCTACCCTACCCTCTTCACTCTGAAACTAAGCACACTCATGAAAACTTGTAAGCTAGCCACTTAGTGCCTTTATATCCCCCCATTTTTGGTAACTAATATCTAACTTGCTGGTCCCTATCAACCCTGTGTAGGTCCCTATCAACCCTGTGTACTGAAGGGATAGAGTTGATCCTTGATGTGAAGACTCCTTCCTTCTCGATTAGAATTTTGAGCAACTGCATCCATAAGCAAAGGTCAAGTTCATCAAATTGTAGCAATTTATGCTTGTTTCCTGTATCAAACTTCTTTATCTTCCTCTAGTAAGTTCTGATCATTGAGCTTTCCAAGCTAGGTCAAATGGGTACTATCTGCAAATTTGGGTGTTCTTGCATGCCTTCCCCCACTTCAGATCAGCTGGTTGCTTCACTCTCAGCTCTAGACACCAGTGGCTATGTCAATGTTTATGAACTCAGGAGTTTCCGAGTCTTCTAAACTTTAGACCAACCAGCCGTTCCTTTTCTTTCACTCATCTCAGAGTCAGTGGGAATCTATGGAACATGGTCGAACTCAGCCCATGTCTTCATTGCTGCCTTTCTCCCGTTTCCACTCACAAATAGACCAAGGTGGTCACCAGCGACCTTACAAGGCTACTCGTGTGTTACCTTTGAGTTTTAGTCTTGGAGGGATGCATAATTGTTTTTATCATAGATTTCCCAGTCTCTTCCCTTAGTGCAAACATGGATATTTTCTAGGGGTATACAGTACATTCTTAATATTTATGGTAATTATGATCTGTAAAATCACCATGAATACTGAATTGTCAAATACTGAACAGTTTACTCCTAGGGGACATAATGAATTAGGTTCCTGTGAGGCTCTATTCACATTTTCATCACTGGATATTTACATAATGTTGTTTAATATGTGTTTCTATTTAAAGACACCTTATTTAATATATAGGGGTTCTCAGAAAGTTCATAGGACAAAGGAACTTTTAAAAATTATGTATCTATATACATACAGATACATAATTCTTCCATGAACTTTTTGAAACTCCCTTGTATTGTTGATTCATTAACATTTAGACTCATTGCCAACAGCGCTATTATATTACTTGTGCCTGAATGAAGTTTTTCTGACACATATATTTTCTAAGTAAGACATCTCTTAGTGTCTTATTTATGCTTAGGAACACTAGACAGCACGTCAGCAGTATAATGGTTCATTTCAACAGTGAAAGCTTGAACAAAAGGCATGGAAACGTGAAAAAACTGGCAGTAAATAGACCCAAAACGAATACTAGTTTATGTATGTAAACTAAAATAAGGCAGAGCATTGCTTTGTTACACCCAACTGGAAACAGGTATTAGGGAACTCAGTGTTAATGACTACAAATGCACTGTGAATGTTGATTTTTTTAGGGTTACAAGTAAGTTTCAGCAAGTATGGTAATTTGCATATATGGGATCTATAAATAATGAGCATCAAGTTTTTAAATTTTAACATATATTGGTATTAGTAAAAGAAGTATTTTCCAATGTGTTTAGCAATTACTTTTTTCGTAAGCAAATAGGCTATATACCATCTTGAGAAATTTTGTCGAATGAGGCTACTGTACTATCTTTTCTAGGAAAGTGAAAACTTGATAATTTGTGTTCTTTTACTATGTGTGTCATAAAAGCATTATTGTCGCTTCCCTGCTCTACTTCAATAATATGATACCTGATTGTTTAGTACTTAATATTTAATATGTACATTTGCTAGTTAACAGAATATTTGAAATTTACAAACCAAAAAGGTTGGTGAACCATTTCATAGTAGTTTACTAAACACGGAGTTTTCCAAGAATGTGTTTTGCTGTTGAATACATTCTCAAATGTGGAATTGTGTCTTGGAATGCCTTTAGTCTGAATTAGTTGATTAGTCTTGTGGGACTGTTTGACATTTTGGTGCCTAGCAAGTCTAGGATTTGAAGATTATCCAGCATCAATGTTTACTTGACCCAAGTCGTCCACAGACTATGTTCCTTGGATTTTCCAGTATTCTGAAGAATTGTATAGAATTGATATATAATTAGAAGTTTTTTATTAGTAGCACAGTTTGAAACATGGTTTTAGTAGCCTTTTATTTACAGTAAAAAATATATTGGCACATTCATTTCTATTTTGATTTAGCGAATTTTTAATTTTTGTTTTAACGTATTTTATTACCAAAGTTGTTTTTTTTTTAATTGTCTGTCTACTCAAGAATTGCCAAGAAGATGCTTTTAGAAGAAATTAAAGCCAATCTTTCCTCTGATGAGGATGGATCTTCAGATGATGAACCAAAAGAAGGGAAAAAAAGAACTGGAAAACAAAATGAAGAAGCTCCAGGAGATGAGGGTGAGCTTCCCAGAGAGGAGATAATGGTTTGAATCCTTGCCCAAATCAATCTTTGAAGAAATCTGACCAAAAAATCTCTTAACTCATATACTTAAAATACATTAAAATGTTATAAATGTTACTACTATTACTCGAGTATTTTAAATAATTGTGGGAGTTCCTATGATTTTATCAGTTACTGCAAATAAGTACATTTTTTAAGTAAGATATTTTGTAACTTTAAAAAACCCCTTATAAATTTATATCATAATCAATATTTAATAATAAGAATATATCAAGTCTGATGTTTGAGATTGTCTGGTATTTTCAGTGGTACCAGTGTACCTGCAGAACTCCAATCTTTTCCTTAATTGTCAACACTAAAAAAGTTTACAGAATATTTGAAAGGTAAAAAAGGCTTAAGGATGTTTTATTGACTTATTTCTTTCATTTAGAAGCAAAAAGTCAACTAAATTCTGAATCAGATTCAGATTATGAAGAATCTAAGAAGCCACGCTACAGGCATAGGCTTTTGAGACACAAGCTGACTGTGAGTGATGGCGAATCTGGAGAAGAAAAAAAGATGAAGCCTAAAGACCATAAAGAGGCCAAAGTCAGAAATAGGAGGAAAGGTAAGACATTTTAATTCTGTATGTGAGGGGTATACTTGTTTCGAAAAATAATTATGTAGTGAAATTGTAGTATATCTACTCAAACAATTATCTGTCTGAGGTGAATGTCAGTACACTGATAACACTGTCATTAGGCAATTTTAGGAGAAGGAAATGAACACTACAGAATGGGAAGGTGCCCAGAAGCTTGAAATGACACAAAGAATATTTTAACTTTTAATAGTTTGTGTACATTTGAAAAGCTTAACAACAACAACAAAAAGTTTACATACTTAACAAAAAATAAATAAAATTCATCCTCCATCACTGGAGGATCCTAAAAAATGGGGAAAAAAATACAAGAATCGTACACATTTGGATTATAAATTTTTAAAAAATTACTTAAATTGAAAGGCTATGTAGAAAATAGAAGTGCATTGGTCCATATGATAAGTACTGGACTACGAACCTCTAGGTCTGAGGTTTGAGCCCGCCAGCCACTCTGTGGGAGAAAGGTAAAGCTCTCTGCTCCTGAGAAGATTTAAATAATCAAAAATCCTTAAACTGTTGCTATGAGGTGGAACCAATTCAGTGGCACAACAACAGTATCAACAATGTAACAAATAGAAGATGGTATACAGTACCACAAGAAATAGTGGTTTCTTAGAGAAATAGAGAAGATGCAGTTGATTTGGGTAGAGTTGTGGAAACTTATGTGTAAAACTTATTTTATATGTATTAAGACTAAATTTTTATTACATTAAAAATCTGATTCCTTTTCCGTTGAGTGCCTTCATGTTTCCAGCATCATGGGAAGCATTGAGAATGCCAAAATAATGAATAAGATTATTGTTTAGTATGGTTGTTTTCAATCTAGCCATGTATGAGAATCACATGAGAAGTTTTAAAATTTGCTTTTGACATGGCTTAATCCCAAGTTTGTTACATTATCATTTGTACTGGTGGTACCACAAGGTATCAGTGTATTTTAACAGCTTTTCAGTGATTCTAATATGTAGTCAGGCTTAGAAGTCACTGTTTGGTAAGATTTATTGACATTATTGGAGTCCTGGTGTGGCACTGTGGGTTAATGCGTCAGACTGCAAAGCCATTTGAATTGCAAGGTTGGTGGTTCAAGCTTACCAGCTGCTCCTCGGAAACCCTATACAGGGGCGCTATGGATTGGAAATGACTCGACAGCACTTAAAAACCACAACAACATTGATGTTAGTATAAAAAAATTACAGCACCATGCAGGGAGGGTTTATTTAGCTACTTTCGGGTTGATCCTGGGTTGTTACTTCAGACAGGACTCCTCAGAGTCTTGAAGGAAATATGCTTTGCTTAGTAGACAAAGTAGGAAATAGGGAGCAGGTAGATTTACTGTGAAGATATATAACATAGACTAAGAATTTTTTTTTTTATTGTGGATTTTGTGTTAGTTTACATGGGTGAACATTATATTTACATTCATCCTATCATATTTTGTTTCATTCCAATGATCACAATCCCCTGCATGCATCATCAAACACCCAAAGGGTACACTCCACATACCTGCCCCGCGGCCACCAGCACACAACCCTGCTTCCTCCCTGAGTCCAGAGTCCCTAGCCATTCCTTCTGTCTACGTATGTACTAAAGTTTGTTTATCCATTATTCCATAGATGGGCACTTAAGCTGTCGCCATTTTTTTTTTTTTAATAAGTATTTATTGTGAGGTTTACATGGAAAAATCCTCCAAGGGTTGGGGGATGTCCACTCACTCAGGCACCTTCTCTCATCATCAGAATGGAGGTGTGCAGACCCATGAACAGAGAAAAGAAACAACAACAAAAAAAAGAGGGAGAATGCCCACACCTTTATCTCTGAGGATGTGTCAGGCTTTAGCCATAGTGCTGATCCTTTCACTGCTCTGTCTCACCAAAGATGGCTGCTCTGGGAGCCACTGAGGCTGGCAGATCAGAAAGCTCCAGATTTCTTGCTTCTGCTACAAAGTCCACTGGCTGTAATCCTGAATTCAAACTTTCTAAATTTTCCTGTGTATGTACTTCAAAGTTCTCAGACTGTCCCCTGAACCTGTTTCGTCTAGTATTCTGTATTATTGCTGATGGAGGTCCTCACTGCATTTCTCCCTGATTTGCCATCAAGCTCTGCCTTTTCAGTACATCTCTTTTGATGTGTTTATTTCCTTGATATTTTGTAGAAGCCTTTTTTATGTAAAGTAATCAAATGTATTTTGAACAATTAAATGTGAAATTGGCCTGAGAATTTGGCTAACAAAAAAAATCTGAAGACTTTTTTTGCTTACTGGGGCTAGATTCTGAAGTCCAAAGTCCCCAGCTGCTCCTTCTGTCCACGACATGGCCTTGGCCTCCATCCCTAGTGTCATTGCCACTCCAGACATGGTCTCACACTTCACTTTTCTCCCATGATGGTTCCATGGATCTCTGGTCCTGGAGTGCCAAATCAGGTGCTCCCTCCTTTTGTTACCATTTATGTTTATCTTTCCAACACTCACTGTCAGACCTGATAGCAATCATTCCATATTGAACCACAGGAGTCCTTTCCCCCTCACCGTTTATCAACCCCATCCAGACAGGTGGGAAACAGTTCAGTGGAGGTTCTACCTTTCCCTGTATCTTCTGGATCTAGGTTCCCTATTGAAAGCTTGTAAGCCAATCACTTCTTGCCTTTGTAGTCCCCCCATTTTGGGTAGCCAGTGTCTTAAGTTCTCCGTCCCTGTCAACACTGTGTACCAAGGGGGGTGGGAATGATCCTCACTGTAGAGATTTGTCCGCTCCTTTGTCATACTGCACCTACAAGCATAGGTCAAGATCATCCACTTATAGTGGGTTACTCCCCCCCCCCCCCCACCCCTTTCTTTCTTCCTCTAGTCGTGTCCTGATCATCCAGCCATTGATGCCAGGTCAAATAGGTCCTATCTGCAAGTGTATCCTCCCTCACTTTATATCAGCTGGATGCTTCACACTCCGTTCTAGTCCTCTGGGGCCATGTCCCTGCCCCTGGGTCCAGGAGTCCCTAGGTCTCTTGTCATACTGCTGGTTAACCAGGTCTCAATCCAGGTTAACAGGAGTATATTGAATGTGGTCGGACTTAGTTCACAACCTCAGTGCTGTTTTTCCCTCTCTTCTCCTTATCAAGTGTGGCAGCGGCAGTGAGGTTGGCCCAGGATCAGACATTGTTTCGTTCTGCTGTGCATGAGGTTGCTATGAGTCGGTTCCAACTCGATGGCACCTGACAACAACAACAACATCCATAAGTATAGGTCAAGTTTATCAAATTGTAGCAATTTACACTTGTTTTATCAAATTTATTTCTCTTCCTCTAGATCGAATTTAGATCATCAAGCCATCAAAGCTTGGTCAAATGGGTACTATCTACAAGTTTAGGCCTTCTTGTGCATTTTCCCCCACTTCATATTAGCTGGATGCTTCACTCTCAGCTCTAGTTCCCAGTGGCTAGGTGAGTGTCCATTGGCTCAGGAGTTCCCAAGTCTCCACAAACTTTGGACCAACCAGCCCTTCCTCTTCTCTCTCTCATCTCAAGATCGACTGAGTCTATGGAACGTGGTCACACTCAGCCTATGTCTTCATTGCAGCCTTTCCTCCATGTCCACTCAGAAGTAGAACAACATGGTCACCAGAGGCTTTACATGCCTACTCATGTGATCCCTTTGAGTTTGTCCTGGAGGGGGATTTGTCTTGAAGGGACTTGGTTCCTTGCCTTGATGGCTCCCAGGATAACAGCTTGCTTGTACTTATAATAGCCCAAATGACTGCCATTTTTGTTTTTTCCTGCTTGTATTTCATTCAGGAAGTATCTTCTGTTCCTCTAACTGATCCAGGCTTGTCTGCATGTACGTTCAAGTGAGAATGTCCTACCTCAGATGGTTCTGGATGGGGTTTAGGATTCCACCAAAGGTCTTTTATTTATTTATTAATTTTTTTTTTTTTTTTTTTTTTGGAGATTGCCTCCTAAGGTCTTATACACTACAAAGGTTCTGCAGGAAGCCTATTTCACTGGGCAATTTCTAGAACCCTTTTAGGTATTCCAATCAGTTATAGGCTGAAGACTTTTATAATAATTGTTTCCCGATATTCCTTTCTATCCTACTCAAGTTTCTGTTACATAGTAGCCAAGTCATACCAATATCCATAAGACAGTCAAGCACCTTAACATTATTTCCCTCTTGTACCCATTTAGACCATGCCTTGATCCCTGTATCACAGAGCCCTGTTGCTACAAAGTTGAGAGCACATCACCGTTTACATCTGTTCCTTTTAGCCCATGCAAATCTACCTTAAGTGTTCCCTGAACTACCATGTTCTTCCACCCCTCCTGCTTCTTATGTATTTTCTTCCCAGAGCTGTGATGTTTCTATCCTCTAACCTGTGTTCTACTTGCCTCTTCCTCCTATCCCTGGTAGCCAACAAATCATTTTTTTTTCCCTTTTAGTGTGGCTATAATTTCTTAAGCTTTTACAATAATGGTCTTGTGCAATATTTGTCCTTTTGTGACTGACTATAATTTCATTCAGCATGTAGTCAGCTTGGCAGTAGGAAGACATTTATAAAATCCTGAAAGAAGAAAACTGCCAACCGAGCATTCAGCAAAGCTGTCAATCAATTACAAAGGTGAAATCAAAACATTCCAGGATAAACAGAAGCTAAGGAACTTTGTAAAAGCAAATCCAGTGCTACAAAACATCCTGAGGGGAGTTCTTTAGACTGAGAAACATCAAGAACAGAGATTGACATACGTGGCAACACCACCTGGATCTCAGTCCAGAGATGGAAGTCCATAGAAGAAAACTACAAGAATAAATTCAGAGGATCTGGGAGTTCAGTCTATGTTCAAAACAATTACAATGTGAAAGAAGGGGAAAATATAGGAATAAAACCAGGTGATGAGTCAGGTAGATTGCAGGATAAAATGTTGTTGTCAGGTACCATCGAGTCGGAACTGACTCATAGTGACCCTAAGCACAGCAGAACGAAACAATGTCCGATCCTGGGCCAACCTCACTACCGCTGCCACACCTTAGTCCATCAATGATGCCACCTGGCCACTCCATCTCCTTGGGGATCTCCCTCTTTTTATCTGACCCTCCATCTTACCAAGCATAATATCCTTTTCCAGCGACTATTCTCTCCTGACAATATGTCCAAAATATGAGAGACAAAGTTAGCCATCTTGGCCTCCAAGGAGCACTCTGGCTGCACTTCTTCCAAAACAGATCTATTGGTTCTTTTGGAAGCCCATGACACTTTTAGTATTCTCATCCAACACCACAATTCTTCTACGATCTTATTCACTGTCCAGTTTTCGTATCCATATGAGGTTATTGAAAATACCATGGCTAGGATCAGGTGCACCTTAGTCCTCAAGCTGACATCTTTGCTCTTCAAGACTTTAAAAAGTTCCTTTGCAGCAGATTTGCCTAATGCAATACGTCGTCTGATCTCTTGACTGCTGCTTCCGCGAATGTTTATATATGTTGTTGTTGTTAAGTAAGGTGGAGTCAATTTTGACTCATAGTGACCCTGCACAGGGTTTCCGAGGCTGTAAATCTTTACAGGAGCAGGAATCCTCATCTTTCTGCCTTGAAATGGCGGTAGTTTCTAACTGCTGACCTTGAGGTTAGCAGTTTGATTCGTAACAATTACGCTACCATATGTGCTCATAATTATGTTGAGGTTTCTTTGTTTTGCATGTCTTTCTGTTCTGAGTTCATTTTATTTGGCTTTTTCTTGTCAGCTTACTCATAGTTTTCGTGTTCTTCTTGGATTTTACTTTAATTGATACTTTGTGACATAATAATTTTCTTTGAGGTTACCCTATATTCTACTAACTTTTCCTTCTTTTAAAGTAGTCTGTTTTATCCTGAAATCTACCTGACTTCTTTACCACCTGTATCTCTGTTCCTATATTTTTCCTTCCTTTCACATTTTCATTGTTTTGATCATAAACTCTCGTCTGAGAACCTCTGATTTCATTCTTCTAGTTTTGTTCTTTTCTGGACTTCCGTCTCTGAGCTGAGATCTGGGTGTTGTTGCCACATCTGTCAATCTCTGGTTGTTGTCTGTTCTTGTTGGTTCTTAGTCCAAAGAACTCCCTTTAACATGTTTTTAAGTCCTGACTTGGCTTTACTTTTATTTATCCTGGTATGTTTTGATTATACCCTCATATTTGATTGACAACTTTGCTGGGTAAATGATTCTTGGATGGCAATTTTTTTCTTTCAGCCTTTTGTATATGTTTCCCCATTGTCTTCTTGCCTACATCGTTTCTTTTGAGAATTCATTGCTTAATCTTATTGGCTTGCCTTTGTAGGTAACACTTGTCTTTTTCCTAGCTGCTTTTAAAATTTTTCCTTGTCTTTGATTTTGGAGAGTTTGATTATGGTATGTCTTTGTGATTTTCTTTTGGGGTGTATCCTTCCTCAGCATTATTCAGCTTCAGCTTCTTATCTTTCAGGATATTAGGGAAATTTTCTTCCAGCAGTTCTTCCTGTGGTAGGATTTTATAGAGTGTGATTGTAGCTTGCCTTTATGACCACAATTGCTGTGTTTTGTGTAAGGCCCGGAGAGAAAGATCCCTGCCCCCCCCCCTCCCCCGCCAAGATAAAAGGAGGGCCAAGAAAACAGAATGGACACTAAAGTCTAAAATCTCAAAAAAAAACAAACATAAAAACCAAAAAACCCCAAACCCATAGCAAAGTATGCGTAATACTTTAGTGCCCCCTTTTTAATGTCTTGCTTTCAAGGGGTCTGAGAATTTCCTAGATGTTTCTGTTGTACCTTATTATGTAACTGAAGGCTTAGTTTGTTTTTTGCCTCTTTTTTCTTATTCCTTTTTTTTGCCTCACTCACTTACCAAGCCCATTCAGATGTTTCTCCTAGTGAGAACCAGCCCAGTGCTGGCCAGACCTTTTTGGAAGGCAATACCATTTTAAGTTGTTCCTGTTGACTCCTGCCGCTTCTTCCTTTCTGTGCCCAATGATCCTTGCTATGCAAATGTGTACATGTGGCAATAGGGTGGTGGTCCACTCGCTCAGGTACTTTCTGTGGTCCCCAGCGTGAAGGTGGGTAAACAGGAAAATAAAAGAATGAAAAAGAAATCTCTAAAGATCAGTCAGACTTCTGTGATGGGAGTGTTTGTTCTCCTTGATCTTTCCAGTATTTGCTCCTTTCCATTAAAAATAGCTGCGCCGGATTTGCTGGCTGCTTCAAATCAGAAAACTTATCCTTTCTGGCATCTGCTCCTATCCCACTTGGTGGAACGTCTTCAATTGTCCTAATTACCCTTTATACGATGTTTAGTGTTTCTGGACCATCTGCTGAACCTCTTTTGTCCAGTATTCCATTGTATCACTGGCAGGGTTTTGCACAGTCCTTCTCCCTTATCTGTTATCAATCCCTGCTCTATTCTTGAGAATGTTCCATGTAGACTGTACAAATCTTTGAGGTAAGGTATATTGATTGTGTTGTTTCGTTCCTCTATGTCTTTGTGGAGTTTCTTTATGTTTGACCTGTCCTTTTTCAAAAGTGCTGTATTAAAATCTCACTATTAATATAGAATTGTCTCTTTGTTCAGTTCTATTGTGGTTTGGTTATGTATTTGAGCCTCTTTCATTGTTGTTGTTAGGTGCCATCGAGTTGGTACTGATTCATAGTGACCCTATGCACAGCAGAAGGAAACACTGCCTGATCCTGGGCCAACCTCACTACTGTTGCCACGCTTGAGTCTATCCATGCTGCCACTTGGCCAGTCCGTCTCATTGGGGGTCTTCCTCTTTTTCTCTGACCCTCCACCTTTGTTGTTGTTGTTGTTAGGTGCCATTGAGTCAGCACTGATTCACAGCGACCCTATGTACAGCAGTACGAAACACTGCCCAATCCTGGGCCAATCTCACTATTGTTGCCACGCTTGAGTTCATTGATGCTGTTACTTTGCAATCCATCTTGCTGGGGGTCTTCCTCTTTTTCTTGAGGTTATGCTGTACTTTATTAATTTCTTCCCTAGTTTAAAACAGTTTGTTTTCTCTTGTAATCTACCTAACCTCCTCACCATCTGGAATTCTGTAACTATACTTATCCATTCATTTGCTTTGTAGTTGTTCTGACCATAGACTGACATCCCATATTCCCTGTTTTCATTCTTGTACTTTTGTTTTACTCTGTATACTTCCATATCTAGGCTGAATTGCAGGTGGTGTTGCCATGTATATAAGTCTCTGGTTGTTGTTTACTGTTGTTGGTTCTCAGTCACTTTAGTTTATTTTGGAGATCGGCTTAGATTTACAAAGTACTATAATCTTGAAATGTTCTAATTTTGCAATCATATTTGATGGATAGCTTTGCTGGATATATGATTCTTGGTTGGCAATTTTTTCTCTCAGAGTGTTGTGTATGTCTTCCCATTGCCTTCTTTCTTGCATGGTTTCTGCTGAGAAATGATAGCGTTATCTTATTTGTTTTTCTTTGTACGTAACATTTTGTTTTTCCCTAGCTTCTTTCAGGATTCTTTCCTTTTGTTTGATTTTGTAGAGTTTGATTATGATATGTCTTGGTGATTTTCTCTTAAGATCTATCATTCCTGGAGTTCATTCTGCTTTTTGAATGCTTACATTCTCTTCCTTCATGATGTTAGGGAAGTTTTCTTCCAACATCTCTTTGACTATCTTTCCTGTGATTTTTTTTTTTAGTCTTCCAGTTTTGGAATTCCAATCACCCTGAGGTTATTTCTCTTCATGTTATTACACCTGACTCTTAGACTTTCTTCTAATTTTTTTCTAATTGTTCTCTATCTTACCAGTATTGAGAGGTTTATCTTCAAAGTTACTATTTCTGACTTCCATTGATTCAGTTCTACTATTTCCCCTTTCAGTGTATTGTCTTTTTCTGATGTTTTAATATTTATTACCTAAATCTGTGTTTGGAGATTTTGTATTATCTCCAGTATTGTATCTATGTTGTTTAATTGTTCTTGCAGTGCTTTTCCTTGGTTTCCTCAATCTGTTCATAAAACATTTGGATGTACCTCAATGCCATTCCCCTGAATTTTTTTTCATGTAGTCCCAGTGCTTTTTTTTTCCTCAAAAACATTTCCTATCTCTTCCTGTTGGTCATTTGTTTGAGCTACTCTCTTTGTTTCAGCATGTAAATAGATATTTTTGGCTTGTTTTTATGCATTGTCATCCTGTTATATTTTGCATGAAGTTGATGAGTGTATGTCAGTGTATTCTTAGGCATTCACCAATTGCCTCTTGGTGGGTGTGATCAGGAGATGAGCTTCTTTGTTCACTGTTTGTACAATTCATTTCAGTATTATTTTATTAGTTGCACATTATATTTGTTGCTCATGTGTATATTACCTGATATTGGGTCTTGTCCAGTTGGGAGGTCTGTAGAGGGTACAACTGTAACTTGACTGTGGGGCCACAGTAGCTGCTTTCTATTGTGTGATTCAAGAAGAAGGAGAACAAGCAACCTAAAACAACAATAAAAAAACAGCCTTTGCAGTGAAAAAAGAAGAGAGAAAAACTGAAAGTCATTGGCTTTTTCTCTGCCATTAGGAGTACTCTTCCACTTAATGGCTTCTTGCCTTCTTAGCTGCCTGGGAATGTTCAAATTTGCTGTGCTTTTCCTTGCTGGCCCACACAGATTGCATGCCTATTTTCCTTCCTGTTTTTTTTAAAAATCAATACCACATGTCTGTTAATCCTCTTCTTCTAGTGAGAGCTGATGCAGGTCTAGTCAGGGTCAACTTCATAGATTTGAATCAGAGCCTACCCTAGTGGGGGTTATTGTATATAGCTCCTCCCCAGGTCTTATAGTCTCTAAGTGGCTCTGAACGACTGGAAAGCAGGGGATTCCCTTGTACTGTACGCTGGTGGGGAAAAAAAGAAAGAAAAATATCAAACCTTTGTTTTCACAAGCTTCAGTTAGGTTTCTGCAAATTTATTTTGCTGTCTTGCCTCTAAAACCATTAATGATCATTCAGTACCCTCCATGCATCACCATTCAGCAGTATTTGCTTCTATCCCCCCCCCCCCTTTTTTTTTTTTTGAGGTAGACAAAAACACTCAGGAATGTATAATCATTGAAATAACTCAAGGGCACATTCTGCAAGCCTGCCTCCTGGCTGCCAGCACACAGTTTTGTGCTTTCCATGAGTCTAGAGTCCTCAGCTGCTCTATCTCTTGATGTCATCATCTCTGCCTCTTTCTAGGGTGTTGCTGCTTGTCTGGATAGGGTACCATGTTCCGCTCATGTTCTTCTACTTGATGATCCTATGGCCCTCTGTTCCTGGACTGTAATATTAACTACTCCCCCCTTTATGTTACAAAACTTCTGCCTTTAAAATTGTGACAATCACAATTAGTCATGATAACAATTACGCAGTATTGAATCATAAGAATCTTAACCCCATTGCCTTTCACCAGAGCCATCTAGACAAGATGAAAACTATTCAGTGGGGATTCTACCTTCCTCCAAACTCTGAAACTAATCTCACTCTTGAAAACTTGTAAGCCAGCTGCTTCGTGCCTTTATAGTCCCCTTCCCCCAATTTTGGTAGCCAGTGTCTTGCCTGCCCTTATCAACCCTGTGTACAGAGGAGATAGGTTTGATGCTTGATATGAAGATTCTTTCCCTCTCGGTTGGTATTTTGAGCTACTAAATCCTTAAGTATACCTCAAGTTCATCAGATTGTAACAATTTACACTTGCTTCCTTTATAAAATTTCTTTATCTTCCTCTAGTTGAATTGTGATCATCAAGCCATTGAAGCTAGGTCAAATGGGTACTGTCTGCAAGTTTGAGCATTTTTCTGTGTGTCTCCCCACTTCTTATTAGTTGGACGCTTCACTCTCATCTCTTGCCCTCTGTGCCTAGGTCCTTTCCATGGGCTTAGGAGTCCTCAGGTCTTACCACACTTCAGACCAACGAGCCCTTCCTCTGCTCTCTGTCATTTCCAGGTCAACGGGAATCTATGGAACGTGGGCAAATTCAGCCCATGTCTTCATTGCTGCCTTTCCCCCTCTCCATTCACCATTAGACCCACATGATCTTCAACAAGATTACATGCCTGTTCATGTGTTTCCTTTGAGTTTCAGTTTTGAAGGGGGGTTTGCCTGAAGGGACTTGATTCCTTGCCTTGATGGTTTCCTGGTGAACAACTTGGTTGTTCTTGTAGTAGAAAATCAGGCTGCCATTTTTGTTTCTGATTTTTCCTGCTGATATTTCTTTCAAGAAGTATCTTTTGTTCTTCTAGCTACTCCAGACTGGTCTGCATGTCCTTTCAAGATTCTGGATGGGACTCAGGAGTCCACTTAAGGTCCTATATATTAAAAAGGCTCCACAAGAAGCCTATTTCATTGGGGAAGTTTTAGAACTGCTTTTAGGAATTCCAGTCAGGAAGATAAGGAGCTCTGGTAGCGTAGTGGTTACGAATTGGGCTGCGAACCTGCCAGCTGTTCCACAGGAGAAAGATGTGGCGTTCTGCTCCCGTAAAGATTTATAGCCTTGGAAACCCTGTACAGGGTTCCTATGAGTCGGAACTGACTCTACAGCACACAGCCACCATAGGCTGAAGATGGGCTTACAAGCTTTCTGTAATCATATTACCCAGTATTCCTTTCTATCCCAATTAAGTGTCTACTTTATATTAGTAGGCAAGGGAAACCAATATCCATAAGACAGTCAAGCACCTTAACATTATTTCCTATCTTTTACACATTCAGACTATGTCTATCACTCTATCACAGAGCCTGGTTGTTCCAAGGTTGAACATACATCAGTATTTACCTCTGTAGCATTTACCCCATGCAACCCTGCGTAAGTATTCCTCTATCTACCTTAGTCTTCCATTTTAGACTGTAACATCAATTTTTTTTTTTTTACTGTTGTGGTTTTATTTATTTTTGGTTCCCCTTTTACCTTGGGTGGGGGGTGGGGAGCTCTTTTTCTCCGTACGTTATCCAAGAAGAGACATCAATTGTGGTCATATACCCAAGTTATAATCACATCCTATAAAATCTCATCACCCAGGCAAGGGCCAGTGCTAGCTACTATACACCAGATAGACAGCCAACACCTGCTACAGTTATTCTGCGTTGAGTAATATAAAAGTGAAAAGGCAAGCCCATCTCTTCATCACATCTACCTGGAGGCAATCAGAAAGCTTAAAAATACATCAAAATACAGTCATCTAATTATTGAAAACACATCTAATTATTGAAGATGCACAAGGGACAGTTAACAGATTTGGACACATATCCAGAAACAAGATAGAGTAGTTGAGTCAAATGAGCTGGAGGTGCACCTAGACTTCCCATTAGAAAGAGGGAAGGCTTTGAAACTGCCTGAGAAGTTATTCAGGAGAATGATATTGAGGAGCATCCTAATGCTCCACAGAGGTGTTGAGAAAAATAAAGAAGAAAGGGAAGCACTACAAAACAATCAGGCAAGGTAGAAGTTACATCGGAAAGAATTCAAAACCTTCAAAAATAGTTCCAAATGATTAATAATAAAATACCAGAAATGGACAATGCACTGAAAGGGCCAAAGAGTAGAATTGAAGAGATGGAATCCAGAAACAGTGAGCTGGAAGACAAATCTGTGAATACTGCTAAGATAGAAGAGCAAGAAGAAAAAAGAATCTAAAAAATCTGAAGAAAGTGTAAGATTCATATAGGACAAGATGAAGAGGAATAACCTGAGGATTATTGGAATTTCGGAACAAGAAGAATCACAGAAGACCACAGAGGAGATAGCTGCAGAGCTTCTGGAAGAAAATTTCCCAAACATCCTGAAAGACGAAAAGATGAGCATTCAAGAATCTGAACAGATACCTTCTACCTTGTACTCTCTGGTGACCAGTAGTAAACTTTTGTCTCTCTGCATTAGTGTATTCTAGATATTTCATATAAATGGAATCATACTATACTAGTACTTTGTATTTAGCTTATTTGTAATTAGCTTAATGTTTTCAAACTTCATCCATGTAATAGCATGTTAGAATTTGATTTCTTTTCATGGCTGCATGATAGTCCAGTGTATGCTAGCATCACTTTTTGTTTATTCATCTGTTGATGAAAACTTGTTTTTACCTTCTGGATATTGTGAGTGATGCTTCTATGAACATTAATGTTCACACATCTACCTGAGTTCTTGCTTTGAAGTCTTTACTGCCAGAGGAGGAAACACGTGTGTCTTAGAAGAAGAAGAAGAAGAAGTACAGCCAGAATGCTTCTTACAAGCATTGATGGCTAGATTTTTCTCTCTTGTACTTTGATCATGTGGACAGGTAGGGCCATTCTCTGGATAAGAACACCATACAGTGGACAGTCAGCAAACGAAACCCCAGAATGAGATTGATTGACATATTAGCAGCAATATTGGGTTCAAACATAACAACAAATTGTGAGTTTTTTTTTTACTGGTTTTGGCAGTTTATAATTCTCTTAAATCCTTTTTCAAGTCTTGTGTATATACCTAGGAGTGGAGTTGCTGGGTTAAGATCCATGGTATTGTAGCAGGTTAAGTGTTAGCCTCCTAACCCCTATGTTGGCAGTTCAAATCACCAGCTACTGCATGGAATAAAGCTAAGGCTGTCATGGAGGGGACTGTAATCATTGCAATGGAACAAAATACGATAGGATGAATGTAAAGCTAATGTTCCCCCATGTAAACTATCACATAATTCACAATAAAAACTTCAAAAAACAATAGGGGTGGACCCTAGGGAGAAGAGCACAGGCGGAATGTCTGGCCTTATCCAGGGAAGCAGTGATACCAGAGATGGGGACATGGAGAGAGGGAGCAGAAGGGAGGGACTAAGAGGTGGTGGCCAGGAGGCAGATTTGCAGAATGTACCCTTTTGTGGTGTAAATTATTATATATGACTTTTTTTTTTTTTTAAAGCGCTAAAGTGAATAGAGAGAAATACTCTTAACTGATGGTACATGGAGAGGATTATAATCATTGTAAGGATCTCTGGTAGCGTAGTGGTTACGAATCAGGCTGTGAACCTCAATGTCAACAGTTCGAAACTACCAGCTGTCCCGCGGGAGAAAGATGAGGCATTCTGCCTCCCAAAAGATTTGTTGTTGTCAGGTGCCATCTAGTCGGAACTGACTCATAGCGACCCCATGTACAGCAGAACAAAACAATGTCCGATCCTGGGCCAACCTCACTACCGCTGTCACACTCGAGTCCATCAATGATGCCACCTGGCCAATCCATCTTGTTAGGGGTCTTC
>NW_006408770.1:3431152-3439728 GCF_000296735.1 Chrysochloris asiatica | reverse complement strand
ATCCATATGAGGTTATTGAAAATACCATGGCTTGGGTCAGGCGCACCTTAGTCCTCAAGCTGACATCTCTGCTCTTCAATACTTTAAAAAGTTCCTTTGCAGCAGATTTCCCCAAAGCAATACGTTGTCTGATCTCTTGACTGTTGCTTCCGCGAGTGTTGATAGTTGATCCAAGAAGAATGAAGTCCTTGGCAACTTCAATCTTTTCTCCCTTGATAAGAATGTTGTTTATTGGTCCAGTGGTGAGTATTTTTGTTTTCTTGACATTGAGATACAATCCATATCGAAGGCTGTGCTCTTTGATCTATAAGTAAATGTTTCAAGTCCTGTTTACTTTCAGCAAGCAAGGTTATATCATCGGCAAAAAGATTACAGCCTCGGAAACCTTGTACAGGGGCGCTGTGAGTCAGAACCGACTCCATGGCACACAGCCACCACAACCAATGTACCAAGGTGTATGATTTGTTGAATATAAAGCTGATGATTTGTCCTGTAAACTTTCACTCAATCCGCAATAAAAACCTTAAAACAAAACAGAAAAGATAAGGCTGTCTACTCACTTTCTAGCTTAGAAATAAACTCTGCCCCATGACTAATTTTCAGCCAAACTAGAGAGATGTTGATAAGGTGAATAAATACAATAACTATAAAGTTCCAGTCTAATCTTTGAAGTTTGTCATTTGAATCTCCTACCATCTTAAAAAAGGAGCTCTGGTAGTGTAGTGGTTACAAATCGGGCTGTGAACCGCAAGGTCAGCAGTTCGAAACTACCAGCTGTTCGGCAGGATAAAGATGAGACTTTCTGCTCCCGTAAAGATTTGCAGCCTTGGAAACCCTGTGCAGGGTCACAATGAGTCGGAACCGACTCCACGGTACTTAACAACAAGTACTATCAAGTAGGTTCCCACTTGTAATTACCTTATATGGGGTTTCTAAGGTTTGAATTGCTGACCTTGTGATTTGAGGTCCAGTGCTTATCCTATAGTACAACATAAGAAGTGTAGATAGAGTTCTGTTGTTGTTGTTAAATGCCTTCGAGTCAGTCCTGATTTTTTATGGCCCCGTATAGGATTTGCAAGGAGCAACTGGTGAATTTGAACCATTGTGGTTCAGACCAACCTGGTGGTTCAAAGTGACCTTGCAGTCCAGTGCTTTATCCCATAGTGCCATACCAGGACTCCTGACAGCGTATGTTATTGTTGTTGTTAAGTGCTGTTGAGTCAGTTCTGACTCATAGTCACCCTGTATAAGGTTTCCAAGGAGCAGCTGGTGAGCTTGAACTGCCAACCTTGCGGCTCAAACTGACCTTGCATTCCAGTACATTAACCCACAGTGCCATCAGACAGCATTTACACTATTTATGAACAAAGAATAATTTTACAGAAGTAAATCCTCCTATATCAGTAAATAGTCTAAATGTTAAAGGTTTAAACCCATTAGTTCAAATTAAATACATTTGAATTATTTAATCCCTTAACGTTTACACAACTTACCAACATAGGACAACTTGCTCCTGTCGTTTTATTCTTTGTTTGCATGTGACTTACACCTTCTTTATAGTCCTGGTGTGGCACTCTGTCAAATATGCACTGGACTGCTAATCACAAGGTCAGTGGTTCAAACCTAACAGTCTCTCCTCACAAAACCCTATATAAGGTCACTAAGAGTTGGAACTGACTTGATGGCACTTAACAACATAACTTACTTTGTTCCATTTGCCCTCCACTGCTGGATTTTGTGTGTGTATATTTTTGTTTGTGTATTGAACTTCTTGCTTTCTGTTTTTTTCTTTTGTGTATAATTTTTTATTTCTTTGTGGAATCTGGTTTGTATTGATATTAACTTCGTTTCAGGAATGCAGAAAAATCTTTTATCTATGCCATACTTTCTTTTTTAATTTAAGGTTTTTATTATGGATTGAGTGAAAGTTTACAGGGCACATCATCAGTTTCACATTCAACAATTCATATAACTTGTTTCATTACATTGATTATAATCTCCTCCATATACCATCAGTTAAAAGTATTTTTCTTTATCCACTTTAGCTTTTTTTAAAAAACGTACAAACAAAAAACCCACTCAGGCATATATAATAAATTACATCTCCAAAGGGCACATTCTGCAAGTCTGCTCCTGGCCACCAGTTCTTAGTCCTTCTCTTCTTAGTTGATGAATCTAGAGTCCTCAGCCGCTCCCCCTCTCCATGCCCCCATCTCTGCCTCCATCTCTGGTGCTGCTGCTTCTCTGGATGAGGTCCCACATTCTATTTGTGTGTTCCTCTCTTGATGGTCCTATATGCCATACTTTCTTGATTCTTGTTTATGTTGTTGTTGGTCTGCTGTCGAGTCATTTGCGACTTATTGAGACCCTGTAAGGATTTCCGGTTATGTAAATCTTTACAAGTGGAGAATGCCACATCTTTCTCCTGAGGGGGCCTCTGGTAGATTCAAATTGCTGACCTTGCAGTTAACAGTCCAACACCTTGTTGTTACCACTGATTAAATCTACGTTATAACTACATTCTATATTTAAATATATTGTTATTTTTTTATATTTTGCCTTTTTTGCCCAAAACTTTTTACCGTAATTTGAGTGAAGTTGTACAGAGAAGATTATCAGTTCAACAAATCATCTTGTTTGTTACAGCGCAATGGTAGTAGTCCCTCCGTTTAACCACAGTTATCCACTTCCTTCCTGTGGTTCTTATTTACATTCCAACTTTCTTTGCAGTTTTGATCTTGAATGGTTTCTCCTTCTATGGTGACCATATCTTACAGTCTTAGTCAATTCAGAGGTGTAGAGCCCGCAACTGCTCTGTCCCTCCACACTACCATCTTTGTTACTGTCGCTGCTGTCACCACTTTTTTAGGTAGGGATTTCCCAATACACTCATGCTCATCATTCTTGATGATCCTGGGATCGTCTGTTCCTGAAATGAAAGATTAACTACTCCCCTGTTTTATTTACACAGCTTCTACAATTTCAGTTTTCATAAATCACACTTAATCCTGCAACCAGTTACTCACAAATGAATGATAAAATCCTATCAGCATCATTTCCCACCTACTTTTACTAGACCAATCTGGATAAGATGAAAACTGTTCAGTGAGGAATCTACTTTATCCCCTTTATTCCAAAACTAAGCATATTCATGAAAATTTGTAGTCCAGAATTTCATACTTTTATAGCACACCCTCCAATAAAAGAAATATTTTATTGTGAACTGAGCGATAGTGTACTCGGCAGATTGTCAGTTTTATACTCAACAAATCATAGTTTGTTTAATTCCAACTATTACAATCCCCTGCATGCACCATCAGTTAACAGGTTTTACTTCTGTTCCTTGTTTTGTTTTGTTTGTCTCTTGTATACAAAATACACAGAAAATATATATTCATTAAATGTCCAAAGGGCACATTTTATAAGCCAGCCTTCTTCCTGCTGGCACATAGCCTTTCTCATTCCATGGGTCTAGAGTTCTCCTCTTCTCTGTCTGTGCGATCACCTTTGTTTTCTATCTCTGGTTTTGCTGTTTTTCTGGTTTGGATCCAACGCTCCACTCATACTCTTCCCTCTTGATGGTCCTAGGGTCCTCTGTTCCTGGAATGAAAGATGAACTACTCTCTCCTTTTTCTTCACATCTTCTGCATTTGTTGTTGTGACAATCACAATTAGTCATGATAACAATTACTGTTGTAACAGAAAAGTCCTTTCCCCATCTTCCCCCATCCCCTTTCACCAGACCCATCTGGACAAGAGGAAAACTGTTCAGAGGGAATTCTGACGTTTCCCTGCTTTCTTCCCCTATAAACCACCATTGGTGGTTTCTTTTATTAAGAAACCTCTTCTTTTTACATCATTTGTCAATACAATATTGGTCCTGTTTTGATTGACTAATTTCAGTAAGCAGATTCATCATTGTTCTTCAGTGTTACATAGTAGTTCACTGTATGTGTTAACCAATATTTATTTAATCATCCTTCTGTTCATGGGCATTTAGACTATCTTTTTTTTTTCTTCTTACACTGTCTATCTTTTTGATGTGTCTTATAGACAGCATATTAAAGGGCCCTGTTTTTGTATCCATTTTGCTCTCTTCTGTGTCTTGATTGGTGCATTTAATCCATTTACAGTCATTATAATTCAATAATTAGGTATGAATTGATTGCTGTAATTTTGCTGTGTGTTTTTTTGTGGTGCTGCTGATTTCTTTGTTCTACGTAATTTTCTTTTCTTAGTCCATATTGTTTATAGATTTCCAATTTCTTTTTGTCTTATGTGTTAATGTTTACTAAATTTTTTTTTATTTCCTCTAAATTTTTTGATGTGCAGATGTTTTAATTTCCTTTCATGTTTCCATGTCATTTATTAATTTTTTTATCTACTTAAAACATTATGTTTTATCTTCAAATGTATTTGAATTCCTAGCCATTTGGAAGTTCTGTATTGGCACTATTCCTTGTTTTTGCTTTGTAGTTTACTTCATGTATTGAACAGAAAAACATACAGGGAAATAACAATGAAAAGAGAAAATAATAAAGGGAAAAAGGAAATAAACCAGGAAACAACAAGAAAAAAATAAATATAGTAAATATAAAGACAAAAGAGGGAGAGGAAAATGGAGCTATGTTGTTGTTAGTAAGTGCTGTTATTTTTAACTGTTGTTAAGTGCTATTGAGTTGGTTCAAACTCATAGCAACCTTGTATAGGGATTCCGAGGATCATCTTGTGGGTTTGAACTGCCAAGCTTGCAGTTTGCAGTCCAGTCCTGATCCTACTGTGCCACACCAGGAGTAGAATAGAAAAATAAAAGAGAAAATAAAAGAAAGAAAGAAAATAAATACTGAATAATAAAAAAAAAAGATTAAAGAGAGACAGAAAAATGGAGTTGTAGAAGACAAAATAACAGAGGCAATTAAAGGAAGATATTTGAAGAATGCTTAGATAAACCAGGGAGTGGAAAGCTGAACAGAAAGAATAGAGTAGTAAAGAAGGATCAAAAGTGGGGGTGGAGAGAACAAACAAGATGGTGGATCAGGTGGAAGTGCAGTGAAGAGCTCCGCCAGTAACAACACAGAATACCCGACTGAGCAGGCTCAGGTGATCGTCCCAGAACTCTGAACCACATATAAAGGAATATTTAGAAGGTTGGAAGGCTTACAGCTGGGGTATTTGTGGCAGAAGCAAGAAATCCATTGCTTTCTAGTCCGGGTCGCTCAGCTGCTCCAGGAGCTGCCATCTTGGGTGAGACCAAGCGGGGGAAGGATCAGAGCGGCCACAGATGCCTGGCAGAACTGCAGGGATAAAGATGTGGACATTATTTTCTTTTGGTAGCTGTTCATTGGTCCCTTGCTGTCTGTGCACCTCTATTCTGGTGACTATAGGGGTGCCTGAGCTAGCAGGCAACCCAACCCCACCCTCGGAGGGTTCTACTACGCATATGCATATATCTCCTCGAAATTTAAAGAGAGAGTTTCCAATTAAAACCAAATGGCTACAGGCGGTCCTGAACTGTTTACAACTAGAAAAAAGGCCTGAATGGGGATTGTGGAGTGGGACAAGCAGACTAAAAAGGAAATAAGCCAAAAATTAAATCCAAAGTTAATGTCAGAATGACCATTTTGAAATTTCTCAAGAAGAGTGAAAAGGGAAGCCCATTTCCTGATCATATCTACTTGGAGATAATCAGAAAGCATAAAAAATACCAAAATACATACCCATCTAAGTATTAAGGCCACAGATAACCCCTGAATATGCCTAAAAAACAGAAGCAGATCACCATATCTACACATGTCCAGAAACGAGATAAAGTGACAGAGGCAAATGAGCTGGAAGTAGACCTACACTCCTTACTGGAAGATGGGAAGGCTTTGGAAATGCCTGAGAAGGAATTCAGAAAAAAATGATTATAAAATATATCAAAACACACTATACAATGCAGTTGAGAAAAATAAGGAAGAAGTCAGGAAAGTGCTACAGGAACAATCAAATAAGATAGATACAGCATTGGAAACAATTCAAAATCTACAGAAAGAAATCCAAAGGATTAATAATAGAATATCAGAAATGGACAATATACTGAAAGGGCAAAGGAGTAGAATTGAAGACATAAAAGCCAGAACTAGTAAGCTAGAAGGTAAATCTCTCAACACTACTAATATAGAACAACAAACACAATAAACGAAAAAAAAATCTGAAGAAGATTCATGTTGCATAACATGAAGAGGAATAACATAATTGCGACGGTCACAACTGTAAATGTAGAAATTTTGTAATAAAAGTGGAGTGGCTAATCTTACAGTCCAGAAACAGAGGACCATAGGACCATCAAGAGAGGAATGCACAAGCCGAATGCAAGACCTTATCCAGAGAAGCAACAGCGCCAGAGATGGAGGCAGAGATGGGGGCATTGAGAGGGGAAGTGGTTGAGGACTCTAGATTCATGGACTAAGAAGAGAAGGACTAAGAGCTGGTGGCCAGGAGCAGAGTTGCACAATATGCCCTTTGGAGATGTAAATTATTATATATGCCTGAGTGGTTTTTTTTTTTTTTTGGTGTGTTTTTAAAAAAACCTAAAGTTGATAGAAATACTGTTAACTGATGGTACATGGAGGGGATTATAATCAATGTAATGAAACAAGATATATGATTTGTTGAATGTAAAACTGATGATATGCCCTGTAACCTGTCACTCAATCCACAATAAAAATCTTAAATTAAAAAAAAAAAAAAAGTGGGGGGAGGATATCAGAGGAGAAATGAGAAACAGAAGAAAATCTGAAAAACAAAAGCAGAGATATAAAAAGTAAAATTCATGGGAATGGATAGAGAAGGAGGAGAAAAAAATAAACAAAAACAATAAAACAACAAAAGGAACAAACCAAATCCCAAAACAAAAAATTGTGCAGTTGTTGGACTTGGAGAGGAGAAAGCTTTTTGTGCCAAGGATCTCCCATATTTGGTGTGGGAGAGATGTGACAACAGAGTTCTTGGCTCTGGATGGAGTACCTATTGGACTTTGTGTTGATGGCTTTAGTTTCAGTATCTTTTAGGAGACCGGGTGACTGGTTAAATACTGATCTGGTGGCTCTGCAGGTTCTGTAGGTGTAGATCCAGTCCTGCCTGAATCTGGGCACCAAAGTGGCAAAGTTGGCCTCACGTCCCATCCCCCTTTCAGGTCCTGTGTGCAAATTTATTCTTCCAGTCTCCTCTGATGGTCAGAACTGCTCACAACATGGTTGTGCTGTATCTGGCCGGTCATTCATGAATCTCTTTCTTTCTCTCGCCCTCCTTGCTTATCTTCTCCCAGCAAGTACTTGATCTACTTCTTTAGCCTTTTCTCAGAAATTCAGGATTCTAGAATTTTCATCTGTGTCTTATTTTATTTGGTCTTTAGTATCTTTGTTGTAAAGGAGCTCTGGTAGCATAGTGATTACGAATTGGGCTGCTAATCTCATGGTCAGCAGTTCGAAACTACCAACTGTTCCTTGGGAGAAAGATAAGGCTTTCTGCTGCCGTAAAGATTTAGAGCCTCAGAAACCCTGTACAGGGTTGCTATGAGTTGGAACTGACTCCATGGGACATAACAACATCTCTGTAGTAGAGTGTTTGCATAGCCCGCCATTTTGCCAAAGTCCTGCAAGTTGTTGTTTTTGTCCCCTGGAATTTTGTATACGTCTTATTATTGCCTTCTTCCCTTCATGGTTTCTGTTGAGAAGTCCGTGCTTTGTGTTATTGGTTCTCCTTTGTAGGTAACTGTGTTCTTTTCTGAGTTGCTCTCAAGATTCTTTTCTTGTCTTTGATTTTCTAGAGTTTGATTATGATATGTTTTGGTGATTTTCTTTTGCAGTCTATTCTATTTGGTATTTGTTTAGCTTCCTCAATATTTTGTTATCTTTCATGATAGCAACAACTTTTAAGAAGTTTTGTTCTAAAAATTCTTCAAGTACTATTCTGTGCTTTTCTTTCTTTTGGGGTTGGGGAGGGCTGGCATCTATTCCTTTTGTGGATGTCCTATCATGTTTAAGTTTTTCCTCTTCTTGGTATTCCTTATGAATCTTAGACTTTCTTTGGATTTTTTTCCTTTTTTCTGATCTTCTAGCCTGCTGGTAGTGAGAGATTTTTCTTCAAGTTAACTTATTTGGGCTTCTATTGATTCAAATATATTCCTTTGCTCTTTCAATGTATTTACCATTTCTGAATTCTTAGTATTAATTGTCTAGGTTCTCACTTGCTGAATGTAATAGAGATTGCCTCCAATATTTTATCTGTTACTGTAGTATTTTCCTTAATTCTTCCTTGTTTTCCTCAACCTTTCTGTCTGCAATTTGAAAGTATCTAAATATCATTCTCTTGAATTATATTTCAGGGAATTCTAATGGCCTTTTTTCCTCAAAAATGTTTTGTAGCTTATTTCTTGGTCACTTGTTTGAGCTACTATCTTATTTCTTTGTTTGAATGGAATTCATTTGTTGCTTCTGAGACTGGTAGCGTAGTGGTTACGAATCGGGCTGCGAACCTTAAGGTCAGCGGTTCGAAACTACCAGCCGCTCCGCGGGAGAAAGATGAGGCTTTCT
>NW_006408770.1:3425666-3426617 GCF_000296735.1 Chrysochloris asiatica | reverse complement strand
TTTGTGACTGACTAATTTCACTCAGCATAATGTCCTCAAGGTTCATCCATGTTATGTGGTGGCTTGCAGCTTCCTTGTTATTCTTCAAGGTAGCACAAAATTCCATTATGTGGATGTACCAAAGTTTGTTTATCCATTTTTCCATTGATGGGCACTTAGGTTGTCTCCGTCTTGTTATTGTAAATAGTGCTGTTATGAACATTCCACTAGGAATCTAGGAGGGTCTGAGTCTCTCCACGTCCACGCCAGCATTTATTATCCTCTGCAGTTTTGAACTTTACTGTTATTTTTGGTGTGCGATGATATGTCATTGTTGTTTTCATTTGCATCTCTCTTATGACTAATGCAAGGTCAGCAGTTCAAAACTATCAGCTGTTCCATGGGAGAAAGATGAAGCTTTTTGCTCCCATAAAGATTTATAGCCTCGGAAACACTGTACAGGGTGGCTATGAGACAGTTCCGACTCCACGGCACATAACTAGCACCACCAGTGGCTAATGATCGTGAACATTTCTTCCTATGTTTATTGGCTGCCCGAATGTCTTCTTTGGTGAAGTGTCTGTTCATGACCTGTGCCCAGTTTTTAATTTAGTTATTTGTGTTTTTCATGAAAATGTGGTGTAGTTTCCTGTAGATTTTAGAAATTAGTCCCTTGTATGATATGTCATTACAAAAGATGTTTTCCCATTCTATGGGCTCCCTTTTTACTTTTTTGGTGAAATCCTTTGATGCACACAAGTTTCTAATTCTTAAAACATCCCAGTCATCTATTTTGTCTTCTTTTGTTTGTATAATTTTCGCAATGTTTCATAGTCTATGTGTGTCCAGGATTGTTGTTGTTGTTAGGTGCCATCGAGTCAGTACCAACTCATAGCGACCTTATGCACAGCAGAACGAAACACTGCCCGATCCTGGGCTAACCACACTACTGTTGCCACGCTTCAGTACATC
>NW_006408770.1:3416151-3425566 GCF_000296735.1 Chrysochloris asiatica | reverse complement strand
GTCAGCGGTTCGAAACTACCAGCCGCTCCGCGGGAGAAAGATGAGGCTTTCTACTCCCGTAAGGATTTACACCCTCGGAAACCCTGTACAGGGTCGAATGGGAATAAAAAGTATTGCCCATTTCTCTCCACCAGAAAACAATATGCCTCAGTTCCACCAGGCAGCCCTCTGATTTTAAAATGCCGCTTACGAAAGTTCCAAATGGCTGCCTGCACATGTCACTTGTCTTCCCCTCTTACCCCCCACCCCTGTTTTTCCTAGTTAGGTTATTCCAGGGCTGACCATGGTCAGCTCTGCAGATTGGAACTGGGCTCATCTGAATCCAGGTGCTGAGGTTTGTGCCATTAGCACCCAACTCATTTTGATGGGTTCACAAATGTACAACTTAACTGTTTGACTTTGATCACTAGAAGAACAATATCTTTGCTGGGGGTATGTATGTTGGTTGGTATCAGTTTTGCTTCTAATCATCAGGGAAGTTTGGGAAGCAAGAAACATATCTCCCCTTTATCACCTCGAGTCACCAGTTCACCTCTGTGTCTTCAAGTTCACTGTCTTGTGTATAAAGCCACTCTGTAAAGTTTAAGATGGCTGCACTGTGTCTGTTAGACCAGCACAGATTGTCAATGTGTTCCTTTTATTGCCTCATCTGTTCAGTGTACATTCCAAGTAAACATTCAGTTCACTTCTCTATCCCGTTATATGAAGCTCAGAGTTCCAGGACTATCATTTGTATCTGTTTTATTTGATTTTCTGCATCTTTGTTGTAGAGGGTCTGTGTAGCATTTATGCCTAGCCTGCCATCATGCCACTGACTTTATTTTATGATTTTTCTTTTATAAATCATGAAAGACTTACTAGTTGTATATTGTACCAACAAGAACCTTACTTTGCTGTTTATACCTGTTAATTATACTTACTTTGACTTCTGGAAGATTCCTTTTAACACTTCTTTTAGGCCTGTTCATTCTGGCAGTAACAGATTCCTTTAGCCTTTCATGATCTTAACACTTTTGAAAAGTATCATTTATTTTCTTGACTATCCCTAATATGTAGCTATATAATCTTTTCTCATTGGTTTGAGGTTTTTCCTGCAATTTGTTCGCAATATCAAAGGGATGATGTTGTATTCTAAGTTCATCATATGAAGAGTACATGAAATCAGTACGTTTACTAGATTTTTTTGTTACATTGTATCTGCTGGGTCTTTCTACTATAAGGAGAAATAGGCAGTTGTTTTTTTTTGTAGTTAACAAATATCATCAGATACTTTGAGACAAGGCAAATTTGCTGTTTCTCATTGTATTTTATCTACTTTTTTTTAGTATTTAATGTACATGAAGTAATTATTACTGTGTTGTTTGCATCATGGTGATTCTTTATTTTCTTAATTACTTCTGTATTTAGTAATTGTAAGGAAGAACTATGTATTTTCTTCTATTTGCTTATTTATTCAATTATTTTTATTAATATGTACTCATGGGTACTTGTTTGAGTTATAATACAATGTTGTCATTATTTTGTTGCTTAGATTGTTCCATCTTTGAATGTTGGGAACTCCTTGAGTACTTTTAGTACTTCCTCAATTTCTAGCACTACAAGATGTTCCAGTCTTATCATGTATTTTCCCTGCCCTGCTTCCTCTGATTGAAATATGGGTCTACTGTAAAGTTTTAGGTGCTTGTGTCATAGTAGCAGTTGTGGTACAGAAATGAGAGAGAAAAAAAACCTTGGAAATTACCCTCGTACTCTCTCAACATGCCTGGTCCTGTGGCTAAGCAAGAAGAGGTTTCTCCAGGAGCTCTGTTGTCTGCATCCGCAGTGTGATTTTCTGGATTCACCTTGCCTTCTGGTCAAGCCTGGAAACAAAGGAGGGGATGGGGAAGGAACAACAAGGCATAATTCTAATGTTTATCCTTTTTAGAGGGTTTATTACTCAAGTTTTGCTTCAGTCTGTAATCTGCCTGCTGCCCCCCCCCCAACCCAAGAGTCTTTAGGTAGTTTCTTATCCATAGGTTTTAATTGTAATCATTAGGGGAAGGGCCTTATTCCATCTTGGCTGATCTACTTTGCTTGGTTTAAATACTCAGAATTCATTTTAGTTAATATCTGTTTGTTAATTGCATATTTACTTTATTGACAGGCAAATCATCCCCATTTTATTAACCCATTTGCAGTTGAATATGGACATCTGAAGTGTGTAGAATCATAGTTGTATAATCATATTTGGACATATTAATTTTATATATAAATACTTTATATTCTTTATTATGTAGTATCCATCCATTAGTATACATATCTTAGGCATTCTTTACAAAAGTGTTAATGTGAAGTTACTGATAGGTAAATTGTGTTTCTGTTGGGAAATTTTCATAACTTTTTTTTTTTTTTAAACTCTAGTGAGCAGTGATGACTCAGAAGATTCTGATTTTCAGGAATCAGGAGTTAGTGAAGAAGTTAGTGAATCTGAAGATGAACAGCGGCCTAGAACAAGGTAAGTATTGTATTGTTTTTCAAATATTTTAAGAATTATTCTAAATAGCTGTGCCTTCAGATTATGTATAGAATGGTTACTACTGTCAATAAAGTTAAGTAAAAATATTTAATATTTTGGTTTGAAACTAATTTTTTAAAATGACTAATTTAAAAAGAGTATATATACACATATTTTATGTTTAGTTGATAAGCACTCGACTTCAAGGTCGCTTTGAACTTCAAGGTCAGCAGTTCAAACTCACCAGCTGCTCCTCAGAAACCCTATACAGGGTCTCAGTGAGATGGAACTGACTTGATGGTATTTAACATCAGCAATCTAGGAGGAGTTTCAATGTGCAACAATACTCTGAACTGTACATTTTGGTTATCATGGGTGGAGGGGAGAGCTGTAGTGTAGTAGATGTAGTGTAGTAGATGAACTGCTTCAACATAACACCTGGGTGTGCTAGTCTATATTTGTGTATTTTGTACCATAGTTTTCTCATCTATAATATAAGGAATAGTAGTAGTATTATTTTGGCAATTATAAATAGCTTATACTGGTGCCTACCTGTCAAACAGTAAGTATTCAATAAATTAGTAATTTTTGTTTTTAGTAGTACTGCTAGTAGTATGAAGTCCTGGTATGACACTGTAGGTTGAGCATGGACTGCAAGGTCCTTTCAACTGCAAGGTTACTGGTTCAAACTTACCAACCACTCCTTGGAAGCTCTAACAGGGTTGCTATGAGTCAGAATTGACTCGATGGCACTTAACAGCAATGAGAGCTAGTAGTATAAAGAGTCCTGTTGTGATGCTATAGGATAAGTGCTGGACCGTAAGGTCGGTTTGAACTACAAGATTGGTGGTTTAAACTCAGCAGCTGCTTCTCGGAAACCCTATACAGGCTTGCTGTGAGTAAGAACTGACTCAACGGAACTTGACAACAACTAGTAGTATGGAGTCCTGGTGTGGCACTGTAGGATAAGCACTGGACCACAAGGTCATTTGAACTATAAGGTCAACAGTTCAAATTCACCAGCTGCTCTTCTAAAACCTTATACAGGGTTGATATGAGTTGGAACTGACTCGATGGCATTTAACAACAGCAACAACAAGTAGTATGGGCCCTGTTGTGGCACTGTAGGATAAGGACTGGACTGGTTAACTGCACAGTTGACAGTTCAGTCTCACTAGCTGCTCTTGGAAACCCTATGCAGAGTTGCTATTACACACAACGACAATAACAGTAGCAGTATATTAATAAAGTTATGTTGCTCTTTAAATAATCATAGCTGCTGTTGTGTGTTGTCAAATCAATTGCTACTCATAGTGACCCTAAAGACAGCATAGAGCCGCCCCATAGGTTTACTACCCATTCGGTTTTCATCAGGGTGTTATTCAGTTTCCATGTATTTGACTTGATTTCCTTGGTCTTCCTATTGTTGATTTCTAATTTGATAGCGTTGTGGTCTGAGAAGATGCTTTGTAGTATTTTGATATTTGTAAATTTATGGAGATTTGTTTTGTGGCCTAAGACATGGTGTGTTCTGGAGACTGTTCCATGTGCACTGGAAAAGAATGTGTATTGTGCAGTTGTTGGGTTGAATGCTCTGTACACATCTATGAGGTCCAGTTGACTGATTGTCTTGTTTAGTTCTTCTGTGTCTTTGTCAAGTTTCTTTCTGGTTGTTCTATCCGTTTTTGAAAGCAGTGTATTAAAATCACCCACTATTATGTAGCATGATCACTATGATTTGGAATCAATTCCATGGTATACAATCAACCATCACCAACTATTTTAACTTTCTGAATTTCTCCCAGAATGATATGATTGTTCTCCATTTTATGAAATGGCCATCTAATTGTGTTTAAATGTATTTTTGTATGCCTGCATAGGTATGTTGTCTGTATTTGTTCACTTTGAAACACTAATTGAGATATTATCTCACATAACATAAAATTCACCTTTTGACTCTGTAAACGACAATTGTTGTTAAGTGCCATCAAGTCGGTTCCGATCCATAGCAACCCTGTATAGGGTTTCTGAGGAACAGGTGGTGAGCTTGAACTGCCGACCTTGCAGAAGCTCAGAAGTTTTTTTTCACCACAGAATGAAATCCCGTACCCATTAACAATTACTTCCCTTGCTCCTAGCTCCTATCTCCTGATAACCATTAAATGTAGCTTAAATAGAATCGTTCAGTATGTGGGCTTTTACAACTGGAATCTTTTATTCAGCATAATATTTTTAAGCTTCATTTATGCTATTTCATGTCGTAGTACTTCATTCTGTTTTTATATAGTATTGAAATACATATAGTAATGTATTTTTCATTTTAACCAATTTTTAAGTATAAAATTCAGTGACTAATTGCAACCACCATGTTGTTGAACCATCACCAACGTTTTCAAGTTTTTTTCATCACCCCCAATAGAAACTAAATGTCCCATAAGTAACAATTTCCTATTTTCCCTATCCCCTAGTCCTGTATGTCCTTATCGTACCTCTTCTGACTTCTTTTATTCCCAGTACTCAAACAACATTTGTAATCCTTGAGGATGTCCAAATTGCCGTTTTATGTGATGTAAATCAAAGAGTGCAGAATCGTTTGAGGAAGAGTTAGAGAGATGGAAACACCCCCTTGAGAAGTGTATGGAGTTAAGATGTAGAATATGTCTAAAAACAGTAACTTCACATTTAAACATTTTTGTTTAATACAGGTTTTTAAAATTTTGTATCAATACTTTTGTCCTGTTGATTCTTTTTATAGTATTCTATTTTTTTATCTGGTTTATTTCTGCTCTAATCTTTTTTGACCTACCCCTCGTATTTCTCTCATTGTTTTCAAGGTTTGTCCATGTCTTAGCATGTATTATCACATTGTCCTTTCTCTATATGGCTAAATAATATTCCATTGGTTGTGTCACAATTTGTTTATCTATTTCTGTTTGATGGACATTTGGTATTTTCATCTTTTGGATATTGTAAATAATGCTATATTAAATATTGGTGTACAATTATGCTGCATTAAAGTCTTTTTTGTATATACTTGTACCTAGGAGTGAAATTAGTGGTCACATGGAAATTTTATGTTTATCTATTTGAACAACTGCCATACTGTTTTTTCATAGTGGGTGTGCTATTTTTTGTTCTTACCAGCAGTGGGGCAGGTTTTCTAATTTCCTCATATTCTTGCCAGCTCTTGTTATTTACCATGTTTCTGACAATATTCATTCTAGTGGATGTGAAGTTGTTTCTTATTGGTGGCTTTGATCTGAATTTGAATTTCCCTAGTGATCAGTAATGTTCACCATATTTTTCTGTGCTTACGTGAAATGTCTGTTCAAATCCTTTGCCCATTTTTTAATTGGGTTGTTTGTGTTTTTATTGTTGAATTGTAGGAATTCTCTATATATTCTAGGTATTGAGCATTTAGTATTTTGTCTCATTCTGTATGTTGTTGTTACACCTTATTCATGAAGTTGTTTATTTTGATTAAACACAAGATTTTAATTTAAATATAGTCCAATGGGTCTTTTATATTTCCTGCTCATGCTATTGTTAATCATATCTAAGAATCCTTTGTCAAAAACAACATCTCAATAAATATAAGAATTAAAATGAATAGAGGAAAGTACTGTTAACTGATGGTACATGGAAGAGATTGCAATCATTGTTATTTGATGAAGTATGTACATTGTTGATCTGTTCTGTAAAGATTCACCAAATTAGCAATAAAAAGTTAAAGACAAGCAAATAACAAGATCTTATCACTTTATCCCTATGTTTTGTTTTAAAAGGATTATTTTAATTACTGTATAGTTAGGTCATTGATCCACTTTGGCTTAATTTGGTTATCTTGTGTGAGTTACGAGTGTAACTTTATTCTTTGGTTTGTGGAGATACAGTTGTCCCCGCACTATTTGTTGAAGAGACTCTTCTTTTCCTGTTGTATGTACTTAGGAACTTTGGCATGGACTCATTAGCCATAGACGTATGGGCTTATTTCACGACTTTCAGTTCTGTACCAGTAGTTTATGTCTGTCTTTATACATTGTTGTTGTTAAGTTCAGTCCAGTCGGTTCCAACTCATAGTGACCCTGTATAGAGTTTCCAAAGAGCAGATGGTGGTTTGAACCACCACTTTGTGGTTCAAATTGACGTTGTGGTCTAGTGCTTATTTGACAGCGTCACATCAGATTGCTGTATAGTGTGTTTTATACTGCGTTTTGAAATAGCTTTATAGTAAGTTTTAAAATCGGACAGTAGGAGTCCTTCTGTTTTATTCTTTTTCAGGTTGGCGTTGACTATTTGGAGCCTATTGTAATGATTAATTTGAGCCTTAGCCTTTTCATTTTTGTAAAAAGGGTTTTGTAAATTTGTTAGGATTGTGTTGAATCTGTTGATTGTTTTGTATAGTATTATTATCTTAACAATATTGTCTTCCAATTTGTGAACATGGAATGCCTTTTTACTTGTTTAGGTTTAAAAATTTTTTTATCCAGAAAATTGTATAGTTTCTAGTGAATAAATCTTATCTGAAGGACTTTCATTCTTTTTTGGACATTGTAAATATAATTATTTTCTTGTCAGATTGTTCAATGTTGATGTGTAGACACACACCTAATTTATGCATGTTGATCTTGTACTCTGTAACTTTTTCTGAATTCATTCATTAGCTTCCTTGTAAAACCTTTGCAATTTTCTGTATATAAGATAATATCTTCAAATAGAGTTTTAACTGTTATCTCAGCTATTTGCTTACATATTTTCTATGGCTAGAAATTCCAGTAAAACGTTGAATGACTGTGGTGAAAGATAACATCCTTATCTTAGGGTAAATATTTCAGTCTTTCCCCACTGAGTCTGATGTTAACTGTGGGTTTTACATATATGCTTACATATCATGTTGAGGAGTTTCTCTTCTGTTCTTAGTCTGTTGAGCGAGTTTTTTTTATTTCCCCCCAAGCTTTTGGGTTCATTTATTTATTAGGGCTTCTATTGTGGATTGAGTAAAAGTTTACAGGGCAGATCATCAGTTGTACATTCAACAAATCATAAACCTTGTTTCATTACAATGATTATAAACCCCTCCATGTACCATCACTTAACAGTATTTCTCTCTATTCACTTTAGCTCTTTTTTTTTTTTTTTAAACACTCAGGCATATATATAATAATTTACACCACGAAAGAGCACATTCTGCAAGTGTGCCTCCTGGCTGCCATCTCTTAGTCTCTCTCTTCCCATGAATCTAGAGTCCTCAGCTGCTCTGTTTCTCCATGTCCCCATCTCTGCCTCCATCTCTGGTATTGCTGCTTCTCTGGATAAGCTCTCACATTTTGCTTGTGCTCTTCTCCCTTGATGATCGTAGGGTCATTTGTTTCTGGACTGTAAGGTTAACTACTCCCCCATTTTTGTTACAAAACTTTAAAATTGTGACAGTAGCAATTAGTCTTGATAACAATTACTCACTATTGAATCATAAGAATCTTATCCCCAACTCTTTTCACCAGACCCATCTAGACAAGATGAAAACTAATCAGTGGGGACTCTTTCCTCCCCCACACACTATTAAACTAAACTCCTGCTCGAAACCTAGTGCCTCTATCGCCTCCTCGTTTTAGGTAGCCAGTGTCTTAAGTTGCCTATCCCTATCTGCCCTGTATATAGAGGGGATAGCATTGATACTTGGTGTTAAGACTCTGTTGGTATTTAGAGTTACTACTTCTATGAGTATAGGTCAAGTTCATCAAATTGTAGCAATTTACTCTTGTTTCCGTTATCAAAAATTGTTTTGTTCTTTTTTCTTTTAATCTTCCTCTAGTCAAAGTTCTGATTATCAAGACATCGAGGCTAGGTCAAATGGGTACTGTTTGGAACTTTGGGTGTTTTTGTGTGCCTCCTCTCACTTCATATCAGCTGGATGCTTCACTCTCAGCTCTAGCCCGCTGTGGCTATGTTCTTTTCCATGGGCTCAGGTGTCCCCAGGTTTCACCACACTTTGGACCAACCACCCTTCCTCTTCTCTCGCTCATCTCCAGGTCAACGGGAGTCTGTGGAATGTGATTGAACTCAACCCATTTCTTCATTGCTGCCTTTCCCCATCTTCCACTCACCAGTAGGCCACTGTGGTTGTTAGCAAGCTTTACATGCCTGCTCACTTGTTCCCTAAGAGTTTCAGTCTTTGGGGGTGATTTGTTCTGAAGGAATTGATTGCTTGCCTAGATGGCTTCCTGGCGAACAACTTACTTATTTTTGTAGTAGCCAATCAGATTGCCATTTTTGTTTTGGGTTTTTCCTGATGATCTTTTCTTTGAAGGTGTATCTTCTGTCGCTCTAGCTGTTCCAGGCTGGTGTGCTTTTCCTTTCTAGTGGGAATGTCCCACCTCAGAAGGTTCTGGATGGGACTCAGGATTTCACTTAATGTTGTATACATTGCAAAGGTTCTGCAGGAGTCCTATTTCATTGGGCAGGTTCTAGAACCCCTTTCAGGTATACTAATCAGTTATTGACTAAAGACAGGCCTATAAACATTCTGTAATTATGGTTCCTGACATTCCTTTCTATCCACTCAATGTCCATTTTACTATAGTAGGCAAGGAAAACCAATATACATAAGACAGTCAAACATCTTAGTATTATTTCCCCTCTTCAACCTATGCCTCAAACCCTGTATCACAGAGCCCTGTTGTTCCAAGGTTGAGCATGGATTACTATTTACCTCTGTCCCATTTGGCCATGCAAACCTGTATCTCAGTGTTCCCCTATCTAACTTGTTCTTCCACCCCTTCCGCTTCTTGTGTATTGCCCTCACCAACACTGGAACTATGATGTGTTCTAAGGAGCTCTGGTAGCGTAGTGGCTACGAATCGGGCTGCGAACCTTAAGGTCAGCGGTTTGAAACTACCAGCCGCTCCACGGGAGAAAGATGAG
>NW_006408770.1:3402685-3413544 GCF_000296735.1 Chrysochloris asiatica | reverse complement strand
GAGGCTTGAATTTTTTCTTCAGTTTCCCCAGCTTGATAAATGCTGAGCATGTTCTTGCCTTTTGCTTTTCTGATTCCAGATCTTTGCACATTTTGTTGTAATATTTGGATTTATCTTCTCGAGCTGATCTTTGAAGTTTTCTGTTTAGGTCTTGGACCTCCTCATTTCTTTCATTTGCTTTAACATCTCTTCGCTGGAGAGCAAGTTTCAGTGTCTCTTCTGACTTCCATTTTGGCCTTTTCCTTCTTTCTTGTCTTCTCAGTGGCTCTTCGATTTCTTCTTGTATGATGCTCTTGATGTCATCCCACAACTCTTCTTGTCTTTGGTCTTTAGTGTTTAATGTATCAAATGTGTTCTTCAGATGATCTCTAAATTCAGGTTGGATATATTGAAGGTCATATTTTGGCTCTTGTGGGCTTCTTTTCATTTTCTTCAGCTTTAGTTTGAATTTGCATATGAGTAATTGATAGTCTGTTCCACAGTCTGCCCCTGGCCTTGTTTTCACTGATTACATAGAGCTTTTCCATATTCTCTCTATGCAGATATAGTCATTTTGATTTCTATGTTTTCCATCTGGTGAAGTCCATATGTATAGTTGTCTGTTATGCTTTCTAAAGAAGGTATTTGAAATGAACAAATAATTGATTTTTCAGAATTGTATCATGGGTTCTCTGGCATCATTTCTATCACCAAGGCCATATTTTCTAAATACTGATCTTCCTCTTTGCTCCCAACTTTTGCATTCCAATCACTAATAATGATCAATACATCTTGACTGCATGTTTGATCACTTTCATATTGAAGAAGTTGGTAGAATTCTTCTATTTATTTCATCCTCATTGGCTTTAGTAGTTGGTGCATTAATTTGAGTAATAGTGGTATTAACTGGGATTCCCTGTAGGTGCAGGGATATTATGCTATCACAGACAGCGTAGTACCACATGACTGATCTGGATATGTTCTTTTTGACAATGAATGCAACACTATTCCTCTTCAATTTGTCATTCATGGCATAGTAAACCATGTGGTTGTCAGATTGAAAATGGCCAATACTAGTCCATTTTGAGTTGGTTAGAGTCCTTAAATTTGTCCCTATTTTTTCATAGATGACATTTGTAATTCGGGAATTTACATATAGGTCTTTAATCCATGCTGAGTTGTTCTTTGTATATTGCATAAAGTACAGGTCTTTTTACAAACTTTGCATGTAGATTTTCAGTTCTGCCAAGTACCATCTGGTGAAGAGACTATGTCTTTCCCACTCAATGTACTTTGGCCCTTTGTCAAAGATCAGTTTGTATATGTGGATGGGTTAATTTCTGGGTTCTCAGTTCTCTTCCACTGATGATTGTATCTTTCATTGTACCAGTACCAGGAGGTTTTGACCACTCTAGCCATGTAGTAAATTTTGAAATTAGGGAGTTAGAGGCTTCCAACATTACTCTTTTTCATAAGCAGTGTTTTGCTTATCCTGGGTCTCTTTCCTTTCTATATAAAGTTTGTAATTGTTTTTTTTTCCGTCTCTCTAAAGAATATTATTGGAATCTAGCTTGGGATTGTGTTATATGTGTACATTACTTTGGGTAGTATTGATATTTTCATAATGTTAAATCTTTGTATGCAGTTGCATGGTACATTCTTCCAATTTTTAAAGTTTCTTTTGGCTTCTTGTAGTAGTGTTTTGTAGTTTTCTTTGTATAGGTCTTTTGTTTTTCTTTTTACATTTATTCCTAAATATTTCATCCCTTGGCCTGGTGTTATAAATGGTATTGCTTTCCTAATTTCCCTTTCACTGTTGTCATTATCAATATAGAGGAATCCAATTGATTTTTGTATGTTGATCTTGTACCCTGCCAGTTTGCTGAATCTTCCAATGAGTTCCAGTAGTTTTTTATTACCCGAGTCTTTAGGAGTTTCTATGTATAGGATCTTATTGTCTGCATATGGAGAGAATTTTACTTCCTCTTTTTCAGTTTGGATTCCTTTAATTTCCCTTGTTTTGGTATGAGGGCTATGCTTGGTCCATAGAATATATTAGGAAGTTTTCCATCCTTTTCTATATTCTGGAATAATTTGAGTAGAATTGGTGACAGCTTCTTCCCTGAATGTTTGATCAAACTCATCAGTTAAGCTATCTGGACCTGCACTTTTTTTGGTTTGGAGTGGTTGATGATCTGGTCAATTTCTTCCTTTGTTGTAGGTCTGTTCAAGTTTTCTACTTCACTTTGTGTAAGTTTAATTAGGTTGTGCTTTTCTAAAAATGTATCCATCTCCTCTAGGTTTTCAAATTTATTAGAGTAGAACTCTTCATAATATTCTGTTATTATCCTTTTCATTTTTTATTGGTTCAGTTGTGACATCCCCCATGTTATTTCTTATGTGTGTGATTTGCATTTTCTCCCTCTTTTGTTTTGTTAGGTTTTCCAATGGTTGCCAATTGAAAAAATAATTAATTTGTATTAATTCTTTCAATGAATCATCTTCTTGTCCTGTTGATTCTTTCTATAGTTTTTCTGTTTTCTATCTCGTTTATTTCTGCTCTATATTATTTTCATTGTTCTGTTGATTGCAGCTTTAATTTGCTGGTCTGTTTGTAGTTTGTCTTAATGTGTTGATTTGGGTTCTTCTTTTTGGATGTGTTCATTTATTGCAATAAACTTTCCTCTCAACACTGCTTTTGCTGTGTCTCAAAGATTATCTAATGTTGTGTTTTTGTTCTCATTTGTTTCTGGGAGCTTCTTGAATTCACTTTTTATTTCTTCTACTACCCAGTAGTGTTTCAGCAGGATGTTATTAATTTTCCATTTATTTGATTTTATTTCCTTGATCTTCCTATTGTTGATTGCTAATTTGATATGCTAATTTGATAGCATTGTGGTCTGATGCGATGCTATGTAGTATATTGATGTTTGTAAATTTATGGAGGCTTGTTTTGTGGCCTAACACATGATCTATTCTGGAGAATGTTCCATGTACACTGTAAAAGAATGTGTATTTTGCTGTTGTTGGGTTGAATGCTCTGTACACATCTAGGAGGTTTAGTTGACTAATTGTGTTGTTTAGTTCTTCTGTGTCTTTGTCAAGTTTCTTTCTGGTGCTTCTTTCTATTTTCTAAAGTGGTGTATTAAAATCGCCCATTATTATTGTAGATACTTCTATTTCTTTTTTTCAAATCTATTAGAGTTGGCTTTTTCATGGAAGCATAGATATTTTTTATGGTTATGTCATCTTGTTCAATTTTCCCTTTAATCATGAGATACTGTCCATTTTTATCTATTATGCTGTTTTTTCCTTAATGTTTATTTTATCAGTGATTAGTATTGTCATTCCTGCTCATTTTTTATTGCAGTGAGCTTGGAATATTTTTTTCTATCCTTTGACTTTTAGTCTGTTTTTGTCTTTGTGTGTAAGGTGTGTCTCTTGCAGACAGCATATTGAAGGATCTTGATTTCTTATCCATTCTGTCTCTTAACTGGTGCATTTATTCCGTTTACATTCAGTATAATTTTTCGATTGTTATTATGTGCCGTGGAGTTGGTTCCGACTTATAGCCACTCTGCATAGCATTTCCGAGGCTGTGAATCTTTACGGAAGCAGAAAGCTTCATCTTTCTCTTGCGGAACAGCTGGTAGTTTCAAACTGATGACCATGTGATTAGCAGCCCGATTCATAACCACTACACTACCAGAGCTTACTGTCATTAAGGGTTTTATTTTATTTTATTTTTTTATGCTGGTTGCTTTGTTCTGCATGTATTCCTGTGCTGAGTTTATATTTTTTGTGTTCTTTTTTGTAAGTCTCCTTATAGTTATAATGTTTTCATATTCTTTTTGGATTTTCATTTTCTTGGTATGTTGTGATGTATTATTTTCCTTTGAGGTTAACTTATATTCCATTAACTTTCCCCTCCATTTAGTACAGTCTGTTTTATCCTGTAATCTACCTGACTGTCTCAACACCTGAATCTCTGTTTGTACATGTTTACCTTCTTTCAATTGTTTTGATTATATTGTTACCTCCCAGAGCCTCTGAACTGGTTCTTAGAGTTTTTGTTCTGTTCTCGACTCTTCCATTTGTCGATTGAATTACACGTGGTGTTGCCACATATGTCAATCTTTGGTTGCTGTCTGTTCTTGTTGGTTCTCCATCCATAGAACTCCCTTTAGGAAGTTTTGCAGTGCAAAGTTGGCTTTGGCAAAATCTCTTAGCTTCTGTTTATCCTGGAATGTTTTGATTACACCATTGTATTTGATTGACAGCTTTGCTTTGTTGAGGATTCTTGGTTGGCAGTTTTTGTTCTATCAGGGTTTTATATATGTGTCCCCATTGCCTTCTTGCCTTCATGGTTTATGCTGTGAGATCTGCACTATATCTGATGTGCTTGCCTTTGTATGTAATACTTCTCTTTTTCCTACCTGCTTTCAGAATTGTCTCCTTATCTTTGTTTTTGGACAGCTTGATTATGCTATGTTGGTGATTTTCTTTTGGAGTCTACCTTTCTTGCAGTTCGTTAAGCTTTTTGGATACTAATCTTTTCGCTTTTCAGGATGTTAGGAAAATGTTTTTCCAGAAGCTTTTCAACTATCTCCTCTGTGGAATTGTGTGATTGTTCCTGTTCAGGAATGCCAGTAATTCTTAAGTTATTCCTCTTCATTTTGTCCAACATGAATCTTAGGGCTTCTTCAGATATTTTTAATCCTTTTTTGTGTTTGTTCTTCTATCTGAGTAGTGTTGAGAGATTTATCTTCTAGCTCACTAGTTCTGGCTTCTATCTCTTCAGTTCTATCCTTTGCCCTTTCAGTATAGTGTCCATTTCTGATATTCTATTATTAATCGTTTGGATCTCTTTCTGTATCTTTTGAATTGTTTCCAATGCTGTATCTATCTTATTTGATTGTTCCTGTAGTTGTTTCCTGACTTCTTCCTTATTTTTCTCAATTCTATTATGTAGTCTTTTGAAACATTTTATAATCATTTTTCTGAATTCCTTCTCAGGCATTTCCAAAGCCTGTCCATCTTCCAGTATGAAGTGTAGGTCTACTTCCAGCTCATTTGCCTCTATCACTTTATCTCGTTTCTGGACATGTACAGATATGGTCATCTTATTCTGTTTTATGGGCATATTCAGGAGTTATCTGTGGCCTTAATACTTAGATTGCTGGTGTATTTTGGTATTTTCTATGCTTTCTGATTGCCTCCAGGTAGATGTGATCAGGAATTGGGCTTCCCTTTCACTCTTCTTCTTGAGAAATTTCAAGATGCCACTGTTGGTTGTTCTGACGTAACTTAGTATTTAATTTTTGGTCTATTTCCGTTTTTGTCTGCCTGTCTCGCTCCACAGTCCCCGTGCAGGCCTTTTTTCTAGTTATAAACAGTTCAGGGCCGGCTATAGCCATTTGGTTTTAATTGGAATCTGTCTCTTTAAATTTTGAGGAGATCTGTGCGCATGCGTAGTAGAACCCTCCGAGGGTGGGTCTGGGGTGTCCACTAGCTCTGGCACCCCAGTAGTCACCAGAATGGAGGTGTACAGATAGCAAGAGACTAATGAACAGATACCAAAAAAAAAAGAATGTCCACACCTTTATCTCCCTGGTTCTGTCAGGCCTCTGTGGCTTCTCTGATCCTTCCCCTGCTTGGTGTTACCTAAGATGGCGGCTCCAGGAATAGCTGAACGTCTTGAATTAGAAAGCAATGGATTTCTTGCTTCTGCTTCAAATTCCCCTAGCTGTAAGCCTTGCAACCTTCTAAATATTCCTTTATATGTCGTTCAGAGTTCTGGGACCATCCCCTGAGTCTGCTTGGTCCTGTATTCTGTGTTGTGGCTGACAGAGCTCATTACTGCACTTCCACCCAATCCACTATTATGTTACTTCTCCTGCTTGTTATTTTTTATGCTGTACATTTTTATATGTATGTGGACCATTTTTATTCCTGCCTACAAGATATTTGGAGTACTGAAGTCCCTGTATCCCTCTTACTACTCCTACCCTTAATGTCTCTTTTGAATTATATAAACTGTTCCTCGCTTGGTTAGAATCAAGGAGTAGACTGTTGATGGACTAATCTCTTTGAAGCTGCATGAAGTTTTCAGCCTCTTTTTCCTTTTCCTTTTTTTTTTTTTTAAATGGGATACCAGTGTAGTAAATCTTAAAGAATAGTGTATAATTTGCTGAAGAAAACAACATGAAACATTTATATTTAAAACTTTTTTTTAGGTCTGCAAAGAAAGCAGAGTTGGAAGAAAATCAGCGGAGTTACAAACAAAAAAAGAAAAGACGACGCATTAAGGTTCAGGAAGATTCATCTAGTGATAACAAGGTTGTAATTGTATTTACTGTGTACTTAAACTATAACTGATAGGCAAGGCTTATAGTAAACATGCTATTATGTCTTCTGGTTCATGTATTATGTACATTCTACTGGTGTATTTACATTTGTGCACTTGTAATAGATTTTTTTATCTAGGATGCAAATACATAGAACTATTCAATTGATAACTTTTTTTCTTAATGAAGTCTAATTGTAAGGAGCTCTGGTAGTGTAGTGGTTATCAGTTGGGCTGCTAATCTGAACGTCAGCAGTTCGAAATTACCAGCTGTTCCGCAGGAGAAAGATGAGCCTTTCTGTTCCTGTAATGATTTAAAGCGTCAGAAAAACCAATACAGAGTCACTATGAATTGGAATTGACTCCATGGCACACTACTACCACTTCATTATTTTACATGATAGGAGGTATATAATGAATGAGAAGTGCTATATCTGTTTTCTTAAGAGGTAAATTTATTCTGCCCATGAGATTAGGCAATTTGAGTCCTTCTTATATAGGCAGAATTGCATAGAATAAAAGGTTTTTTTTGTAGCTTTTTTTTCACTCATGAACACAATTCTTGATTGTTAAATATTACACCGAAACTTTTCATTAAATTTTTCTTCCATTTTGCTTGATATATTAATTAGTAGAGAATATACTAATAAATTTAGAAAATGTAATGTTTACTTCTGATAATTTAATTAACAGAGCAATTCTGGAGAAGAAGAAAAGGCAGAAGAAGAAGAGGAGGAGGAAGAAGAAGATGATGATGAAAATGATGATTCCAAGTCTCCTGGAAAAGGCAGAAAGAAAATTAGAAAGATTCTTAAAGATGATAAACTAAGGACAGAAACACAAAATGCTCTTAAGGAAGAGGAGGAAAGGCGAAAACGTATTGCTGAGAGGGAGCGTGAGCGGGAGAAATTGAGAGAGGTAACTAATATATCTTTTTTTATGATTTCATTTGTATGATTATATAACTTTCACAGGGTTATGGGGATATTTCTAGATTATTATGTTTTGTTACAGTCAGTCACAGATGTCTAGTTAAAATGATTTTTCCTTGTGGAACTTAAGAATTCTCATTAGGCTATATTAAAGGTACCCTGGTGGTGCAGTGATTAAGTGCTCAACTGCTATCTGAAAGGTTGGCAGTTCAAACTGCCCAGCTGCTAAACAGGAGACAGGTGTGACAATCCACTGCTGTAATGATTTGTAGTCTTGGAAACCCTATGGGGAAGTTCTGCTCTGTTCTGTTGAGTCTCTGCGAGTCAGAATTGACTTGATGGCAATGTGTTGTTTTTATTTCTGTTGTTGTTGTTGTTCACTGCCATTGAGTTGGTTCCAACTTGTAGCAACTCTGAATAGGATTTCTGAATAACAGTTGGTGGTTTTTATGGTATATTAATGTACTCACCAACCTCTTTCGCAAACCCTATACAGGGTCGCTATGAGTTGGAAGTAGCTCAACAGCACTTATAAACAACAAATATACTTAAGATATGTAAGTGTTGATACTCTTGGATAAACTATGTGGTCTATGCATCGTATAAAAATATTTTTAAATTTTTACTTAACTCAATATAGGATTTTAATTTCTTAACAATTGCAGTCATGTCTTGTTGATTGTTTCATTGGTTTTCTGTTTCATTTATTTCTGCTCTAATCTTTATTGTTTCTTTTCTTCTGGTGTCAGTAGGCTTATTTTTCTGCTCTTTTACTAATTGTTGGAGATATTTCAATGTATTAATTACATTTTCTATGTGTGTGTTTACTTGTATAAATTGTCCTCTAAGTACTTTTGATGCTGTGTTCCAAAGGTATTGGGAAGTTATGTTTTCATTCGCATTTAATTATAGGGATTTTTTTTAAATTTAATTTTTTATTTCTACTTTTACCCTTTTACCTTTTAAGCAGGTTCTTATTCAATTTCCATGTAAGTGATTTTTTTCTGTTCATCTTTGTATTGTTGAGTTCTAATTCTTACCTGAACAGATGCTTTATAAATTTTCAATGGTTTTAAAGTTATTGAGACTTGCTTTGTGGCCTAAAATATGGTCTATCCTGGAGAAAGTTTCATGTGCACCTGGAAAGAATATGTATTGTGGTGGTGTTTGGTTGAGTACTCTGTATAAGTCTATAAGATCAAATTGGTTGATTGTGCTGTTTAATTCTTCTCTTTGTTTAGTTTCTTTCTAGTTCTGTCTTTCATTGAAAGTGGTATATTACAATCTACTATTACTATAGTTGTCTATTTCTTCAGTTTTATTAGCATTTGATTTATGTATTTTGAGGCTCTTTCATTGGGAGCTTAGATATTTATTATGGTTATGTACTCTTGTTCAATTGACTCTAATCATGATATAATGCCCTTCTTTTTCTTTTATGCTGGTATTTTTTTTAAAGCCTGTTTTATAAGAGATTAATATTGCCACTCCTGCTCATTTTTGATTGTTGTTAGCTTGATATATTTTTCCATCCTTTGAATTTTTTAGAATGTTTGTGTTTTTATGTTTAAGATACGTCTTTTGTAGACAGCATAGTAATAGTTCCTGTTTTCTTATCCATTCTGCTACTTTCTGTCTGTCTTTTGACTGGTTCATTTAATCCATTGATTTCAGTTTAATTATTGATACGTACAAATTAATTGCTGTTATTTTGCTACTTAACTTTTTTTTTTTTTTAACTCTATACCCTGCTGTGTATTAGGTGGGTGGGAATGATCCTCGCAGTAAAGATTTGTTCTCTCTTTTGAACTACTGCATCCATAGGTATAGGTGAAGTTCATCAAATTGTATTAGATTACTCTTTTATTCCTCTTCTTTCTACTTCCAGTTGAGCTCTGACCATCCAGCCATTGAAGCCAGGCCAAGTAGGTATTATCTGTAACTGTGGGTATTCTCATGCATATGCCCTCTCTTCTTATCAGCTGGACACTTCACTCTCCACTCTAGTACTCTGTGGCTATGTCACTGACTCTGGGCCCAGGAGTCCATAGGTCTTGCCACACTGCTGGCCAACCAGGTCTCCACCCGGGTTTACAAGGAGTGTATTGAACGTGGTTGGACTTAGCTGTCATCTTCATTGCTGTTTTTCCCTCACTTGCCCTTATCGGTGACCAGTCAGAGCATGTGTCTGCTTGTGTATTTCCATTGAGTCTCAGTCTTGGAAGAGGTTTGCTCTGAGGGGAACCATCCGCTTGCCTTGATGTCTCCTGGGCAAGCAACTTGCTTGTTACTTGTAGTAGTCAGTCGTACTGCTGTTTATTGTTTTGTATTTTTCCTGTTGGTCTTTCTTTCAAGAAGTATCTTCTGTTCTTCTAGCCGCTCCATGCTGTTTGCTTTTGTGTGGTGCTGCTGGTGTCTTTGTCCCATATGATTTTCTGTGCTCTTCACTTTGTGTGTTGTCTTGTCAGTTTCTTCATTACTTTTGTTTTAATGTTCACTAAATCTTTATGGTTTTCCATTTTCTTCAACACAAGATAATTTCTTTGAGTTTACCTTGCAATTTATTAAATTTGTTCCCTGTTTAATGCAGAGTGTTTTATCTTGAAATCTACTTGACTTTCTTGCTATTTGGAAGTTCTGTAACTACACTTTTCCCTCTTTGCTTTGTAGTTTTCTGCATTATAAATTGGTATCTCTCATTCCCTATCTTCACTCTTATAGGTTTGTTTTACTGTGAATACTTTTATATCTGTATTGAACTCTCAGTTGTGTTGTCATGTATGTTGATCTCAGGTTGTTGTCTGTTGTTGTTGGTTCTCAGTCCAAAAAATTCCCTGAAGTATTTTTTATAAAGTTGTTCTAGTTATTAAACATTCCTTTAATTTCTGTTTATCTGGAAATGTTTCAGTTCTACCTTATTACTTGGACAGTTTTTGTGGGTTTATTTGTATAATTTTTAATACTTTTTACTGTGAATTGAATGAAGGTTTTACATTCAACACCTCATACACTTTGCTTCATTACATGGTTGCAATCACACCCATGTTCCAACAGTTAATAGCATTTACCTCTGTTCATTCTAAATATTGCATTCCTCCCTGTGTCTCCTGCTTCATTCATCTTTCCTCTGCTAACCTCTATCTTGTTGTTTATTGCTTTCCCTGTCATATATGGCATCATGTGTCTACCTTCTGTTGTTAAGTGTCGTCAAGTCAGTTTTGACACATATCGACCCTGTATAGGGTTTCTGTAGGGCGGGTAGTGAGCTTGAACTGCTAACATTGTGGCTTAAATCAACCTTATATTCCAGTGCTTGTCCTACTGTGATTCCGTCAACCTCATAGCCCATGAATATCATTCCCTATCACTCGTTGTTGTTGTTAAGTGCCGTCGAGTCGGTTCCGACCCATAGCGACCCTGTACAGGGTTTCCAAGGGTGTAAATCTTTGTGGGAATAGAAAGCCTCATCTTTCTCCCGTGGAGCGGCTGGTAGTTTCGAACTGCTGACCTTAAGGTTTGCAGCCCGATTCGTAACCACTATGCTACCAGAGCTCGAACCATCATAAATTATTTCCTTTTATTTTTTTTCTTAATGTTTTATT
>NW_006408770.1:3383300-3400172 GCF_000296735.1 Chrysochloris asiatica | reverse complement strand
TTTTTAATTGGGTTATTTGTCTTTTTTTTGCAGAGATGTTTTAGTTTCCTGTATATTTTAGAAATGAGTCCCTTGTCTGATGTGTCATTGCAAAAGATTTTTTCCCATTCTGTGAGTTCCCTTTTTACTCTTCTGGTGTAGTATGTCCCACTCATCTATTTTGTCTTCTTTTGTTTGTGTGGTTTTCAAAATGTCTTGTAGTCTGTATATTCCCTTAATTAGTGCCCTCATATTTGTCCCGATTTTTTTCACTGATGGTCATCATAATTCTAAGATTCACATTTAGGTCCTTAATCCATGATGAGTTGGTTTTTGTATAAGGTATGAGGTGAAGGTCTTGTTTCAGTCTTTTGCAAATCATTTTGCAGTTCTGCCTGCACCATTTGTTGAAGAGACTATCACCTCCCCATGCGATATATTTAGGTGTTTTGTCAAAAATCAGTTGGCTGTATTTAGATGCATTAATTCCTGGATTCTTGATTCTGTTCCATTGATCTATGTATCTTTCATTGCACCAGTATCAAGCTGTTTTGACCACTGTAGCTGTGTAGTAAATTTTGAAGTCAGGAAGTGAGAGGCCTCCAACCTTATTCTTCTTAAGCAGTGCTTTGCGTATTCTTCGTCTCTTTCCTTTCCATATAAAGTTTTTTCCATCTCTTTGAAGAATGTCCTTGGAATCTGGATTGGGATTACATTATATGTGTAAATTGCTTTGGGGAGTATTGACATTTTCACAATGTTCAGTCTTCCTACTCAGTAGCATGGTACATTCTTCCATTTTTGTAAGTCTCTTTTGTTTCTTGTAGTCACTTTTTGTAGTTTTTCTTTGCATAGGTCTTTTGTTTCTCTGGTTACATTTATTCCTAGATATTTCATCCTTTGGGTGGCTATTTTAAGTGGTATTGCTTTCCTAATGTCCTTTTTAACACTGTCATTTTTGTTATAGAGGAATCCAACTGATTGTTGTATGTAGATCTTATATCCTGCCACTTTGCTGAATCTTCCAATTAGGTCTAGTAGCCTTTTTAATGAGTCTTTGGGGTTTTCTACGTATAGGATCATATCATCTGCAAATAGGGAGAGTTTTACTTCCTCTTTGCCAGTTTGAATACCTTTAGTTTCCCTGTCTTGCCGTATAGCTCTTGCTAAGACTTCCAGCTCAGTATTGAATAGGAGTGGTGACAAAGGGCAGGCTTGTCTGGTTCCTGTTCGCAGAGAGAAGGCTTTCAGTTTCTCTCCATTGAGAGTAATGTAGGCTGTTGGTTTTGTATATATGCTCTTTATTAGGTTGAGGAATTTCCCTGCAATTCCTATTTTGTTGAGTGTTTTTATGAGGAATGGATGTTGGATTTGTCAAATGCCCTTTTTGCATCAATCGATGTGATCATGTGGTTCTTTTCTTTTTTCTTATTTATATGGTAGCATAGTGGTTACGAATCAGGCTGCGAACCTTAAGGTCAGCGGTTCGAAACTACTAGCCGCTCCGCGGGAGAAAGATGAGGCTTTCTACTCCCGTAAAGATTTACACCCTCGGAAACCCTGTACAGGGTCACTATGGGTCGTAACCGACTCGACGGCACTTAACAACAACAACAACAACATATGGTGGATAACTTTGACCGTTTTTATAATATTGAACCATCCTTGCATCCCTGATATGAATCCCACTTGATCATGATGTATTATCTATTTGAAGTGTTGCTGGATTCTGTTGGCTAGGATTTTGTTGAGAATTTTTGCTTCTATGTTCATGAGGCATATTGGTCTCTAGTTTTATTTCTTAGTAACATCCTTCCCTGGTTTTGGTATGAGTGTTATTCTTCCTTCATAAAATGTATTAGGAAGTTTTCCATACTCCTCTATCTTTTGGAATGATTTAAGTAGAATTGGTGACAGCTCTTCCCTGAATGTTTGGTAGAATTTTCTTATGAAACCGTCTGGGGCTGGACTTTTTTTTGGTTGGGAGTCTTTTGATGATCTGATCTATTTCTTTTTTTGTTATGGGTGTGTTCAGGTTTTCTACTATACTGTGCGTAAGATTAAATAAGTCGTGTTCATCTAAAAATGTGTCCATGTCTTCTAAGTTTTCAAATTTTTTAGAGTACAACTCTTCATAGTGTTCTGTTATTATCCTTTTGATTTTCTTTGGTTCAGTCGTGACATTGCCCATGTGGTTTCTAATTCGTGTTATTTGTGTCTTCTCCCTCTTTTCTTTTGTTAAGCTTGCCTATGGTCTGTTGATTTTGTTAATTCTTTCAAAGAACCAGCTTCTTGTCCTGTTGATTGTTTTATAGTTTTTCTGTTTTCTATCTCATTTATTTCTGTTCTAATCTGTACTATTTCTTTTCTTTTGGTGGCTGTGGGTTCCCTCTGTTGGTCTGTTTCTAATCGTTGTAGATGCTGTGTTAATGTAATAATTTTGGTTCTCTCTTCTTTTTGGTTGTCTGTGATTATTGTAATAAATTGTCCTCTCAGTGCCGCTTTTGTCCTGTCCCAAAGATTTTGGTATTTTGTGTTTTCATTCTCATTTATATATAGGAACTTTGTGAATTCACGTTTAATTTTTTCTAGTACCCAGTCGCTTTTCATCAGGGTGTTATTCAGTTTCCATGTATTTGGCTTGGTTTTCCTATTGTTGACTTCTAATTTGATAGCATTTTGGTCTATGAAAATGCTTTGTATTATTTTGATATTTGTGAATTTATGGAGATTTGTTTTGTGGCCTAAAACATGGTCTTTTCTGGTGAATGTTCCATCTGTACTGGAAAAGAATGTGTAATGTGAACTTGTTGGGTTGAATGCTCTGTACACATCTATGAGGTCCAGTTGTCTGATTGTGTTGTTTATTTCTTCTGTGTCTTTGTCAAGTTTCTTTCTGGTTGTTCTATCAATTTTTGAAAGTGGTGTATTAAAATCACCCACTATTGAAGATTTATGTAATTTTTCTTCAAATCTGTTAGAGTTTGCTTTATATATTTTGGAGCTCTTTCATTGGGAGCATAGATATTTATTATGGTTATTTCATCTTGTTCAATTGTCCCTTTAATCATGAGAAAATGTCCATCTTTATCTATTATGCTTTTTTTTTCCTTGATGTTTATTCTATCAGAGATTAGTACTGGAACTTCTGTTCACTTTTTTTTTTGCAATTAGCGTTGTATAATTTTTTTTCCATCCTTTGATTTTTAATCTGTTTTTGTCTCTATGTCTGAGATGTGTCTCTTGCAGACAGCGTATTGAAGGATCTTGTTTTCTTATCCGTTCTGCCACCCTCCGTCTCTTAACAGGTGCATTTAATCCATTTACATTCAGTGTAATTATCGATAGGTATTGATTAATTGCTGCCATTATGTTTTTTTTTGTGTGTGTGTGTGGTTTTGCTGCTTCTTTGTTCTGTGTGTTTTCCTTTGTTGAATTCATGCTTTTTGTGTTCTTTCTTGTGAGTGTCCTCATAGTTTTAATGTTTCCATGTTTTTCTTGGACTTTCTTTCTCTTGGTATGTTGTGAAGTATTTATTTTCTTTGAGGTTGCCTTATAGTCCAGTAACTTTTCTCTCCATTTAGTGCAGTCTATTTTATCCTGTAGTCGACCTCACCTTCTCACTATCTGGATCTCTGTTCCTGCGTGTTTACCTTCTTTTACATTATACTTGTTTTGATCATAGACTGATCTCCCAGATTCTCTCAGTTTGTTCTTGTAGTTTTGTTGTGTTCTCAACTCTTCCTTCTGTTGACTTGATTCAGGGAGGTGCTGCCATGTATGTCAATCTCTGGTTATTGTCTGTTCTTTTTGGTTCTCAGTCCACAAATCTCCCTTTAGGATGTTTTGTAACGCAGGGTTGGCTTTGACAAAATCCCTTAGCTTGTGTTTATCCTGGAATGTTTTGATTACACTGTGATATTTGATTGATACCTGTGCTGGATAAAGGATTCTTGGTTAGAAAATTTTTTTTCCAGGGTTTTATATATGTTTCCCCCTTGCCTTATTGCTTGCTTGGTTTCTGCTGATAGAGCTGAGCTCAGTCTGACTTGCTTGCCTTTGTATATGACACTTCTGTTTTCCCTGGCTGCTTTCAGAAGTGTCTCCTTGTCATTGATTTTGGAGAGCTTGACTATGATATGTCTTGGTGATTTTCTTTTGAGATCTATCCTTCCTGGAGTTCGTTGAGCTTCTTGGATGTTTATCTTTTCACTTTTTAGGATGTTAAATTTTCTTGCAGCAGTTCTTCAACTATTTCCTCTGTGGACTTGTGGGATTCTTCTTGTTGTGGAATGCCGATAATTCTTAAGTTATTACTCTTCATGTTGTCCAACATGAATCTTAGACCTTCTTCAGAATTTTTTATCCTTTTTTGTGTTAGTTCTTCTATCTTAGTGGTATTGAGAGATTTGTCTTCCAGCTCACTGGTTCTCCCTTCCATGTCATCTATTCTACTCCACTGTCATTTCAGAGTGTCCTCTATTTCTGATATTTTGTAATTGATTGGTTGGACCTCTTTCTGTAGGTTTTGAATTGTTTCCAGTGCTGTATCTGTCTTATTTGATTATTCCTCTAGCACTTTCCTGATTTCTTCCTTATTTTTCCGAACTACATTGTAAAGTGTTTTAAAACATTTTATGATCATTTTTCTGAATTCCTTCTCAGGCATTTCCAAGGCCTGCCCTCCTTCCAGAATGGAGTCCAGGTCTACTTCTAGGTCATTTGTTTGAGACATTTTATCTTGTTTCTGGACATGTGATGATGTGGTCATCTGATTTTGCTTCTTGAACATGTTCAGTGTTTATCTGTGTCCTTAAGATTTCATTGAGTATGTGTTTTCGTTTGTTTGTTTTTTTTTAATGCTTTCTGATTGCTTCCAGGAAGATGTGCGCAGGATTTGGGTTTTCGTTTTCACGCTTCTTGCTGTTTAACGCAGAGTAACTTTTTACAGGTGTTGTCTGTTTCCCTGGTTTATGGCAGTTGGTATTGGTTCTTGCATGGGTTTTGGTGTTTTATAGAGTGTGATTTTAGTTTGGCTGTATGGCAGCAGTTGCTGACTGTTCTTGTGTAATATAGGGAGATAAAGAGCCCTCCAAAGGCAGAAGGGGCAGCATATAACAGCAAAACAACAGCGGCAGGGTGGGGAGGGGTAGTGAGAGAAAGAAAAAAAAAAGACTAAAAAATAGCAACAAGAAAAGCAAGACTGATACTGCAGTCTCTATTCACAGTAAAGGGAGAGGATGGAGAGAAGAAAAAGAAGGAAAAAAATATCTGTAGCCTAATATAAGTATGACTTTAATATCCTGTCTTCAGCTTACTGCCTTAAAAGCTGCCCAAGAGATTCCAAGATTCCAGTGTTTGTTGTTTTGCTACACCCCAGGCTCCACTCCAACCTTTGGCCTCTTTTGGTTTTAAACTCTCTTTCCCTCCCTACAGCCCTCTCCTTCTCTTTCGCATATTAAAAAACAGAACAAAAAGCAAACAAGAAAAGTTTAGGGTCTGCTCTTGGGGTGAATATCTGTCTGCCGTTTGGTTTTAAGTGGAAACTGTCTCTTTAAATTTCGAGGAGATCTGCGCACTTGTGTAGTAGAACCCTCCAAGGGTGGGACTGGGGTGTCCACTAGCTCAGGCACCCCTATAATCACCAGAATGGAGTTATGCAGATAGCAAGGGACGAATGAACTGATACCAAAAAAAAAGTCCACACATCTATCTCCCCGGCTCTGCCAGGCGACTGTGGCTGGTCTGATCTTTTCCCCACTTGGCCCTACACAAGATGGCGGTTACTGGAGCAGCTGAGCATCCCGAATCCAAAAGCAATGGATTTCTTGCTTCTGCCACCAACTCCCCCAGCTGTAAGTCTTCCAAACTTCTAAATATTCCTTTATATGTGGTTCAGAGTTCTGGGACCATCCCCTGAGCTTCTTGGTCCTGTATTCTGTGTTGTTGCTGACAGAGCTTGTCACTGCACTTCCACCCGATCTGCCATCTTGTCTCTTTTCTTTTTTTAAAACGTTTTACAACATTGGTCTCACACAATGTTTGTCCTTTTGGAGTTTACTAATTTTTCACTAAGCATAATGTCCTCCAGGTTCAACCATGTTGTGCGGTGTTTCACAGATTCATCATTATTCTTCAACATTTGATAGAATTTCATTATATGTAGGTAACAAAGTTTGGTTAACTATTTATATGGTTGATGCATTTTTAAGCTGGTCTCATATTTTCAATATGTCTCTTGTAGACAGCATCTTCAAGGATCCTGTTTTCTTATACATTCTGTTCTTTATGTCTTTTGGCTGGTACATTTTATCCATTCACCTTCAGTGTAATTATTAATAGGCATGGATTCATTTTTGTCATTTTTCTGTGTGTGTGTGTGTGTATGTGTGGTGCTTCTGGATTCTTTGTTCCATTTAATTTTCTGCGGAGTTCATTCTTATTTATATGTTTTCTTCTCATTTTCATTTCTGTTGTGTTAATGTTTATTATAGCTTTTTAATTTTCCTCTTTTAAAATTATGATGTGCAGGTGTATTATTATTATTATTATTCGAGGTTACCCTGTAATTTTTTTTTTCCAGTTTGAAACAGCCTTTTTAATCTTAAAATCTACTTAACTCCCTTGCCATTTGGAGGTTCTGTATCTGTACTATTCCTTCTTTATGTTTTGTAGTTGACTGCGTTATACATTGATATCCCTGGTTCCCTATTTTCAGTCTTGTAAATGTCTTACTTTAAATACTTCTATATGTGGATTGAGCTCTTGGTGGTGGTATCGTGTGTGGTAATCTCAGGTTATGTCTGCTGTTCGTTTTCAGTTCAAAGAAAACCCTTTGGCATTTTTTTGTAGCTTTGGTCTAGTCATTGCAAATTCCTTTATCAGGAAATGTTCCAATTTCATTGTCGTAATTTAGGGACAAATTTCCTAGGTATATAATTCTTGATTGATAAGCTTTTTCTTTCATAGTTTTGTATATATCATCCCATTGCCTTGTTGTCTACATGGCTTCTGCTGAAAAATCAGAGCTGTCTTAGTCATTTTCCTTTGTAGGTAACTGCTTTTTTCCTTAGCTGCTCTCAGGATATTTTCCTTGTCTTTGTTTTTGGAAAATTTGATAACGATACGTCCTAGTGATTTTCTTTTAGGATCTTTCCTGTTTGGGATTCATTCAGCTTTTTGTATCCTTCTTGTCTTTTCATGATGCTAGGGAAGTTTTCTTCTATTCTTTGACAATTTTCTCTGTACTTGTCTCTTCCTCTTCTGAAATTCTGATCACCTGTAAGTAGTTCCTCTTCATGGGGAACCACAAATTGCTTAGGCTTTCTTTGGATTTTTTTCATTCTTTTTTCTGATTGTGTTTCTAGCATACTAGTTTTGGGAGAGATTCATGTTAAAACTCACTAATTTGGGCTTTCATTGCTTCACATCTACTTTTTTGCCCTTTCAATGTATTGCCCATTTTTGAGATCTTAGTATTAATCTTCTGAATTTCTAATTGTGGCTTTTGTATTGCTTTAAAATTTGCATTTGTTTTTTGTGTTTGTTCTCCTAGTGTTGTCCTGAATCATTCTATAGTTTTTGTGTTCTTCCTGCTTTTCATGATATTCCTATTGCTCTTTTAAAGGTACCTAGTTATCGTACTTTTCACAAAATTTTCTGTTATTTCCATTACCTTTTATTTTTTATAAACATTTTGTGCATCTGCATCTTGCTCATTTGTTTTAGCCATTCTGTCTTGTTTCCTCATGTGAACTAAAATTGTGTGTTGTCTCTGGGCATTGTGGGGTTGTCATATTTGCGAATGCATACCATGTAATTGTTAGACCCTCAGGGTTGAAATCTCTAGGTTCTCCTGCAATTCAAGGAGCTTGCATATTGGTTGTGGAAGGGATGTGACAGCAGAGTTCCTGGCCCTAGATGGAGTCACCATTGTCCTCAGTGTTATTTATGTTCAGGGTACTCAATCCAACAGTAGTTTGTCAGGGTCCCTGATGGATCTGGTTTCAGTGTCTGTTAGTACTACGGTAAGCTTCGGGCAGCATGACTGGTTAAATCCTGATCTGGTGACTCTGTGAGTTTTGTAGGTCTGGATTACAGCCCACCTGAATCCAGGCATCAAAGCAGCACATTAAAGCAGTGCAACTGGTCCCCACCTCACACTGGTGTGGCTTCCAACCAACTAGTTATGAATTTACAGAGAGCAGGGTTTGCTGAAGATTGGGGCTGCCACACTCTGGTCATCAGGGGAGCATGGGGGGGGGGAAAGGAAATTGCACCTTTCTGTTGTTGTTAAGTGCCGTCAAGTCGATTCTGACTCATGATCACCCTGTTTAGGGTTTCCAAAGTATACCTGATGAGCTTGAACTGTTGATCTTGGGGTTCAAATCGACATTGCGGTCCAGCACATTAACCCGCAGCGCAACACCTGGACTATGAAGCTCGTGTGAATGTGCTTTGCCAGACTTCCCTCCACTTCCAAAGTTGCTCGCAAGGATTTGGAGCCACATCTGAACAGCAGTTTACCTATCTCTGTGCCTGCTTGGCTTCTACATCCAGCAAGCAGTCCATCCACCTTGTTAACCTTTCTCCTGAATGCTTACCCATCACATTTGTTCTTTGGTTGTCAGAAACCCCCAGAATTTTCTACTCTCAAAGTGTAGCATCTACCCTGTGGCTTTGTTTTTTTTTTTTCCCCCATTGCTTGTTTTTGTTCATTATTTTTTCTACACTTCTTCCTCTCTTTACCTTCCCTTACTTTTTGTGCTTTCTATCTCTGTATTCGTTTTTTCTCAATGTCTCTTCCCTAGTCTTGCCCCCCCCCCCATTTCTCCTTTCTACTCTGTGGTCTCATTCTGTTTTCTTTTACTCATCCCTTTCCAACTCTGTTTAGTGTGATTTTTCTTTATTTGTATTTTCTCTCTCATTTTTCTATTCTGTGATTTTATTTTCTCTCCATACTTTTCCTTTGTGGTTACTGTATTCATTTTCTAGCTGTTGCTGGGGTTGTTTTTCTTTATTTTATTTTTTGCCTGTTTTGTTTTTGTCTTCTTTATTATTTCTTTTTTTCCCCCTTGCCTTATCCAATGGGGGACAGCAACCATTTCCTTACAGCCTAACCACAACTGTACTCTTTGTAATCAGTGGGTAAGAGAAAATGCCAGCTGCCATATACCCAATCAGTAACAACAGTTAACACCAGCCAAACCCATCCTAAACTGAGCTGTAAAAATGGGGAACTGAGCTGTTCACATGCCTCCATTATCTAATCACACCCACTAAGGAGGCAGTTGGTGAGTGCCTAACTACATACCAACATATACTCATCAATTAAATACAAGTACAGTGAAACCACAGTGTCTCAGAAGCAACAGAGAATTTCCATTTACAAGAAGGAAAAAGAGTGGCTAAAGAAATTCACCTATGGTAGAGGCAGAAAACGCTTCTTAGGAAAAAGAGGCATTGGAACACCCTGAAAACAAATTCAAGAAAATTATTATTTATGTAAATTCAAATGATTAACAGAAAGATAGGAAAAACCAAGAAGAATTGTGGAAAACAATACAGGGGCAGACAGACAAAACAGATAAATGATTGTTGGAGATAATATGAACCCTACAAATAGGAATCCATATTAATAGATGTAGTTCCTGTTGGTCTAGGTGTTTTGTCTTCTGTGCATCCTATCCAGAAGTAGTTTGGGTAGACACTAAAGATGCTGGGATTTAGGTCTTTCCATCCCAGAGGTCATTGGGGATGAGAGTTACCACTAGTCCTGAGCTGGTCAGAATTGTCTCTGCAGGTGTGGAACCACCCTCAGTTGAATCGAAGTTTGGGGTTTGTGCTGATAATTCCCTTCTTACTTTCATGCCCCGCACTACTGCATGGCTCACCACAATTCCTCCTCTGGAGAAAGCAGGATTTTTACTGAAGTGTACTCACATGGGCATTGGCTATTCCTCTGGTCACCAGGGTAAAGTGATCTTGATCTTGATCTTCTGTATGAATTATGTGTTATATTCATGGTGAAGAACCACTAATTCCTAAACCTGATTACAGCCTTTAATAACAAAAGTATCATTTGTGAACATATGATTTTGAAATCTTAATTAAAGCCTTTTGTATTAGTTTTTATTATTGCATAAAATTACCACAAACTTAGCCAAAAACAATACAAATTTACTAGCTCGCAGTTCTGTAGGAATAGGAAATTGGAAGTGGGTTGATTGAACCTGACTCTGCTGGGTCCTTTGATCAGGGTTTAACCAAGTGTAAGTTAGGGTATTAACTGAAGCTGCCATTTTTGTCCCTTTCAAACTTACTTGGTAGAATCCATCTCCTTTCAGTTGTAGTACTGTCACATTTAGCTACTAGACACTGCTCTTTAATGGCAGTTTGCTTCATCTTTAAGACCAGCAGTAAAATGGTCTCTTTCTTCTACTTCAATTTCTTTTGAAAGGATTGATGTTGATTTGGTCATGCTCACATAGATAATTTTCCTTTTGATTAATTCAAAGTCAACTCAATAATCTAATTATGGGAATTATTTTCCATCCTTTTCACAGGTATTGTTCATACCAAAGGAGAGATGGTATTACATATGCTGTTTACATCAGAGGGTGTGGTAATCTTAGGGACCCTTTTAGCATTCTGCCTACTACAATTTGTAAAGAAAGAGGTCAAGATATTTAAGAGAATTTTCTGTTTTGACTAATGGCTTTTGCTCCCACTTTCTGAAGCTGAAGCAACTTGACAGCACTTGACAACAATAACATCTGAAGCTGGTGTACTTCCAAGCTAGGAACACAGTAATAATTTAATGAATACTTAATGTGTCCCAGGTACTTTTCAAGTATTGCCTTATTGGATATTTACTGTTCATTTCCTCCTGAGTTTCTAGAAACTAAATCTACGAGAATTTAAGTAACTTGTAGAAATGGACTCTGCGTCTAAAGTGTTGTTGTTGTTAAGTGCCGTCAAAGTGGTTCTGACCCATAGTGTTTTTTACCCAATCTTCCATTGATGAGCACTTCTATTGTAAATAGTGCTGTTATGAAAATTGGTGTGTATATATCTACTCGTGTTCTGGCTTGTGTTTCTTGTGGCTAAATACCAAATAGAGGAATTGCTGGATCATAAAGTATTTCTATTTTCAACTTTCTGAGGAAGCGCCATATTGTTTTCCATAGTGGTTGGACCATTTTGCAACCCTACCAGCAATGGAGGAGGGTCCCAGTCTCTCCGCATCCTCTCCAGCATTATCGTCCTGTACTTTTTTGATCTTTGCTGTTATTGCTGGTGTGAGATGATATCTCAATTTTTTAAAAATGTTTTTATTGTGAATTATGTGATCATTTACATGGGAGAACATTAGCTTTACATTCATCTTATCATATATTGTTTTATTGCCATGGATACAATCCCCTCCATGCAACATCAACCAACCAAAGGGTTGATGATGCATGTCCCCTGGTCGTAATCACACAGCCCCTCTTCTTCTCTGGGTCTAGAGTTCCCAGCCGCTCCATCTCTCCACGTCATCGTCTCTGCCTCCATCTCTGGTGTCACTGTTTCTCTGGGTAGGGCCCTGTACTCCGTTCTTCCCCCTTGATGGTCCCAGGGACCTGTGCTCCTAGACTGCAAAGTCAATCACTCCCTTCCTTTTGCTACAAAACCTCTACCTTTACATTTCCAACCCTCACAATCAGTCCTGAAAACAACTACTTACTTTGTATCACAAGAGACCTATCCCCATCTCCTTTCATCAGCCCCGCTCAGACAGATTGGATACTACTAAGTGGAGATTCTACCTTCCTGGATCTAGGGTCCCTCTTGAAAGCTTGTAAGTCTGTCACTTCTTGACTTTGTAGCACCCCCATTTTGGGTAGCCAATGTCCAAGTTGCCCATCCCTGTCTTCTCTGTATATGGAGGGGGTGGGGATGATCCTTGCTGTAAAGATCTGTTCCCTCTTTTGAGCTACTGCATCCATAGGTGTCGGTCAAGTTCATCAAATTGTATCAGATTACTCTTTTTTTCCTCTTCTGTCTTCTAGTTGAGCTCTGATCATTTAATTATTGAAGCCAGGTCAAGTGGATGTTATCGGCAAGTGTGGATGTTCTTATGCATATGCCCTCTTCTTATCAGCTGGACGCTTCACTCTCCACTCTAGTCCTCTATGGCTATGTCACTGACTCTGGGCCCAAGAGTCCCCATGTCTTGCCATACTGCTGGCTAACCAGGTTTCCACCCAGGTTCACCAGAGTCTATTGAACGTTGTAGGTCTTAGCTTGCAGCTTCATTGCTGTTTTTCCCTCACTCCCCTTTATTGGTGACAAATGTGGTCACCAATCAGAGCGCATGTCTGCTCCTGTATTCCCATTGAGTCTTAGTCTTGGAAGGGGGTTTGCCCTGAAGGGACCCAACCACTTGCCTTGATGTATCCTGGGCGAGCAACTTGTTTGTTCTTGTAGTATTCAGCCGGATTATTGTTTTGTGTTTTTCCTGTTGGTCTTTCTTTCAAGAAGTATCTTCTGTTCTTCTAGCTGCTCCGGGTTGGTCTGTTTTTCCTATTTGAAATTTCTCACCTCAGAAGATTCTGGATGGGGTTCAGGTTTCCACCTATGGTCTTAATGTAATGCAGAGGCTCCGCAGGAAGCCTCCTTCACTGGGCATGTTGTAGCCCCATTTTAGGTATTCCAGTCAGTTATTGGCAGAAAATGAACTTAAAAAAAGCTTTCTATGGTGATATTTCTGGTTATTCCTTTCCCTTCCCCTTAAGTGTCTATTTTATAATGGTATGCCAGGGAAACCAAGATTCCACACACAGCCAAGCATCTTAACATTATTTCCCCCCTTTTCCCATTCCAACCATGTCTCAAGACTTGTGTACCAGAACCCTGTTGTTCCAAGGTTGTGCATTCTCAATGTTGTTTTGATTTGCAGCTCTCTAATGACTAGTGATCATGAACATCTGTTGTGTATAATTATAAAATGATCAATCTTTTTTGTTTTTCATAAAAACTTTTTACACAAGAATTTCTTTTGATAAGGTAGTATTGTGTAGTGGTTACGAGCATGGATTTACTCTCTGAGCTCAATTCTCAGTGTTGCCATACCTAATGACCTTGTATAGGTTACTTAACTTTTCTCTTTCTCAATTTTGTTTTGTTTTTAATTTGTAAAATGGGAATATTAGTACCTGTCTTATACAGTTATAAATTATGCAACGGATAGAGGGTTTGATAAGCCAGAGAATGTGTGTAAGTGAGCATATAATCACGTATGTTTAAGCTTTCTTGAAAATGAGAAACTTGAGATATTTGTTTTCCTCTCATAATTATAAAAGATTGCATGTTTGTTATGCTTTTGAGTCTGTGGGTCTCAAATCAGTGTTTCTAAAAGTTTCTCCCCTTTATAACATTTAATTTACAGTTGTTTTTTTTATCCTCCAGTAGGGGTCTTATTGATATCTTTGACAGGACACTTTTTGTAAACTAACTTTCATATTTTCGAGTATTTATATTTATATCCCCCTTCTCCCTGCATTAAATACCAGCCTTGACCTTCCATTTTGTTGTTGTTGTTGTTAAGTTCCGTAGATTTGGTTCTGACCCATAGTGACCTTGCATAGGGTTTTCAAGGAGCAACTGGTGAACTTGAACCGCTGACCTTGCAGTTCAAACCATCTGTGCAGTCCAGCACATTAACCCACAGGGCTACAGCAGGACTCCACCTTAATCTTTACTCCTTAGCAAATCATTTCAAAATCGGTCTATAATCATCGACATAGAAGCTAAGATTAAAATATATCACAAAATGCCATTACAATAACCTACATGCCCTAGCACATTTTCAAAATACCTTCTAATGGAATAGGACTATTCCTAGTTGGGAGCTAGATTTTAACTCTGATACCATAGATTAGTTTTGTGCACTGCCTGTCACTTTTTGTCTTAATTGTACCGAACACATCTATATTTACAGATCTATTGTGAGCAGCATTGTGTGAAATATCTGGCATTTCCACAGTGATTGAAAGTTCTATCCAGTGTTTTGATTTTGGAAAACATTAACCTATAGTCTATCCTGGCTTTATTGAATCAACATATTGAATGTGTGGTGCGAGAATAAATATATCTGTATTTTGCAAAAATTCTGTTGGTAAAATTGATACTCCACCATTACTTGTAAAATTTCTGTAAACTTAACTGTCAACACCTTACTTTCTTGTAGGTGATTGAAATTGAAGATGCATCACCTACCAAGTGTCCAATAACAACCAAATTGGTTTTAGATGAAGATGAAGAAACCAAAGAACCTTTAGTGCAGGTTCATAGAAATATGGTTATCAAATTGAAACCTCACCAAGTAGATGGTAAGAAATTATTAGATATATAAATAATGTTTAGTTAAATTTTACCTGTATTTCAGTGCCTCCTATGGACCTCATAATCAGTGATATATTGGTAAGCAAAACACAGTTCTTGCCCTTATGGAGGTCTGTGTGAATGAGGCAGAACAAAATTGAACAGTATAAAAGATGAAGGTATTGCTACTTGTAGGTGGGTGTGTATCAGTATTTGTATTTCACCTGTTCATCTAGTCTGCATTTGTAGGCTAAAGGGAGTCGTGTTGGGGAAGTTGAGACAGGCATTTCATATTGTCTTCGACTCAATTATGAATCATTGCTACCTTGTACGACAGAGTAGGATTGCCCATAGGGTTTCCAACGTTGTTGTTGTGTGCCGTGGAGACGGTTCCAACTCATAGCGACCCTGTACAGGGTTTCCGAGGTTGTAAATCTTTACGGGAGCAGAAAGCCTCATCTTTCTCCCGCAGAACAGCTGGTAGTTTCGAATTGCTGACCTTGCGGTTTGTAGCCAGATTTGTAACCACTACGCTACCAGAGCTCTTAGGGTTTCCAATAGTGTATGTTTATGGAAGCAGATTACCACACCTTTCTCCTAACAGCAGCTCTGATGGTTTAAAACTACTGGCCTTTGGGTTAGCAGTTGAGTGCTTAAACGTTGTGCCAAACCTTGTTTAGGAAAATCTATTTCAGCATATTTCAGATATGTTCTTAATAGTATTTCTGCATTCTATTAAAAACTGTCCGTATCTTACTGGTTTACTAATGTGGGGTTAGCAAGTTATTTTTAACTCTCTCTCTCTGTGTATGTGTATGAATGAATTCATAAGAGAAGTTCTACAGTTCCTATTCTGTGTGTAACTACTCTTATAAAAGTGGGCATTTTTTTCTTCCCTGACTGACTCATGAAAGTATATTTGATAGGAAGCTCTTTGGATAAAGCTTTTATTTTAGAATACCCATATGTGTCTTGGGATCATACTAGGTAATGGAGAAGTTCTTCCATGAATCTCATGTTATTTTTACGTGTCTATATTCACTACATTCTTTCTAGCTTATTTTAGTTGAAAAAAAATTTCCATTACATTTAAGAAATTCTTTAGGTCTGAATGTTTTGTTCTGTTTCTTCAAAGTTTTATATGTAATTTTGAGGGAAGATTTTAAAAATTTGACCTTTATATTTATCTTAATGAAGCTGTCACTTTTAGGTGTTCAGTTTATGTGGGATTGCTGCTGTGAGTCTGTTAAAAAAACAAAGAAATCTCCAGGTTCAGGATGTATTCTTGCCCACTGCATGGGCCTTGGTAAGACCTTACAGGTAAGAACTAATGAATGTGAAGGTGTTCTGTATTTGTGCAATGATTAATTCAAGAAATATATTAGGTTCTGTTATATCCTAGGCATGTTTTAGAGCTTGAGATATATCAATTAAGAACAATAACAAGATCCCTATCCTGAAGGAACTTATATTTTAGAGGTAGAGAAAGATATTAATCAAATAAAAGAACAAATGTATACTTTTAGGTAAAAGTGTTATGAGGGAATAGGGAGTTAGAGAAGGCATGTTTTAGGAGGTAATGTTTGAGGAGAGACCTTACAGTAAGTGAGTAGGATCGGAGGCATGGGTATAACAAAAACGGCAAAGACGAAAGTGAAATGAATTTCTTTTATAACTTTGAAAAGCTCATAAAGGTACAATAATGGGAATGTATTTTTAACTATTAAAGTTATTTCATTTAAGAATGGCAAGGATTGTGGCAGAGATTTAGAATTAGTGACTATATTTGTATTTATACACCATAAGAAAACGATTACAGATTCTGTGAGCAGAGTACTTTAAAATAAAAATATCTGTCTAACATAATTATCTCCTAAATGGACATACATTTGTATTTACTAGAAGGCAGTAGGAAAGTTATGTGGAAATCAGGATCTAGACCAGTAAAGCTGTCGTAGAATGGTCACATCTTATATTCTTATGGATCATAGAATCATGGAGGTATAGAGCTTTAAGAAACGTATACATCACCTAGTTGAGTGCCCTCATTTTTCTTATGTCTCTTTTCTGGTTCTTTGTCATGTTTGAAAATTATTACTTTTGGTTGCTTGTTTTATTATTTTAAATAAAGTTGACTTTGTAATTATAAGATTGATTTATTAAATGTTTGTAGATACTTAAGATGGTAACTTAAATCTTTTCTTTTTAGGTGGTAAGTTTTCTCCATACAGTACTTTTGTGTGAGAAATTGGATTTCAGCACAGCTTTAGTGGTTTGTCCTCTTAATACTGCTTTGAATTGGATGAATGAATTTGAGAAGTGGCAAGAAGGATTAAATGATGATGAGAAGCTTGAGGTATCATATTTTAAATGTTTTGTATTATTAAAATAACAATGAAATTCATAGAAGAAAAAAACATTTAAATTACCAGTGATGTATTTTTTTTTTTTATTAAATGTTTTTATTTTGGATTGAGTGAAAGTTTACAGGGCACATCATCAGCTTCACATTCAACCATTCATATA
>NW_006408770.1:3362856-3383129 GCF_000296735.1 Chrysochloris asiatica | reverse complement strand
AGGTCTCTGAATTAGCCACTGTGAAACGTCCACAGGAGAGAAGCTACATGCTACAGCGGTGGCAGGAAGATGGTGGTGTTATGATCATTGGCTATGAGATGTACAGAAATCTTGCTCAAGGAAGAAATGTGAAGAGTAGGAAACTTAAAGAAATATTTAACAAAGCTTTGGTTGATCCAGGTAAATATTATTAATAAGCAAAGAGATGAAGAAAATTCGATTAAACAAATGTATGTATATTTTATTTAAAAAATACTTATTGGACATCTGCTTCGTTGCTGAGTTTTTGTCTTTTTTGAGTCTTTAGTGCCATTTCATTAAGGTAACATCACCTTTATATTGTCAGCTGTTCAAATTCACTTGCTCAGTCTGGAATTATTTTGAGAGACCATGCAAACAATTAAAAATACATCAGGTGACTGTGTAAAGATTCTTCAAGCTCTGAATATTAAATGATAACAAGAGGTCTCTCTATACTTTGAAAATAGTTAAATGTCTTTCTATACTTTGTATCATTACAAAAATTGCTGAATGTTCATCTTCTATCGTTTTAAAGAGTTGTTAATATGGAAAGTTAATAGTTACAATGCTGTCTTTCCTTATGGTAGTTATGTGATGTGAGAGCCATATTCATTGTCAGAAAGAGCATCTCTAGGTCTATCTTTATCTGTCAAGATCTCTCTTGAAGAGCAGTGCTGTCTGTGATAGGATAATACCTGTATGCCTATATGGAAGACCTGGTGTGGCACTGTGGGTAAACTGTAAAGCCAGTTTGAACCAGAAGGTTGGAAGTTCAAGCTTACCAGCCACTGCTAGTAAACCCTATACAAGGGTCACTGTGGGTCGGAACCGACTCAACGACACTCAACAACAACAACAACATAAGGAAGACCAGTTAGTACCACTATTAGCAAATTTATGCACCAACCACTAAACCTCATAATGATTAAATTGAGGAATTTTTCCAACTTCTTTAGCCTGAAATTGATCAAACTTATAATCATGATGCATTAATACTTACTGGTGATTGGAATACAAAAATGTCAAATAGTGTAAGAATCAGTATTTGGAAAATACGGCCTTTATGAGATCACATTATAATTTTGCAACATCAATATTTTTTCCTTGCAAATATATTTTTCAGCAACATGGACCACCACTCATCTGTCAGTTTGTCATACTATGGAGACTTTCGTGTTGCTGTGATAATAGAAGCTATGTCACTGGTATATTTAAATGCTATCAGGGTAACCCAAGGTACACAGGTTTCTGTGGAACTTCCAGACAAAGACAGTGGGAAGAAGGGGAGTTGGACTACTTTTGAATGGTATTATAATGAAATATGCAAAGATCTGAAGACATCCAAGTTGTACTGAAGGCATTGCTGGAATTGATGGTATACAAATTGAAATGTGTCATTAAATGGATGCAGTGTTAGAGGAACTCACTAGTCTGTGCCAAGAGATTTGGACAATAGCTACCTGGCCAACCAATTGGAAAAGATCTCTGTCTGTTCCCAGTCCAAAGAAAGGTGACCCAGTGTAATGCCAGAACCATTGAAAAATAACATTAATGTCACATGCAAGTAAAATTGTGCTGAAGATTATTAAAATACAGTTGCAGCAGTACTTTGATAAGGTGCTGCCAGAAATTTATGCTGGATTCAAAGAGGGTATGGAACTAGGGGTATCATTGCTGATGTCAGATGGATTTTGGCCCAAAACAGAAAATACCAGAAAGATATTTACTTGTGCTTTATTGACTATACAAAGACATTTGCCTATATGGATCATAGCAAATATTGGATAACATTGCAAATAATGGGCATTCTTCCTCCATTATTAATCTGTTATATTGCCCCTGTACACCTGTCTAAACTAAGAAATTGTTATTGTTATATTATTGTAAAATGGTGGGAGTGTTAACAGTCAGTACTTCTCTAATTTCGTGGAGTCAAGATCAGCCCATGGCTGATGCCTATAAGGTGTAAGTAAGATATACTTTGATTCCCAGCCTTTTAACCACTTCTGATACTGGTAGTCCCTTCCATAACACTCTGTTTCTCTTCTGAATTCAGTAATTCATGGGTTCAATCTAATAGATCATACTTACAGTTCTGCTGCTCACTAAGGAAAGAACAGACTAAACCTCAGGATCAGGAAGCATGTAGACAAAGTCTGCCTTCAGTTCAGCAGAGCTCCCTTTTTTCTTTTCATCCATATAATCAGGTAGGCTTTTCTATGCACATCCTCTCTTAGCTCTTCAAAGCTTCTGTTTCCCTGAAGACGGGCCTTCTTCCAGCCCCCTGAGGAGAAGCTATATCTTGTTCCCCTCAGGACAGGCCCTTTTGCTGCCATCTCTGCTGCTGGGTCCCTTCTGAGCCTTTAATTGTAATAGCTCTGACCTTCATTACAGCTCTTTCAGGAGGTTCTTTGCATCACTCTTCCCTTGTTTGTCTTCTTTCTTCTTGCTGCTTCTCTTACTTTACTGTTACTTCATGTCTGAAAATACTCTTTGTGTGTTTGGCTGCATATATACACAACTCCATGTCAGTTTCAAGGCATGGGCCCCTACCAGCTGGTGTCACAAACTAACCAATTCCCTCTTGTTAGGCCATAGTCATTTCGTTTGCATACTAGGATATAGTAGCCTAGTTTGCAAATTCATAGTCACGTCATTTGCATATTATATTGAGCAATCCCTGTAAGATACATACCAATCAAAAGTCAGCTAGAGCCCAGGACCACACAAAAAGCATTAAAGCCAAGTTGTTTATAGTTTCTCCAGAAAATGTGAATGGGCCTGGACAAAAGTAATAAACCGTCTAAGGCAATAAACTAAGGCAACCTCAGGGATTTGTGAGAAAATATCTCTGAAGCCGTTTTTCAAAAACAAAAAAGGAAAGAAAAAGCAACAGCAACAAGAAAAACCCCACAAGGCAAGTGGGTTTTTCCGTTTTTTTGTTTTGCTTTGTTTTTGTTAGTCTAAAGACTGCCAAAAGAACCAATAGATCTGTGTTGGAAGAAGTGCAGCCAAGAGTGCTCCTTGGAGGCCACGATGGCCAAACTTCATCTCTCATACTTCGGATATATTGTCAGGAAGAACCAGTCGCTGGAGAAGGATATCATGTTTGGTAAGGTGAAGGGTCGGAGAAAAAGAGGAAGACCCCCAACAAGATGGATTGGCCAAGTGGCAGCATCGATGGACTCAAGCATGGCAACAATGGTGAAGTTGGCCCAGGATCAGGCAGTGTTTCGTTCTGCTGTGTGTAGGGTTTCTATGAGTCGATACCGACTCGATGGCACTTAAGAACCACCACCACCACAACAAAGACCAATGACCTGGTATCCTGCAGAATGCAAGTATTTACTAATCTTAGGTTAACAAACCCGCCCCCCCCCCCCTTTTTTTTTTTCTCTTGAGATTAGACTGGGGCTATATGTTGTTAGGTGTCATTGAGTCGGTATCAACTCATAGCGACCTTATACACAGTAGAATGAAACACTGCCCAGTCCTGCACCAATCTTACAGTTGTTGCTACACTTGAGCCCATTGCTGCTGCCACTGTGCCAATCCATCATGTTTGGGGTCTTCCTCTTTTTCGCATGATGTCTTTTTCCAGGGACAGTTCCTGTCTGATAATACATCTGAAATATGAGAGATAAAGTCTGGCCACCCTGGCTTCTAAGGAGCATTTGGCTGTATGTCTTCCAACACAGATTTGTTTGTTTTCTTGGTAATCCATGGTACTTTTAATATTCTTCTCCAACACCGTAATTCAAATGCATCAATTCTTCTACTGTCTTCCTTATTTATTGTCCAAATTTCACATACATATGAGGCTGTTGAAAATACCATGGCTTGGATCAGGTGCATCTTAGTCCTCAAACTGGTATCTTTGCTCTTGGACACTCTAAAGAGGTCTTGTGCAACAGATTTGCCCAATGACTGGGGCAAGTAGGGTTTTGAAATAATACAACAGAAGTGAAATAATACTTATTACAATCAATAATACTTATTTCACCTCTGTTGTAAGTTCATAATACCACATGACTTACTGGTGATGTTAAGTTTCTTTAATATTTAAATTAGTGTTCACCAAGTTTCTCTACTATAGAGTTACTTTTGTTACCTTTATCAGTTCTATTTTTTAGAATTGAGTCATAAGCCGAGCCCACTAGGTGTGGGGGTTGGATTAAACTTCATGTTCTGATATTGTTAAGTGCCATTGAGTCAGTTCTGATTCATAGCAACCCTGTATAGGGTTTCCAAGGAGCTGATGGTGGGTTTCAAATGCTGACCTTGCAGTTAACAGTCCAATGCTTATCCTACAGTGCCACAGCAAAACTCCCATGTTCTGTAGAGGCCATAAAATTTGAAACTTTTCTTTAAGAAACATTTCTTTTTTCTTACCCATTAGTGTATTTACTCAGTCACTCCCCCCCCCCCCATCTTTATGTGTTCCATTTTATTTTTTTTTTAAGTTTTTATTGTGTATTATGTGATAATTATACATGTGAGAACATTATCTTTACATTTATCCTATCATATTTTGTTTCATTCAATGATTACAGTCCCCTCCATGCATCATCAAAAAATCAAAAGGTGCACCCCACAAGCTTGCTCCTCGGCCGTCAGCACACAGCCCCTCTCCCTCCTTGAGTACAAAGTTCCCAGTCACTCTGTCTCTGCACGTCATTGTCTCTGCCTCCATCTCTGGTGTCACTGCTTCTCTGGGTAGGGTCCTGCACTACACTTTTCTCCCTTGATGGTCTCAGGGACCTTCGCTCCTGGTATTCAGTCACTTCTTATATTGGTGTCTCCAGTCCCCAGTGCTGTCCAGTTGATTTTGACCCAGTAGTGACCACAGAATAGCAAATAGGTCTGTGTTGAAGAAGCACACAGTTGAAATGCTCCTTAGAAGCCAGGATGGTGAAACTTCTTCTCTCATACTTTAGACATGTACGATAGTTGGAGATACAGGTTGGTTCTTATATTTCTTTGATATGCCCCCAATCTTTTGTCATTTTGAGTACTTCAGATACTAATAGGACCCTTCAGGTTCATGTTATGTTTTTCCTGCGCCAGAATCAGTTATTTTTTTAAGGAGTCATGGTTTCTTTTGTTGAAAAAAGATATTTAGGAACCAGGATCTAGGTGCTGGGTCACCTAGAGGTCAGCAGTTCAAAACTACTAGCTGTTCTGTGGGAGAAAGATGAAGCTTTATGCTCCCATAAAGATTTACAGCCTTAGAAGCTTATACAGGGTTGCTAGGAGTTGGAACTGACTCCATGGCACAATACCACGACCCCTGCCAACAGCTGGTATATCGTTTCTTCTATTCTGTTTCAGCTAATCAAACTGGTTGCTATATGCAGATGTAGAAATCCATGTATACAAACATGTCTCTCCCTTTGTGTGTGTATTAAATTAAATATGAGTTCACATCAGAGCCTTCTAACTTGTAGATCTTTCTAACTAGAAAAGGCAAGTGTACAGAGAGGAAAGTTTATCAGTGGTTACCAGGGAGTGGTAGGAGTGAGGGGGAAAGGGAGAGCCATATTGTTTAGCAAGCTTTAAGTTGTCTGTTAATCGTGATGGAAATTTGCAAGGGATACTAGTAAAGGCTACAACAGGGATGCTGATACGGGGTGATTAATATAACTTGGCGTCACTGAACTGTACATATAAATAAATTATGAGTGTGTGAATGTGAATATGAAAGTGGTAACTAATGTGTCTTCACCATAATTTTAAAAATACAATTATAAAAGGTAAGCAACTAATTAGTTGGATTACTGGTGTGGCGCTTTGGGTTAATGCACTAAACTGCAAGGTCGGTTTGAATGGCAAGGTCGGTGGTTCAAACTCACCAGAAACTCCATGGAAACCCTATGCAGGGTTGCTATGAGTCAGAACCAACTCTATAGCACTTAACAACAACAACAAACATGCTAGTTAGTTAATGTAAGTGGGGGTCGTAAAATATTTTCCTTTAGTCATTGACTAACTTTATTCTGAAAAATGTTTTCAGAGTTGATCCATGTTATAGTATATACCTTGATTTGGCTTATCTGAATAATACTTCAGTGTATGTACCGTATTTTATTTATTCATCCATGTGCTAATAACATTTAGATTGTTTCTACCTTTTGGCTATTGTGAATAGTATTGCTATGAGCCTTGGTGTACATGTGTCCATTTGAATCACTGCTTTTAAATATGTAGGAGTAGAATTTTTGTGTTATATAACAATTTTATATTTAACTTTTCAAGAACACAGCAAACTGTTTTCCATAGAGGCTATATCAATTTTATCCTTACCAGCAGTGAAAGAAGGTTTCAGTTCTTCTACATTACTGTCAGTATTTGTTAAATTTCATTAAAAAAATTTTTTTAGCCATCCTAGTGGGAGTGAAGTGGTATCTCATTGTGGTTTGCTTTGTAGCTTCCTAATTGCTAATGCCATACTCGAATGTCAATTTGTCATACTGTGCTGGTTTGTGTGTTGCTATGATAATGGAATTATGCCACTGGTGTTTTAAATATCGGCAAGGTCACTCATGATAGACAGGTTTTTGTAGAGTTTCCCGACTAAGACAGACTGGGAAGGAGAAGCAGACCACTTTTGAATGGTTAGCCACTGAAAGTCTTATGAATAGCAGCAGAACACTGTCTGAGACAGTGTGGGAAGATAAGTCTCTCAGATTGGAAGCCATACAAAATAGAACTGGGGAAGAGCTGCCTTTAATGACGTGAATGGAGCAAAGCTTTTGCGAACTTCATTTGCTGATGCGGCACAACTCAAAATAAGGAGAAACAGCTCCAGACATCAGTTAATAGTCAGAGAATGGAATGTATGAAGTATGAATCTAGGAAAATTAGAAGTCATCAAAAATGAAATGGAACACATTGATATCCTAGGTATTCGTAACCTGAAATGGATTGGTATTTGTCATTTTTAATGTGATTTTTAATAGGATTTACTTGCATTTTGGAATATTTTATATGTGGTCATAATGTAAATTTTAATATGCTATCCAAGTTGTTTTTTTAGTATTTTGTTGAAGAATTTTGCATGAATATTCCTGAGGGTTATTGGTCTGTAGTTTTATTGTGGGGTGCCTTTTGGTCTCAAATGAGCTTAGAAAGTATTTACTCCTCTGATGTTTTCTGGAAGGCTGAATTGGTGAATTAGTGTTAGTTCTTCTTTAAATGTGGTAGAATTCACCAGTAAAATCATCTGGTCCTGTTCTTTTTGTGTGGGAATTTTAAAAATTACTGTTTCAATCTGTTCACTGTTGGCTCTGTTGACATTTCTGTGTATTCTTGATTTACTTAGTTTATTGGCATACAGTTGTTCATAGTATTTTGTTACACATTTTATTTCTTTCGGGTCAATTGTAAATGTCTCCATTTCATGTTTTATTTTAGTTTTGACTTATATTTGCCATGTAGTCTGTCCATTTTATTGCTATTTTTTTAAATATAGAACTCAATTCATGTTTTATTTTTCTCTACTTTTCTATTTATTTCTGCTGTGGTCTTTGTTACTTTCTTCCTTCTGGTGCCTTTACACTTAGTTTGCCCTTTTTCTAGTCATTAAGTTATAGACATAGGCTGTTATTTTGAGCTCTTTCTAATTTAAAATTTTTTATGTTTATTGCTGTAAATCTCCCTTTGAGCACCGCCTTTGCTATACCCCATAGACTTGAGTATGTTGTATTTTCATTCTCATTTAACTATTCCCAACTTTTCTTTTGACTCATTTGTTACTTAAACTTGTGTTGTTTAAATTAAACATATGTGTATTTTTCCAGTTATTCTTTTCTTACTAATTTTTATTTTTCTCTCCTGTGATAAAATAAGATACCTTGTATGATTAAAGCCTTTATACATTTTTTGAAACTTGATTTATGATCTAGCATCTGGTTTATCCGGAGAATTTTCCAATTACATTGGAGTATTGTGTATTATTCTTTGGTTGGACAGTGTTATGTGTATTTCTAGTTGGTTTATAGCATTGTTCAAGTCCTTTATATCCTTAACTAATGTTCTTTCTAGATGTTCTGTCCATTGTTGAATGTGGTGTATTGAAGTCTCGGTACTATTATTGTAGACCTTTATAGTTCTTCTGTAAATGATTGCGTCATATATTTTGGGCTCTGATGTTACGTTCATATATATGTATAATTGACCCTTTAATCAGATGATTTCATTCTTTGTCTCTTTTAACATATGGTTTGTTTGCTCTCAGTATGCTTTGCCCATTTTTTGTTTTTTTTAAAGTTTTTATTGTGAATTATATGATAGTTTACATGGGAGAACATTAATTCATCCTATTGTATTTCATTTCATTGCAGTGATTACAATCCCCTGCATGCATCATCAGAAAACCAAAGGGTACACCCCACAAGTCTGCCCCCCAGCCATCAACACACAGATCCTCTCCCTCCCTGAGTACAGAGTCCCCAGCAACTCCATCTCTCCACGTCATAGTCTCTTTGTCCATCTCTGGTGTCACTGTTTCTCTGAGTAGGGTCCCACACTATACTCTTCTCCCTTGATGGTCCCAGGGACCTCCACTCCTGGACTGCAAAATCAACCACGCCCCTTCTTTTGCCACAAAACATCTACCTTTACATTTCCAATACTCACAGTCAGTTCTGATAGCAATTATCACTATTGAACCACAAGAGTCTTATCCTCATCTCCTTTCTTCAGCCCCGTCCAGACAGGTTGGAAAACACTCAGTGAAGAGTCTCCTTTCCCCTGCACCCTCTGGAACTAGGCTCCCTCTTGAAAGCTTGTAAGCCAGTCACTTCTTGCCTTTGTAGCCCCCTACTCCATTTTGGGTAGCCAATGTCTACGTTGCCCATCCTTGTCAACCCTGTGTACCGAGGAGGTGGGAATGGTCCTCTTTGTAAAGATTTGTTCGCTCCTTTGAGCTACTATATCCACAAGTATAGGTCAAGTTCATCAAATTGTAGCAGATTACTCTTTTTTTCCTCTTCTTTCTTGGAGCTGAGTTCTGATCATCCAGCCATTGAAGCCAGGTCAAGTAGGTACTATCTGCAAATATGGATGTTGTTGTCCATCTCCCCTCTCTTCATATCAGCTGGACACTTCACTGTCCACTCTAGTCCTCTGTGGCCATGTCCCTGTCTCTGGGCCCAGGAGTCCCAAGGTCTTGCCATACTGCTGGCCAACCAGGTCTCAACCCGGGTTGAAAGGAGTCTATTGAACGTGGTAGGACTTAACTCACAACTTCATTGCTGTTTTTCCCTCACTTCCCCTTATTGGTGACAAACGTGGTCACCAATCAGAGCACATGTCTGCTCATGAATTCCCCTTGAGTCTTAGTCTTAGAAGGGGGTTTGCCCTAAGGGGACCCAACCACTTGCCTTGATGTTTCCTGGGTGAGCAACTTGCTTGTTCTTGTAGTAATCTGTCGGACTGCCATTATTGTTTTGTATTTTTCCTGTTGGTCTTTTTTTCAAGAAGTATCTTCTGTTCTTCTAGCCGCTCCAGGCTGATCTGCTTGACCTTTCAAGTGGAAATTTCCTACCTCAAGATACCGGATGGGGATCAGGATTCCATTTATGGTCTTATGCTATGCAAAGGCTCTGTAGGAAGCCTTCATTGGGCAAGTTGTAAGCCTATTTCAGTTATAGGCAGAAGACAGACTTACAAACTTTATATGGTAATGTTTCTGGCTATTCCTTTCTCTCCTCCTAAAGTGTCTATTTTACATTATTATTTATCTCCGTCCTACTTATCCCATGCGAATCTGCCTAACTGTTCTCCCAATCCACTTTTTTCTTCCATTCACCTCCCTTTCTTGTATATTGTCGTCGTCCCCCCCCCCAGCACCCAACTATCCTGTGTCTATTTCCTACCCTCCTACCCTGTGCTCCACCTTCCCCTCCCTCCCATCCCCCCCACCCAACCACCCATTATACCCTAGTAACCAGCAAAGAATTTTTTCCCCCTTTGAGTTTGGGTAATTTTTCTTAATCTTTTAAGATAATGGTCCTGTGCAGTATTTCTCCTTTTGTGACTGACTAATTTTACTCAGCATAATGTCCTTAAGGTTCATCCATGTTATGCAAAGGCTTACAGCTTCCTTGTTATTCTTCAAGGTAGCATAATATTACATTGTATGTATGTACCAAAGTTTGTTTATCCATTCTTCCATTGATGGGTACTTAGGCTGTCTCCTTCTTTTTGCTATCATAAATAGTGCTGCTATGAACATTGGTGTGCATATGTCTACTCATGTTCTGGCTCATATTTCTTGTGGATAAATACCAAGTAGAGGAATTGCTGGATCATAATGTATTTCTATTTCCAACCTTCTGAGGAAGTACCATATTGTTTTCCAGAGTAGTCAGACAATTTTGCAATTCCACCAACAATGTAGGACGGTCCCAGTCTCTCCACATTGTCACCAGCATTTATTGTCCTCTACTTTTATTTATCTTTGCTGGTGTGAGATGGTATCTCATTGTTGTTTTGATTTGCATCTCTCTAATGAGGAAAAGAGGAAGACCCTGATGATATGGATTGGCTAAGTGGCAGCATTGATGGACTGAAACGTGGCAGCAGTAATGAGGTTGGCCCAGGCTTGGACAGTGTTTTGTTCTGCTATGCATGAGATCGCTATAGGTCGGTACCGACTCGATGGCACCTAACAACAACAATGGCTAGTGATTGTGAACATTTCTTCATATATTTGTTGGCTGCCCAGTTCTCTTCCTTGGTGAAGTGTCTCTTCGTGTCCTGTGCCCATTTTTAATTGGGTTATTTGTCTTTTTCTTATAGAGGTGTTGTAGTTGCCTATATATTTTATAAATGAGTTCTTTGTCTGATGTGTCGTTACAAAAGAGTTTTTCCCATTCTGTGTGCTCTTTTTTTTACTCTTTTGGTGAAGTCTTTTGATGCACATAAGTTTTTAATTTTTAGTATGTCCCACTCATCTATTTTGTCTTCTTTTTTTGTGTGTGATTTTCAAAATGTTTGTTAGTCTGTGTATTCCCTGTATTAGAGCCCTCACATATGTCCCTATTTTTTCATTGATTGCCTTTATAATTCTGGATTTAGGCTTAGATCTTTAATGCATGCTGAGTTGGTTTTTGTATAAGGTGTGTGGTGAAGGTCTTGTTTCAAGCTTTTGCATATCGCTTTCCAGTTTTGTCAGCACCGTCCGTTGAAGGGACTATCTCCTCCCCATGCAAGATACTTAGGCCCTTTTCCAAAAATCAGTTGGCTGTGTGTATTTGGGTTAATTTCTGGATTTTGATGAGCCATCTCAGAAACACGAACAAGGAATTTCATTATTCTCAAGAAAGCAGTGTGAGGAGGACAGCATGTCCTTTGAAATTCTTACACATTGAGTTTCTTTGATTCAAGGACAGAAAACTGTTAACACCAGAGAAATAGCAAAGAAGTGTAGAGGCATTGCAACAGTAGAATCAGGAGCTGGAGCATAAGACAGAGAGTTGGGCTTCCTAGTCCATGGAGTATGTATGTAAAGCTGAGTGCTTTGTGTCTGAAGTCTTAGTTGTGGGGTGGGGTACCTTCAGAAAAGCCTAATTGGGAAAACTAGGCTGGCTAATACTTGAAGCTAGAACTGAGCACCTTTGGACTAAAGCTTATGGAGAAGTGGTATGTCCTTTGGGCATTTATCAGTAGTGCTAAAATAGTTTTGTAACATTGACCTATCAAGGCAGAGGTCAGGCTAAGGGTCAAGGTCCTGAGAGACACTGGCTTGTGGTCACCACAGAGAAGTGACTGTATTGACCAAACAAATATATCCTGAACATTTCTCATCCTAAATTGTATCTGTGAGTATGGTCTGTGTGGTCATTGCAATGAATTATTCAACTAAGCAGATAAGTATAGAGTGCTGTGATAGGGTTGACTGGTGTCAGAATTGTTACAGAAGGCTATAGGGCGGAAGCATGTCTGACCTCTGCTTCTTAGGAATCTTCTTTGGCCTGATGCTGATGGTAATTTTCCTCTTTGCTCTCTGTGAAGTCAGAGGAGGTCAGACCCATTTTATAAGTGTCTTATAATTAGGTCTAAGGAGCTCTTGTAGCATACTGGTTACGAGTCGTGCTGCCAACCTCAAGGTCACCAGTTAGAAACTACCAATGGTTCCACGGGAGAAAGATGAGGCATTCTGCTTCTGTAAGATTTACAGCCTCGGAATCCCTGTGCAGGGTCACTGTGAGTTGAAACCGACTCCACGGTAATTAACAACAACAACAACATAATTAGGTCTAAGGAGCTCTGTGTAGTGGTTAAGAATGGGGCTGTTAACCTCAGGGTCAGCACAGTTTGAAACTACTAGCTCTTCCATGGGAGAAAGATGAGACTTTCTGCTCCAGTAAAGGTTTACAGACTCAGAAACCCTGTACAGAGTTGCTATAAGTCGGAACTGACTCCAAGGCACGTAACAACAACAACAACAACATTGTTAGACAGTCTGGAGTCCTTGTATGGCACTGGAGTCCTGGTATGCGCCAGACTGCAAAGCTGTTTGAACTGTAAGGTCGGCAGTTCAAGCTCACTAGCTGCTCCTCGGAAACCCCATATAGGATCTCTGTGGGTCGGAACCGACTCGATGGCACTTAACAACGACAGTGGTGGTTATATGCTGTGGAGTCGGTTCTGACTCATAGCGACCGTGTACAAGGCTTCCGAGGCTGTAAATCTTTACGGGAGCAGAAAGCCTCATCTTTCTCCCATGGAACTAGGTCTGTTTTGTATTTTGAGTTAATTTTTGTTTATGTTAGATTCTTCTTCTTCTTCTTCTTTTTTTTTTGCATGTGATTACCCAGGTGTCTCAAAAACATTTGGTAAGAAGACTATGTTTTCTCCATCGAATGGTGTTGGTAAGCTTTTTGAAATTCAGTGGACTATGGATGTGGATTTATTTCTGGACTCTCTATTTTATTTCATTGATCTAAATTAGAGTACCACACTTTCTTGATTTACTCTAGTTTTGTAATAAGTTTTGAAATAGGTAGGAGTGAATCTTTCAACTGTGTTTTTCTTTTTTTCAAGATTGCTTTACTATTCATATTTCCTCTATGAATTTTGTCTGTTTATACAAAAAGATAGTTGGAAATTTGATAGGGCATCTGTTGGATCTATCAATTGAACCCCACATGTCCATCAATTTACTTAGTTCTTTAATTTCTTTCACCAATGTTTTCTAGCTTTCAGTTTACATGTCTTGCATTTTAAAATTAATTTTATTACTCCTAAGTATTTTGTTCTACTTGTTAGAATTGTTGATGTAATTTTTTTACAGCTTTTACTTTGAATTGAATAGAGGTTTACAGAATAGACCATCAGTTTTAAATTTCAACAAATCATATATTTTGCATCTTTCCAATGATTGTAATCATCTTCATTTATCAACAGTTAATAGTATTCACTATTGCATTCCTCCCTTTGTCTCCCACTACCTTCATCTTTCCTCTACTAACCTCTGTCTTGTTGTGTATTGCCTCCTCTCCTACCCATGTTAATGTGTGTCTACACTCTAGCCCATGAATAATATTCCTTCCTTCCTCTCTGTCCTGTAACCATCATAGATTGTTTCTGAGAAACCCTTTTCTTATTAACTTTTTGCAACGTTGATCATATATAGTATTTGCCCATTTGTGATTGACTTAAGGTTACTTAGAATAATGTCCTCCAGGTTCATCCATGTTGTGAGTTCACAGATTCTTCATTATTCTTCAGCATTTGATAGTATTCCATTGTATGTATGTACCAAAGTTTGTTTAACCATCCATATGTTGATTGGCTTTTAATCTGTCTCTGTGTTTTCAATATGTCTCTTGTAGGCAGCATATTGAAGGATCCTGTTTTCTAATCAGTTCTTCTCTCATGGTCTTATGACTGGTACATTTAATTCGTTCCCATTTATTGTAATTCTTGATAGGTATGAATTGATGGGTGTCATTTTGCTGTGTGTTTTTTGTGGTGCTGCTGTTTTTTTTGTTTCCCATAATTTCCTGCATTGAGTTCATTTGTGTGTGTGTTTTCATTTTCATTTCTGTTGTGTTAATGTTTACTATATCTTTCTGATTTTTCTCTTTTAAAAATTTTGATGTGCAGGTGTATTATTTTTTTTGGAGGTTTCCCTGTGTTATCTCTGGTTCCATATTTTCAGTCTTGTACATTTGTTTCACTTTAAAAACTACTATATCTGGATTGAGTTCTGTGTGGTATTGTCATGTATGGTAATTTTAGGTTGTTATCTCTTATTGTTGATTATCAGTCCAAAGAACACCTCTTTGAATTTTTTGTTAAGTTTGTCTGTTGTTGTTGTTAAGTGCCGTTGAGTCGGTTCCAACCCATAGTGACCCTGTACAGGGTTTCGGAGAGTGTAAATCTTTACGGGAGTAGAAAGCCTCATCTTTCTCCTGCAGAGCAGCTGGTAGTTTCAAACTACTGACCTTAAGGTTTGCAGCCCAATTCGTAACCACTACGCTACCAGAGCTGCTTCATTACAAATTCCTTTAATTTCTGTTTTATCAGGAAACGTCCTAATTTGGCGATCCTATATGAGGACAGCTTTACTGGGTATATTATTCTTATTTGGCAGGTTTGTTTTTCTTATTTTAGTTTGAATATGTCATCCCATTGCATTATTGCCTGCATGAATTCTGTTAAGAGTTCAGAGCTTAGTCTTATTCGTTCTCCTTTGTAGGTAACTTTTTGTTTTTCCTGAGCAGCTCTCAGGATTCTTTCCCTGTGTTTGGTTTTGGAAAGTTTGATTATGATATATCTTAGTGATTTTCTCTTTGGATCTATCCTGTTTGGGGCTCTTCATCTTCTCATCTTTCATGATGTTGTTGTTAAGAACTGTGGAGTCAGTTCTGGCTCATAGTGACCCTGCACAGGATTTCTGAGGCTTTATGGAAGCAGAAAGCCTCATCTTTCTCTCATGGAATGGCTGGTAGTTTCAAACTACCGACCTTGAGGTTAGCAGCCCGATTCGTAACCACTATACTACCAGAGCTCCTTCATGATGATGATGTTGTTGTTGTTGTTGTTGTTATTAAGTACCGTGGAGTCAGTTCTGACTCATAGTGACCCTGCACAGGGTTTCTGAGGCTGTAAATCTTTTCGGGAGCAGAATGCCTCATCTTTCTCCTGCGGAACCGCTAGTAGTTTTCAGCTGCTGACCTTGAGGTTAGCAGTCCGATTTGTTACCACTACACTACCAGAGTTCCTTTTTATGATGTTAGGGAAGTTTTTTTCTAACAGGTGTGTGACAGCATTCTTTACTCAGCTGGGTTTAATGTTTATTGCAGTGGCCACTCAGAACTCAGATACCATACTCTCAGTTATGAAGTTTATTACAGAAGTTAACAGGTTACAATTCAAGGTCAGAAATGCTCTGGGTACAGTTCTTCCAGTCATGACAGCCTCTCCTTTGCGGTGCCCACAGATGCCTCTTTCTGTCCATCGACCCCTTTGCCTGGCCTCTGCCCAGCTTTTTAAAAAAACAAAACAAAACTTTTTTTTAGGGCTGTTGATATATGTCCATAGGACACACCACTCTACTGTAAGTCTTAGCTTGAAGACACTTGGTTCTAGCTCCATGTGTCAACAAACCTAACTCCTTTAATGTGCCTGAAGGCACCCCACTCTGTAAGTAAGCCTCTTACTTGATGTCAATCCATTTTAGTTGTTCTCCCACTACTGTCTTGTGCTCCTGGCACTTGGTTTTGCTACTGCTGATTATTTGCCACTCCTTCAATGTCACACCTTCCCTGACCTTGGGTTGAGGAGGTTCAGTGCATTGGGTCCAAAGAATATGCTCCACTCCTGGCTCTGATTATTCTGCGATCTTCTCTCCTACTTGTTTGATGGTTCATTTTATACTCAGGTTTGAGTTCCAAGTTTTTAAATTCACAACTAACTATATGTTAACAGTCATTCACAACTGTTATCATATTATCATATATCATTATCTTCTTTCACATTCTCTTATCTAGACCTATTGGGAAAACAGGCATTTGGTGGGAGTTACAAAGAGCAGGGCTATTAATGAAGGTGGCGGTTATGTGCCGTGGAGTCGGCTCTGACTGTTAGCGTCCCTGCATAGGGTTTCTGAGGCTGTAAACCTTTACAGGAGCAGAAAGCCGCTCATCTTTCTACACAGAACTACTGGTAGTTTTGAACAGCTGTCCTTGAGATTAGCAGCCTGATTCGTAACCACTACACTGTTGTTGTTGTTGTTATGTGCCAACTCATAGCGACCCTGTACAGGATTTCCGAGGCTGCAAATCTTTACGGGAGCAGAAAGCCTCATCTTTCTCCCACGGAACCACTACACTACCAGATTAAATAATCCACTACACCATATTCATGTGTTTATTGAGCCTTTATGTTAATCTTATTTGGAAAAATAAATATTAAAGGTTTTCACCCATTTTTTTGTATTTGGTTATTTATCTTTTTGTTATTGAATTTATATCCAAGGGGGCTTCAAAAAGTCTGTGGGAAAATTCCATTATTTTTTTTTTAATGTTTTATTGTGAATTATGTGATAGGTTACATAGGGGAAAACATTAGCTTTACATTCATCATATCATATATTGTTTCCTTGCCATGGTTACAATCTCCTCAATGCGTCATCAACCAACCAAAAGGTATACCCTGGAAACCTGTCAGCACACAGCCCCTATCCCTCTCTGGTTCTAAAATTCCCAGCCACTCCATCTCTCCACATCTGCCTCCGTCTCTGGCGTCACTGCTTCTCTGGGTAGGGTCCCGCTCTTCGCTCTTCTACCTTGATGATCCCAGGGACCTCTGTTCCTAGACTACAAAGTCAATCACTCCCCTCCTTTTGCTACAAAATGTCTACCTTTACATTTCCAACCCTCAAAATCAGTCCTGTTAACAATTATTCACTATTGTATCACAAGAGACCTATCCACATCTCCTTTCATCGGCCTAGCCTAGATAGATTGGATACTACTCAGTGGAGATTCTACCTTCCTCCATGCCCTCTGGATCTAGGTTCCCTCTTGAAAGCTTGTAAGCCAGTCACTTCTCACCTTTGTAGTGCACCCTCCCCCCACCCCCCCCATTTTTGGTAACCGATGTAAAAGTTGTCCATCCCTGTTTACTCTGTGTATGGAGGGGGTGGGAATAATCCTCATTGTAAAGATTTGTTCCCTCTTGAGCTGCTGCATCCATAGGTGTATGTCAGGTTCATCAAATTGTATCAGATGACTCTTTTTTTCTTCTTCTTTCTTCTTCTAGTTGAGCTCTGATCATCCAGTCATTGAAGCCAGGTCAAGTCGGTATTATCTGCAAGTGTGGATATTCTTGTGCATATCCCTTCTCGTCTTATTAGCTGGACGCTTCACTCTACCTAGAGAGGCGTGAAGCCAGGCATGGAGACTGAGCCGGCTGAGAACAAGGGACTCGGAGGGAGAGGGGCTGTGTGCTGACAGCCCGGGGGGCGGGCTTTGGGATGTATCCTTTGGTTATTTGATGATGCATGGAGGGGATTGTAATCATTGTTGTGAAACGAAATACGATAGGTTGAATGTGAAACTGAAGTGGGACAGAGGTAAATAATGATGTATGCACAACATTGGAACAATGGGGCTCAGGGATACAGGGATTGAGACATGGGATGGGGAAAAGGGGAGAAATAATGTTAAGATCCTTGGCTGTCTTTTGAATTATGGTTTTCCTGGCATACCATTATAAAATAGACACTTGAGGGGGAGAGAAATAAATAGTTAGAAGTATCAACATAGAAAACTTAAGTCCGTCTTCTGCCTATAACTGATTAGAATACCTAAAATGGTGCTACAATGTGTCCATTATCTTTTTTTTATTTATTTAAAGTTTTTATTGTGGATTGAGTGAAAGTTTACAGGGTATATCATCAGTTTTACATTCAACAGATCATGCACCTTGTTTCGTTATAATGATGATGATCCCCTATATGTACCATCAGTTAACAGTATTTCTCTCTATCCACGTTTAGCTTTTTAAAAACAAACAAACAAACAAACAAACAAACAAACAAACAAACAAACCACTTAGGCATATATAATAATTTACATCTCCAAAGGGCACATTCTGCAAGTCTGCCTCCTGGCCACCAGCTCTTAGTCCCTCTCTTCTTAGTCCATGAATCTTGAGTCCTCAGCTACTCCACATCTCCATGCCCCATCTCTGCCTCCATCTCTGGCGCTGCTGGTTTTCTGGATAAGGACCTTCATTCTGCTTGTGCGTTTCTCTCTTGATGGTCCTAGGGTCCTCTGTTTCTATACTGTAAGATTAATCACTCCCCCTTTTTTTGTTATAAAACTAATACCTTTACAGTCGTGACAGTCACAGTCATGATAACAATGATTCACTATTGAATCCTACGAATCGGATCCCCATCTCTTTTCACCAGACCCATCTACACAAGGTGACAGCTATTCAGTGGGGACTCTTTCTTCTCCCCCATACTCTTAAACTAAACTCCCTATTGAAACCTTGCAAGCCAGTCACTTCGTGCCTTTATTGCCTGCCGCCTCATTTGAGGTAGCCAGTATCTAAGTTGCCAGTCCCTATCTACCCTGTGTACACAGGAGATAACATTGATATTTGATATGAAGACTCTTTCCCTCTCTGTTGGTATTTAGAGTAACTACCGCTCTGAGTATAAGTCAGGTTAATCAAATTGAAGCAATTTACCCTTGTTTCCTTTATGAATAAAAAAACAAAACAAATAGTAATTTTTTTTCTCCCCCCAATCTTCCTCTAGTCGAGTTCTGATTATCGAGTCATTTAGGCTAGATCAAAAGGGTACTGTATGCAAGTTAGGGTGTTCTTGGGAATCACCCCTCACTTCATATCAGCTAGGTGCTTCACTCTCAGCTCTAGCCCTCTGTGACTATGTCCTTGTCCTTGGACTCAAGTGTCCTCAGGTATCACCACACTTTGGACCAACCAGCCCTTCCTCTTCTCTCTCTCATCTCCAGTCAATGGGATTCAATGGACTGGGGTTGAACTCAGCTCATTTCTTCATTGCTGCCTTTCCACCTCTTCCACTCAGCAGTAGACCAATGTGGTCGCCAGCAAGCTTAGATGCTTGTTTGTGTATTCCCTTTGAGTTTCAGTATTATAGGGGTGTTTGTCCTGAAGGCACCTGATTGCTAGCCTTGATGTCTTCCTGGCAAACAGCTTGCTTATTCTTGTAGTAGCCAGTCTTGTTGACATTTTTGTTTTGGGTTTTTCCTGATGATCATTCTTTGTAAATGTATCTTCTGACACTGTAGCTGTTGCAGTCTGCTTGTCCTTTGTAGGGGGAATGTCCCACCTCATAAGCTCCACCTAAGTTCCTATTCTCTGTAACAGCTTTGCACAAGGCCTATTTCACTGGGCAAGTTGTAGAACCCCTTTTAGGTATTCCAATCAGTTATAGGCTGAAGGCAGGCTTACAAGTTTTCTCTAATCATGTTTCCCAACATTCCTTTCTATCCCACTCAAGTGTCTGTTTTACAATAGTAGGCAAGGGAAACTAATACTCATAAGGCAGTCAAGAATTTTAGTATTATTTACCCTCTTCACGCTGTAACTAGATTCCTGTATCCCAGAGCCCTATTGTTCCAAGGTTGAGTATGAATCACTATTTACCTCTGTCCCACTAGACCATGCAAACCTGTCTCAGCATTCTCTTATCTATCTTGTTCTTATGCCTCCTCCCCGCTTCTTGTATTGCCCTCCCCAACACCCAAAACTAAACCTCCCACCCCAACCCCATTGTGGTTACCTTATATTCCATTTGTTCTACCCTCCATCTAAGACAGTCTATTTTATTCAGTAATCAATCTGGCCTTCCCACCACCTGGATCTCTGTTACTCTGTGTTTACCTTCTTTCACATTGTAATTGTTTTGCTCATAGACTGACTTCCCAGATCCTCTGTTCTTAAAATTTTATTCTCTTCTTGACTCTTCCAATTGTTGATTGAGTTCAGGTGGATGCTGCCACGTACGTCATTCTGTGTAGTTGATGTCTGTTCTTGTTGGTTCTTAGTCCACAGAACTTCCTTTAGGATTTTTTCAAAGCAGGGTTGGCATTGGCAAAATCTCATAGCTTCTGTTTATCCTGGAATGTTTTGATTACACCATCATATTTGATTGACAGCTTTGCTGGGTAAAGGATTCTTGGGTGGCAGTTTTTTTCTTTCAGGGTTTTATATATGTCTCCCCATTGCCTTCTTGCCTT
>NW_006408770.1:3355724-3362522 GCF_000296735.1 Chrysochloris asiatica | reverse complement strand
CCTTCTTCAGATTTTTTTTTATCCGTTTTTGTGTTTGCTCTTCTATCTTAGTAGTGTTGAGAGATTTATCTTCTAGCTCACTAGTTCTGGCTTCTGTCTCTTCAAGTCTACTCCTTTGCCCTTTCAGTGTATTGTCCATTTCTGATATTCTATTATTAATCATTTGAACTTGTTTCTGTAGATTTTGAATTGTTTCCAATACTCTATCAATCTTATTTGATTGTTCCTGTAGCTATTTCCTGGCTACTTCCTTATTTATCTCAATTCCATTATGTAGTGTTTTGACACATTTTATAATCATTTTTATGAATTCCTTCTCAGGCATTTCCAAAGCCTTCCCTTCTTCCAGTATGGAGTGTAGGTCTACTTCCAGCTTATTTGCCTTAGTCACTTTATCTCGTTTCTCGACATGTGTTGATATACTTCATCTGCTTCGGTTTTGGGGGCGTATTCAGGATTTATCTGTAGCCTTAATGCTTAGAAGGGTATGTATTTTGGTATTTTTTATGCTTTCTGATTATTCTGATTATCTCCAAGTAGATGTGATCAGGAAATGGGCTTCCCTTCACACTCTTCTTCTTGAGAAATTTCAAGATGCCACTGTTGGTTGTTTGGACATAACTTAGGATTTAATTTTTGGCATATTCCCTCTTTGTCTTCCTGTCATGCTCCACAATCCCTGTTCAGGCCTTTTTTTCTAATTATAAACAGTTCAGTGCTGGCTCTGGTCTTTTGGTTTTAATTGAAAACTGTCTCTTTAAGGTTCGAGGAGATCTTTGCTCATGCGTAGTAGAAGAACTCTCCGAGGGTGGGCCTGGGGTGTCCACTAGCCCAGTCACCCCTGTAGTCACCAGAATGGAGGCGCGCAGACAGTAAGGGACCAATGAACAGATGCCAAAAGAAAAGAATGTCCACACCTGTATCTTTATGGTTCTGTCAGGGGTCCATGGCTGCTCTGATCCTTCCCTTGCTTGGTCTCACCTACGATGGCAGCTCCTGGAGCAGCTACGTGTCTTGAATTAGAAAGCAATGGGTTTCTTGTTTCTACAACAAATTCCCCTAGCTTGTAAGCCTTGCAACCGTCTAAATATTCCTTTATATGTTGTTCAGAGTTCTGGGGACTATCCCCTGAGCCTGCTTGGTCTTGTATTCTGTGTTGTTGCTGATGGAACTCTTTGCTGCACTTCCACCTAATCCGCCATCTTGTTTGTTCTCCCCATTATCTTTTTTTTTTTTTTTTTTTAATGTTTTATTGTGAATTATGTGATAGTTTACATGGGAGAACATTAGTTTTTCATTCATTCTATTGTATATCGTGTCCTTGTCATGGTTACAATCCCCTCCATGTATCATCAACCAACCGAAGGGTATACCCTGCAAGCCTACCCCCACAAGTCCCCGTCTTCAACACACAGTCCCTCTCCCTCTCTGGATCTAAAGTGCACAGCTGCTCCATCTCTCTTCGTCATCATCTCTGCCTCCATCTCAGGGATCACTGCTTCCCTGGTTACGGGTCCGCACTGAGGGGACCCGACCATTTGCCTTGATGTTTCCTGGGGAAACAACTTGTTTGTTCTTGTAGTAACAGTCGGTCTGCCTCTATTATTTTGTATTTTTCCTGTAGATCTTTCTTTCAGGAAGTCTCTTCTGTTCTTCTAGCCACTCCAGGCTGGTCTACTGATGCTTTCACGCAGAAATTTCCCATCTCTGAAGATCTGGATGTGATTCAGGCTTCCATATATATTCTTATGTATTGCAGAGGCTCCACAGGAAGCTTCCTTCACTGGGCACGTTGTAGGCCCATTCTAGGTATTCCAATCAGTTATAGGCAAAAGACGAACTTATAAACTTTCTATGGTGATGTTTCTGGCTATTCCTTTCTCTCCCTCTCCATTGTCTATTTTATAATATAATGCAAGGAAACCAAGGTTCAAAAGACAGCCAAGCATCTTAACATTATTCCCCCCTTTTCCCAATTCCAGCAAGGTCTCAATCTCTGTATCCCACAGCCCTGTTGTTCCAAGGTTGTGCATACATCATTTTTTACCTCTGTACCACTTAATCCATTCAAACCTTCCTAATTGTTCTCCCATCTGCTTTGTTCTTCCATTCCCCTCTCCCTTCTTTTATATTACCCTCTCCCAATCACCCAAACTATCCTGTGTGTAATCCTAGCCTGATTCTCCACCTTTCCCTCCATTCCCTCACCCACTGCCAACATCCTATCAATCAGCAAAAAATCCCCCCACCTCCCTTTAGTATGGGTTCTTTTTCTTAGTCTTTTACAGTAGTGGTCCTATGCAGTATTTCTCTTATTGTGACTGTCTAATTTCACTCAACACAATGCCCTAAAGGTTCATCCATGTTAACTGGTGGTTTGCAGCTTCCTTGTTATTCTTCAAAGTAGCATAATATTCCATTGTGTGTATGTGCCACAGTTTGTTTATCCATTCTTCCATTAATGGGCACTTAGGGCACTTTGGTTGCCTCCATCTTTTTGCTATTGTAAATAGTGCTGCTATGAACATTGGTGTGCATATATCTTCTCGTATTGTGGCTCGTTTTTCTTGTGGGTAAATACCAAGTAGAGGAATTGCTGGATCATAAGGTAGTTCTATTTTCAACCTTCTGATGAAACAACATATTGCTTTCCAGAGAGTTTAGACCATTTTGCAGTCCCACCAGCAATGCAGGAGTGTCCCAGTCTTGCCACATCCCCACCAGCATTTATTGTCCTCTATATTTTTTATCTTTGTTGTTACTGTTGGTGTGAGATGATATCTCATTGTTGTTTTGATTTGCATCTCTCTAATGGCTAGTGATCTTGAACATTTCTTCGTATGTTTGTTTGCTGCCCGGATCTCTTCCTTGGTGAAGTGTCTGTTCATGTCCTGTGCCCATTTTTTAATTGGGTATTTGTGTTTTTCTTGTAGAGCTGTTGTAGTTTCCTGTATATTTTAGAATTGAGTCCCTTGTCTCATGTGTCATTCAAAAAGATTTTTCCCAAACTGTGGGTTCCCTTTTTATTTTTCTAGTGAAGTCTTTTGATGCACATAAGTTTTTAATTTTTAGTATGTCCCACTCATCTATTTTTTCTACTTTTGTTTGTGTGGTTTTCACAATGTTTTGTAGACTGTGTATTCCTTGAATTAGTGCCCTCACATGTGTCCCGTTTTTGTCATTGGTGGCCTTCATAATTCTGGGATAAACATTTAGGTCCTTAATGCATGCTGTATTGGTTTTTGTATAAGGTGTGAGGTGAATGTCTTGTTTCAATCTTTTTGCATATCGTTTTCCAGTTCTGCCAGCACCATCTGTTGAAAGGTCTATCACCTCCCCATGCGAGATATTTAGGTGTTTTGTCAAAAATTAGTTGGTTGTATGTGGATGCGTTAATTTCTGGATTCTCGATTCTGTTCCATTGATCTATGTATCTTTCATTGTACCAGTATCAAGCTGTTTTGACCACTGTAGCTGTGTAGTAAATTTTGAAGTCGGGAAGTGAGAGGCCTCCAACCTTATTCTTCTTCTTAAGCAGTGCTTTGCTTATCCTGGGTCTCTTTCCTTTCCATATAAAGTTTTTAATTGTGTTTTCCATCTATTTGAAGAATGTTGATGGTCTCTTCTAATTGTTGTAGTTGCTGTGTTAATGTAATAATTTTGGTTCTTTCTTCTTTTTGGATGTGTGCATTTATTGCAATAAATTGTCCTCTGAGCACTGCTTTGACTATGTCCTAAACTTTATGGTATGTTGTGTTTTCGTTCTCATTTATTTCTAGGAACTTTGTGAATTCACGTTTAAGTTCCTCTACTATCCAGTCGCTTTTCAGCAGGGTGTTATTTACATTCCATGTATTTGACTTGATATCCTTGGTCTTTCTATTGTTTATTTCCAATTTGATGGCATTGTGGTCTGAGAAGGTGCTTTGTAGTATTTTGATATCTGTAAATTTACGGAGATTTGTTTTGTAGCCTAAAACATGGTCTATTCTGGAGAATGTTCTATGTGCAGTTGTTGGGTTGAATGCTCTGTACACATCCATGAGGTCCAGTTGGATGATTGTGTTGTTTAGTTTTTCTGTGTCTTTGTTAAGTTTCTTTCTGGTTGTTGTATCCATTTTTGAAAGCAGTGCATTAAAGTCACCCAATATTATTGCAGATTCATCTATTTCTTTCTTCAATGCTATTAGAGTTTGTTTTATATATTTTGGACCTCTTTCATTGGGTGGATAGGTATTTATTATGGTTATTTCATCTTGTTCAATTGTCCCTTTAATCGTGACATAATGTCCATCTTTATGTATTGTGCTGTTTTTGCCTTAAAGTTTACTTTATCAGAGATTAGTACTGCCACTCCTGTTCTTTTTTTATTGCAATTAGCCTTGTATATGTTTTTCCATCCTTTGACTTTTAATCTGTTTTTGTCTCTGTGTGTGAGATGTGTCTCTTGCAGACAGCGTATTGAAGGATCTTGTTTATTTATCCATTCTGCCACCCTCCGTCTCTTAACAGGTGCAGATAATCCATTTACATTCAGTGTAATTATCGATAGGTATTGATTAATTCCTGCCATTATGTTTGTTTGTTTTTTTGTGGTGTTTCTGCTTCTTTTTTCTGTGTGTCTTCCTTTGTTGAGTTCATGCCTTTTGTGTTCTTTCTTGTGAGTTTCCTTATAGTTTTAATGTTTCCATGTTCTTCTTGGACTTTAATTCTCTTGGTATGTTGTGAAGTGTTAATTTTCTTTAAGGTTGCCTTATAGTCCATTAACTTTTCTCTCCATTTAATGCAATGTATTTTATCCTGTAATCGACCTGAGCTCCTCTCTTTTTGGATCTCTGTTCTTACGTGTTTACCTTCTTTTACATTGTACTTGTTTTGATCATAGCCTGACCTCCCAGATTCTGAGTTTGTTCTTATAGTTTTTTTCTGTTCTCAACTCATCCTTCTGTGGAGTTAATTCAGGGAGGTGCTGCCAAATATGTCAGTCGCTGGTTGTTGTCTGTTCTTGTTGGTTCTCAGCCCATAGAACTCCTTTTAGGATGTTTTGTAGTGCAGGGTTGGGTTTGGCAAAATTCCTTAGCTTGTGTTTGTCCTGGAATGGTTTGATTACATCGTCATATTTGATTGATAGCTTTCCTGGATAAAGGATTCTTAGTTGGCAATTTTTTTCTTTCAGGGTTTTATATATGTCTCCCCATTGCCTTCTTGCTTGCATGGTTCCTGCTGAGATATCCGTGCTAAATCTGACTTGCTTGCCTTTGTATGTGAAACTTCTGTTTTCCCTGTGTGTCCTTATCTTTGATTTTGGAGAGCTTGACTCTGATATGTCTTGTTGATTTTCTTTTGGGGTCTATTCTTCCTGGGGTTCGTTGAGTTTCTTGAATGTTTATCTTTTCACTTTTCATGATGTTAGAGAAATTTTCTTCCAGCAGTTCTTCAACTATTTCCTCTGTTGACTTGTGTGATTCTTCTTTTTCTCGAATGCCCATAATTCTTAAGTTAGTCCTCTTCATTTTGTCCAGCATGAATCTTAGAACTTCAAGTTTTTTTTTTATCCTGTTTTGTGTTTGTTCTTCTATGTTAGTCATATTGAGAGATTTGTCTTCTAGCTCACTGCTTCTGCCTTCCATTTCATCTATTCTACTCCTTTGCCCTTTCAGAGTGTTCTCTATTTCTGATATTTTGTTATTGATCGGTTGGACCTCTTTCTGTAGATTTTGAATTGTTTCCAATGCTGTTATCTATCTTTTTTTATTGTTCCTGTAGCACTTTCCTGACTTTTTCCATATTTTTCTCCTTTGTAAAGTGTTTTGAAGCATTTTATAATCATTTTTCTGAATTCTTTCTCAGGCATTTCTAAGACCTGCCCTCCTTCCAGAATGGAGTCCAGGTCTACTTCTAGGTCTTTTGTCTCAGACATTTTATCTAGTTTCTGGACATGTGCTGATATGGTCATCTGCTTTTGCTTCTTGGACACATTTAATGTTTATCTGTTGCCTTAATTCTTAATTGAGTATGTGCTTTGGCAATTTTTTATGCTTTCTGATTGCTTCATAAAGATGTGATCAAGATGTTGGCTTCCTTTTTCACTCTTCTTATTGCTTAACTCAGAGTAACTTTCACAGGTGTTTTCTGTTTCCTTGGTATATGTCAGTTGGGATTGGTTTTTGTCTGGGTTTTGGTGTTTTATAGTGTGATTGCAGCTTGAGTATATGGCAGCAGTTGCTGACTCTTCTTGTGTCATATAGGGAGACAAATAGTCCTCCAAAAGCAGAAAGAGTGGCATATAACAGTAAAAGAACACCAGCGGATAAAAAATGGGGTAAAAGATATAAAAAAGAATTTAAAAAATGACTAAAAAACAGCAGCAATAAAAACTAGACTGAATACTGCATTCTCTAATCAGAGAAAAAGAAGGAAAAAAAAATCTGTAACCTAATATGAGTATGACTTTAATGTCCTCTCTTTATCTTCTTGCTTTCAAAGCTTCCTGAGAGATTTCAATATGCCAGTGTTTGTTATGGTATACCTCAGGCATTAATTTAATTTTTGGCCTGTTTTGTTTTTAAACTCTGTTTCCCTCTCTACAGCCCTGTTCAGAACAGTTCAGGGCCTACTCTTGGGCTGAGTATCTGTGAACATGCGTGGCATAACAACCCACCAGTTGTGAGGGTGGGGGATGGCTACACGCTTAGGCTCTCCCTCTAGTCACCAGAGTGGAGGTCAGCAAACAGTGGGTGCACCAATGATCAGATACCAAAAAAAAAAAAAAAAAAAAAAAAAAAAAAAAAAAAAAAA
>NW_006408770.1:3342836-3353974 GCF_000296735.1 Chrysochloris asiatica | reverse complement strand
CTCACTTTGAGAATTACTTATATCAGAAATTTGAGCATGTAGCTGATGAATATCCACAGACAAGTGGATATTATTCCACAACCTCCTAAAATGCTGTTGGATTAAGTTCCAATCAAGTTCTGGATTACTGAAAGATAACACAAATCTACTTATACCATGAATAGCCTTAGCTGGGACCATCTTTACTTTTAAACTACATGTTTAGGGGACTCCAAGAACAGCTTTAGCTTCAATAATTTACTAGGAGGAGTCACAGATACCATTATACTCATGATAAGAGTGTATTACTCTGAGAGCATAGAAATTAAAATCAGAAATTGAAAAAAGTGAGTATGGCAGGAATCGGGAGTATTTCTGATAACAGCTTCTATTTTTACTTTCCCATTTAATTTGTATGGGTACCATTTGTTTATTCCAGTTATAATGTGTTATAGTATGCAGTGAATATTGGCAACCATGAAAACGCTACCTCAGTCTTTGTGTGCATAATTTTTGTTTTGACTTAGGCTTGTAGATATGATTATCCATCTGTTTGACCAGCTTTTGCTTCCTGCCTTTATAGAGATCGAGGTAATAATGTGTAGTACCAAGCCCCCTACCATAAATCTTGTTGGTAGTGTAGAGAATCTGGAGTGAACCAAGTCATTAGGTAAACAAAAATCCTCAAGGTATTCCAGGGTTTTAGAGGCTATCTTTTGTGAGCTGCAGTCCAAAGGTTAACGTTTGTTTCTGAAGACTAATTTTTTTTATTTTAAAACTTTTTTTGTAACTTGAGTGATAGCTTACATGAGAGAATATTGTTGACAGTCCTTGTCCCCTTCATGCATCATCATTTAACAGTATTTGGTTCTTTTCTTTCTTTGATGAACACAAAAATCACTCAAGAATATGTAATCACTTAAACTACCAAAAGACACATCCTGCAAGCCAGCCTCCTGCTGGTCAGCACACAGTTTTTCTCTTTCAGTGAGTCTAGTGTCATCAGCTGCTTTATCTCTCCTTGCCATCACCTGTGCTTCCATCTCTGCTATCAATGCTTCTCTGGTTAAGGTCTCATGTACCGCTCATGCTCTTCTCTCTTGACAGTCCTAGGGTCCTCTCTTCCTGGAATGTAAGATTACTCCCCCCTTTCTGTTACAAAACTTCTACTTTTATAGTTGTGCTGATCTCAGTTAGTCATGGTAACAGTTACTCACTGTTAATCATAAGAATCCTATCCACATCTCCTTTCACCAGACCCATCTAACCAAGATGAAAACTATTTAGTGGGGATTCTACCTCCCTCCAGTACACTGTGAAACCAATCGAGTATATCTGTATAAAAACCAGAGTATATCTGTATAAAAACATTCTCTCACTTTAAAACTTGTAAACCAGTCACTTCATGCCTTTATAGCCTCCGTCTCCCCCATTTTATGTAGCCAGTGTCTAATTTGCCCGTCCTTATCAACCTGTATACCGAGGAGACAGGCTTGATCCTTTAGGTGAAGACTCCCTCCCTCTTGGTTGGTATTTTGAGCTACTACATCCATAAATATAGGTCAAGTTCATCAAATTGTAGCAAGTTACACTTGCTTGCTTCATGTATAAAATTTCTTTGTCTTATTCTAGTTGAACTCTGTTCATTAAGCCCTCAAAGCTAGGTCATATGGATACTGTCAGCAAGTTTGGGTATGCTTGTGTATCTCCCCTCACTTCATATCAACTGGACATTTCACTCTCAGCTGTAGACCTACATGGCTAGGTCAGTGTACATGAGCTCAGGAGTTCCCAAGTTTCCCTTAACTTCAGACCAACCAGCCCTTCCTTTTCTCTCTCTCTCATCTCAAAGTTGGCTGGAATCTATGAGACATGGTTGAACTCAGCTCATATCTCCATCACTGACTTTAGCCCAGCGTGGTTGCCAGCTAGCTTTCATGTCTGCTTGCAGTGTTCCCTTTGAATTTCAGTCTTGGAAGGGGTTTTGTCCTGAAGGGACTTGATTGCTTGCCTTGATGGCTCCCCAGCAAACAGCTTGCTTGTTCTCGTAATATCCAAACAGACTGCCATTTTTGTTTTTGTTTTTTATCCTGCTTGTCTTTCTTTCAGGACATGTCTTCTGTTCTTCTAGCCACTCTGAGCTGGTCTGCATGTTCTTTCAAGTGGGACTGCCCTACCTCCGGAGTTCTGGATGGGGATCAGGATTCCACCTAAGGTCTTATACCCTACAAAGGCTCCACAGAAAGCCTATTTCTCTGGGCAAGGTCAAAACCCCTTTTAGGTGTTCCAATCAGTTATAGGCTGAAGACAGGCATATAAGCTTTTAGTAATCATGTTTCCCGATATTACTTTGTATCCTACTCAGGCATCTAACTGATATCCATAAGATTTACCCACTCAGTGTGTGCGTCGATTCGATACCTGTATCAGAAAGTCCTGTGTCCAAGGTTGAGCATATATCAGTATTTACCTCTGTCCTATTTAGCCCATGTAAACCTACTTAAGTGTTTCCCTATCTACCTTGTTTGTGAAGTCCAATTTTGAGCTGGACATACACATCTGTGTGCTTACATAAAATCATCTTTTTTGAACTGATAGTTTAAATACAAATGACATCATTTTATACATAGCTTCTGTAATTAAAAAATATATATTTGATTCGTCTTTTAAGCTTGATCTGTAGATAAGTTCTTGGTAAGTGGTGTCAAGTTCCAACTCATAGCGACCCTGTATGGTGTTTTTGAGTAGCAGCTGGTAAGCTTGAACTGCTGACATTGCAGTTCAAACCGGCCTTGCAGTAGAGTGATTATATTGTTGCTGTTGTTGTTAGTGCCATTAAGTCACTTCTGACGCATAGCAACCTTGTATAGGGTTTTTAAGGAGCAGCTGCTAATCTTGAACCACAAACCTTACAGTTCAAACTGAATTTGCAGTCCAGCACATTAACTCACGGTACTCATATAGTTATCATTAATTTCAAATTTCCAGGAAATTCCATTTTATCAGTTTTATCTGCTCTCCTAAAACAAGGTTTTGGTTTCCAGTTTTTTACCATAACAAAAAATGCTGTAGAGAACATTATTATAGGTATTTTAAGGTACTTGTAGAAATATATCTTTAAAATTAATTCCAGAAATCGAAATAATTGAAATAAGGGTACACACAATTTATATTTTGAAAAGGAATTGTAAAATTGACCTACAATAAATCTGATTCCAGTTTAGACTACCAGACAGAGTATATCTGTATAAAAACATTCTCATGAACACTGACTGAAATTAGTAGATAAGCAAATTAGAAAAGTTAATAGGTTTCAAAATAAATTTATGTATCCCTTTTGTTGTGTTGTATTATGACGGAGAGTAATCATCAAGACTGAGGACTATTTTGAATTGATGTAAGAGTATTTAATTGCTCCTATTTAGTGTGTGATTGATCATGGTATGATCATCAGTTGAGAGTGAAATAGATAAAAGAGGTCAGAGACTTCAGGAAAGTAGAAAAAGGGTCAAATGGTTAATGAGTGTTTGCCAAAAAAAAAAAAAAAAAAAGACTGATGAGAAATTCAGGTTCTATTAACTGCTTAGTTGGGATTTTATGCTACAGTGTCCCCAATTTGTCAGCTTTTTTTTCTTTTTTAAGTTTTTATTATTGTGAATTGAGTGATAATTTACATGGCAGAACATCAGTTTTATACTCAACCAATTATGTTTTGTTCCATTGCAATGATTACAATCCCCTCCACTCGCCATCAGTTAACAGTATTTGCCACTATTCTTTTTTTTTTTTTGATATACACAAAAAACACGCAGGCAGGCATATATAGTTGTTTAAACAATCAAAGGGCACATTTTGCAAACCAGCCTCCTAGCTGTCAGCACACAGCCTTTCTCTTTCAGTGAGTCTAGAGTCCTCAGCTGCTCCATCTCTCCATGCCATCACCTCTGCTTCCATCTCTGGTGTCGTTGCTTCTCTGGTTAGGGTCCCTTGTATGGCTAGTGATCTTCTCTCTTGATGGCCCTAGTGTCCTCTGTTCCTGGAATGTAAGATTAACTGTTGTTGTTGTTGTTGTTAAGTGCCATCGAGTCGGGTCCGACCCATAGCGACCCTGTACAGGGTTTCCGAGGGTGTAAATCTTTACGGGAGTAGAAAGCCTCATCTTTCTCCCGCGGAGCCGCTGGTAGTTTCGAACCGCTGACCTTAAGGTTCGCAGCCCGATTCGTAACCACTACGCTACTCCCCTCTTTATGTCACAAAACTTCTACCTTTACTGTTGTGACAATTGCAATTAGTCATGATAACAGTTACTCACTATTGAATTAAAATACCCATCTCCTTTCACCAGACCTATTGAGACAAGATGAAAACTATTCAGTGGGCATTCTACCTCCCTCTGGCACACTCTGAAACTAAACTAAACTTGCTTCATGTATAAAATTTCTTTATCTTCTTCTAGTTGATCTCTGGTCATCAAGCCATCAAAACTAGGTTAAATGAATATTGTCTGCAAGTTTGAGTGTTCTTGTGTGTCTCCCCTCACTTCATATCAGCTGGACGCTTCACTCTCAGCTCTAGCCCTCCATTGCTAGATCAGTGTACCTGGGCTTAGGAGTTCTGACGTCTCCCCAGACTTCGGACCAACCAGCCCTTCTTCTTCTCTCTCTCATTTCAAGATTGACAAAAGTCTGTGGGAACATGGGCGAACTCAGTCCACATCTTCATGACTGCCTTTCTCCCACTTCCACTCACAAGTAGATCGACACAGTCACCAGTGAGTTTACACACCTGATAGTGTGTTCCCTTTTGAGTTTCAGTCTTGGTAGCAGGTTTTTCCTGAAGTACCTTGATAACTTGCCTTGATGGCTCCCAGGTGAATAGCTCCTTGTTCTTTTAATAGCCAAGCAGTCTGCTTTCTCTCTTTTTCCCCCCTGCTGGCCTGTCTTTCAAGGAGTATCTTCTGTTGCTCTAACCACTCCAAGTTGATCTGCATGTCCTTTCAACTGGGAATGTCCCACTTCAGAAGGTTCTTGATGGGGCTCAGGATTCCACCAAAGGCCCTATACTCCACAAAGGCTCCATAAAAAGCCTATTTTACTGGGCAAATTCTAGAACCCCTTTTAGGTATTCCAATGAGTTATAGGCTGAAGTCAGGCTTACAGACTTTCTGTAATCTTATTTCCCGATATTCTTTTCTGTCCTGCTCAAATGCCTATTGTAAAATAGGCAAGGGAAACCAATATCCACTAGTCAGAAACTGTAACATTATTTCCCCTCTTTCACCCATTTAGATTATAACTTGATCCCTGTATTACAGAGCCCTATTTTTCCTTGGCTGAGCATGCAGTCCTATTTATCTATTTAGCCCATGCAAACCTACCTAAGTGATCCCCTATCTTCCTTCTTTTCCACCTCCCCCCACTCTTGTGTATTGCCCTCCTTATCACCTGTGTTATGATGTGACAATCCCCTAACCTGTGCCTTACTGTCCCCTCTCTACCACCCTTGGCAACCAACAAAGAATTTTTTTTCTTTTGGTCTTATGCAGTATTTGGTTTTTTTTTTTTTGGTTTTTTTTTTGACTGACTAATTTCACTTAGCATTATAGCTTCAAGGTTTATCTATGTTATGAGGTGTTTTGCTGCTTTGTCGTTATTCTTCAGTGTAGCATAGTATTCCGTTGTGTGTATGTACCAAAGATTGTGTATCTGTTCTTCCATTGATGGGTACTTAGGCTGTCTCCATCTTTTTGCTTTTGTGAATAGTGCTTCTGTGAACATTGGTGTGCATATAGCTACTCGTGTTCTGGCTCGTATGTTTGTGGATATATACCAAGTAGAGGATTTGCTGTATTATAAGGTATTTCAGTTTCCAACTTTCTAAGGAAGCGCCATACTATTTTCCAGACTGTTGCTACTATCTATCTTTCTGACCTAGGATGTACCTTCCTTCTATTTTTTTTTAAACTGCATTCCCTGCCTCACATGTTAACATATATCTGCCTTCTGTTGTTGTTATGTGCTGTTGAGTCAGTTTTGACTCATTGAATCCTTGTATAGGGGTTTCCAATGAGTGACTTGTGGGGTCCAGTGAATAATTCTCTCTTCCCTTCCACCCCTGGTAATTATCATAGACATTTTCTTTTATTTAGCATGAAAACATTTTCTTGACTTTTTACAGAAGTGGTATTGTGTAATATTTATCCTTTTATGTTTAACTAATTTCACTCAGTATAATGTACTCTAGGTTCATCCATGTTGTGCAATGTTTCAAGATGCATCAGTATGTTTCAGTGTTGTATAGTATTCCATTGTGTGTACTACCAAAGTTTGTTTAACCATTCTTTTGTTGGTGGGCATTTTGACTGTCTCTATCTTTTGTGCTATTGTGAACAGTGCTGCAATGAACATAGGTGTGCATTTATCTATTTGTGGCACAACTCATTTATTTTTTTTTAAGTTTTTATTGTGAATTGAATGACAGTTTACATGGGAGAACATCAGCTTTACATTCATCCTATCATACTTCGTTTGTAATGATTACAGTCCCCTCCATGTATCATCAAGCAGCCAAAGGGTACACCCTGCAAGCCTGCCCTCCAGCTGTCAGTATACAGAACCTTTCCCCTACCTGAGTCCAGAGTCCCCAGGCACTCTGTCTCTCCATGTCATCGTCTCTGCCTCCATCTCTGGCGTCACCGCTTCCCTGGATAGGACACCACACTCTGCTCTTCTCCCTTGATGGTCTCAGGGTCCTCTGCTCCTGGACTTCAAAATCAACCACTCCCCTCCTTTTGTTACAAAATGTTTACCTTCACATTTGCATCTCTCACAGTTCTGGTTGGTGTTCCCATGTATGTCAATATCTGGTTGTTGTATTTTCTTGTTAGTTCTCAGTCCAAAGAACTCCTTTTGGATGTTTGGCACACAGGGTTGGCTTTGGCAAAATGTCTAACTCCTGTTTATCCTGGAATGTTTTGATTACGCCTTCGTATTTGATTGACAGCTTTACAGGGTAGATGATTCTTGGTTGGCAGTTCGTTTTTTTTTTTTTTTTTTTTTTTCATTCAGGGTTTCATATATGTCTCCTCATTGCCTTCTTCCCTGCATAGGTTCTGCTGAGAGTTCCGAACTTAATCTGATTTGCTTGCCTTTGTATGTAACACTTCTCTTTTCCCTGGCTGCTTTCAGGATTTTCTCCTTGTCATTGATATTGGAAAGCTTGATTATTATGTGTCTTTGTGATTTTCTTTTGGGGATCTATCCTTCCTGATCTTCACTGAGCTTCTTGAATGCTTATCTTTTAATTTTTCAGGATTTTAAGGAAATTTTCTTTCAGCAGCTCTTCAGCTATCTCCTCTGTGGACTTATGCGATTCTTCCTGTTCAGAAATTCAAGTCGTTCTTGTTACTCCTCTTCATGTTGTCCAATATGCATCTTAGACTGTCATGCAATTTTTTAATCCTGTTTTCTACTTGCTCTTCTATCTCAGCATTATTGAGAGATTTGTATTCCATCTTGGTAGTTCTAGCTTCCATCTCTTCAAATCCTTTGCCATTTCAGAGTATTGTCCATATCTAATATTCTATTACTAGTTGTTTGGACTTCTTTTTGTAGGGTTTGAATTGTTTCCAATGCTTTCCTGACTTCTTCCTTATTTTCCTCATACCTTCTGTAAAGTGAATACATTTCATTATCAAAAATGATACATTTCATTATCATTTTTCTAAATTCCTTTTCAGGCAATTCCAGAGCCTGCTCTCTTTCCAATGTGAAGTCTAGGTCTACCTCCAGTTCATTTGTCTCAGTCACTCTGTCTTTTTTTCTGGACATGTGATGTTACGGTCGTCTGTTTCTTGGGCATCTTCAGTAGTTAGCTGTGACGTTAATAATTAGATGATTAGATGAATGTGTGTTGATGTTTTTTATGCTATCTGATTGCCTCAGGAGGTAGGCTTTATTTTTCACTCTTCTTATTACTCAACTCAGAGTAACTGTTGGCATGTATTGGCTGCCTATCTGGTGTATGTCAGCGAGTATTATTTCTTGCCTGGATGGCGGGAGTCTATAGGGTGTGATTGTAGGTTAACTATATAATCTTAATTGCTATCTCTTTTTGGGTAATGTAGGAAGAGAAACAGATCCCTAAAGGTAAAGAGGGGACCCCCCAAAAAAACCCCAGCAAAAGCAAAAAAGACATTTTAGATACTGTAGCTTATAAGCACAGAAAAGACAGAGGGGGGCAAATCTGTAGCAAAATATAAGTATGACTTTGATGTTCCTGTCTCAGCTTCTTGCCTTCAAGGCTGCCTGAGATATTTCAAGATGCCACTGTTGGTCGTTATGACCTAACTCAGGATTTAATTTTCATCCTGGTTCCTTTTTTAGTCTGTTTCTCTCCTGCTCCACAACTCTTGTTCAGACCTTTATTCTAGTGATTAACAGTTCAGGACTGGCTGTGGCTGTTTTGCACTGTCGTTTGGTTTTAAGGGGATCCTTTCCCTTTAAATTCTGAGTAGATCTGTGTGCATCTATTGCAGATCTTTCTGAGGGTGGTGGGATGTCCACTCATTCAGGCACCTTCTCTCATCATCAGAATAGAGGTGTTCAGACAGTGAGAGACCCATGAACAGAGAAAAGGAAAAAAAAAAAAAAAAAAGTGGGAGAATGTCCATACCTTTATCTCTGAGGATGTGTCAGGCTTTAGCCATGGCGCTGATCCTTTCACCACTCTGTCTCGCCAAAGATGGCTGCTCTGGGAGCCACTGAGGCCAGCAGATCAGAAAGCTCCAGATTTCTTGCTTCCGTTACAAATCCCACTGGCTGTAATCCTGAATTCAAACTTTCTAAGTATTACTTTATATGTAGTTCAGAGTTCTCGGATTGTTCCCTGAACCTGTTGTGTCTGGTATCCTGTATTATTGCTGACAGAGGTCCTCACTGCACTTCTCCCGGATCTGCCATCAAGCTCCGCATTCTCAACACATCTCTTTTGATGTGTTTATTTTGTTTGATATTTTGTAGAAGCCATTTTTATGTAAAGTAATCAAATGAATCTTGAACAGTTCAATGTGAAATTGGCTTGAGAATTTGACTAACAATAAAATCTAAAGACTTTTTGTTTATTGGAGTTAGATTCTGAAGACTATGCTGTTTACTTCCTGCAGGGCATATTAAGTCTTCTTTGTCAGTGGAAAAGTACAATAGTTCCTATGTGTTGGAGCACCATTGAGAATTGTTTTTTTTGTTTGTTTGTTTGTTAATATATAATTGCTTTATTAAGATATAATTCACATATCATAGAATTTACCCATTTATACCATACAATTCATTGGTTTTAGTGTAAATTCCCTGAAGACTAACACACTTAAAAATTTTTTTTTTAACTGTAAAATGTTGTTTGATGGTGTTGATTCAATTTCAGTTCAACTTCCCCATGTACAACAGAACAAAATACTGCCTGGTCCTGTGTCATTCTGCAATCCTTGCTTTGTTTTAGCTCATTGATATAGCCATTGTGTAAGTCTTTCTCATTGAGGTTCATCATCTTTGCACTAATCCACCGAGCATGATGCCATTTTTCAGTGACTTAATTGAGTTATGGTGTGGTACTGTAGGATAATCAGCAGTAGATTATTAATTGTAAGGTTGGAAGGTCAAACCCACCAGCTGCTTCTTGGAGACCGTATACAGGGTCACTATGAGTCAAAACTGACTGGTCGGCACTGAACAGCTACAACAGTCCCTCTTGATGACATATCTAAAGTACATGTGAGGAAGTCTCACTATCCTGGCTTGTTAGGTGCCTTTGACTTGGTTCCAACTCATAGCTACCCTCTGCACAATAGAATGAAATCTTACCTAGACTTGCATCATCGTAACAATTGGTATGCTTGAATCCATTGGTGCTGCCACTGTACTAATCCATGTTGTTGGGAGGTACTCCTATTTTTCGCTGACCCTGCCCTTTACCCGGTATTATGTCCTTCTGTAGGGACTTGTCCCTCATAAAACATGTCTGAAGTATGTGAGAGGAAATCTCACTACCCTGGCTTTTAAGGAATATTATAGCAATACTTCTTCCAAAAATTATTTGTTCATTCTTAGGGTCCCTGCTACTTTAAATATTCTTCATCAATACCATAACTAAAGTGCATCAATTCTCCTCTGGTATTTCTTTTTCCAGCTTTCATGTGCATTGAGGTGATTAATTTGTTGACTGCTGCTTCCATGGGTTTTACTGGTGAATCCAAGTAAAATTAAATCCTTGCTGATTTTAATCTTTTCTCCATTTGTTATATATTGCCTGTTGGTCCAGTTGTGAGGATTTCAGTTTTGACAATCACAATTAATCTTGCGTACAATTACAATTGAATCAAATTGTGGCAGTTTACACTTGCTCAGACTAGCATTGGACTGTTAATTGCAAGGTCAGCAATTCAGACCCAGCACTGCTCCTCGGAAACCCTTTACAGGTTTGCTATTAGTTGGAATCAACTCTATGACACTTAACATCATACAAGAACACAGTATCATGCATGTTCATCTTCATCTGGTCATGTTCAGTCACCTGAGCCCTAGCCATCTAAACTATGTCAAATGGTTACTAACTGTAAGTTTGGGCATTGACACACACTTCCCTGCACTTCAGACCAGCAGGCCACTTCACTCTTATCTCTGGCTGCCAGGGGCTAGGTCAGTGCCCGTGAGCTCAGGAGTTCACACAACTCCCCAAACTTCAGACTTTGGCTCTTATTTCTTGAAAATACATACCATGTGGAGGAATTGCTGGGTCATATGGTATTTCTATTTCCAACTTTCTGAGGAAATGCCATACCATTTCCCACAGTGTTTGCAGCATTTAACTATCCCACCAGCAGTGTAGGAGTGCCTTATTCTCTCCAAAACTTGCCAGCAAATTTTTTTTTTTTTTTTGGTAATCTTTGTTATGAATGCTGAGGTGAGATTATATTTCGTTGTTTTGATTTGCATCTCTTTAATGGGGAGTTCTGGTATAGCACTGTGGGCTAATGCGCTGGACTGCCGATGGATCTTGGCTGAAAACAGAGAATATCAGAAAGATGTTTACCTGTGCTTTATTGACTACGCAAAGGCTTTCGATTGTGTGGATCATGACAAGCTATGGACAACATTGCAAAGTAT
>NW_006408770.1:3283137-3341685 GCF_000296735.1 Chrysochloris asiatica | reverse complement strand
ATCTGATTTGCTTGCCTTTATACGTTATATTTCTCTTTTCCCTAGCTGCTTTCAAGATGCTGTCTTTATCTTTGATTTTGGAAAGCTTGATTATTATATGTCTTGGTGATTGTCTTTTAGGGTCTATCTATCCTGGGGTTTGTTGAGCTTCTTGAATGCTTATCTTTTTACTTTTCATCATGTTAGGAAAATTTTCTTCCAGAAGCTCTTCAACTATCTCCTATGTTGGATTGTTCCTGTTCTGGAATGCCAATAATTCTTATGTTATTTCTCTTCATGTTATCCAACATAAATCTTAGGCCTTCTTCGGATTTTATTTTTTATCCATTTTTGTATTTATTCTTCTATCTTAGTAGTGTTGAGAGATTTATCTCCTAGCTCACTAGTTCTAGTTTCTATCTCTTCAGTTCTACTCCTTTGCCCTTTCAGTGTATTGTCCATTTCTGACATTCTATTATTAATCGTTTGGACCTCTTTCTATAGGTTTTGAATTGTTTCCAATGCTCTATCTTACTTGATTGTTCCTGTAGCATTTTCCTGACTTCTTCCTTATTTTTCTCAACTGCATTGTATAGTGTTTTGATACCTTTTATAATCATTTTTAGGTATTCCTTCTCAGGCATTTCCAAAGCCTGCCCATCTTCCAGTATGGAGTGTAGGTCTTCTTCCAGCTCATTTGCCTCAGTCATTTTATCTTGTTTCTGGACATGTGTAGATATAGTCATCTGCTTCTGTTTTTTGGGCATCTTCAGGGGTTATCTGTGGACTTAATACTTAGGTGGGTATGTATTTGGTATTTTTTATGCTTTCTGAATGCCTCCAGGTAGATATGATCAGGAAATGGGCTTTCCTTTTCACTCCTCTTCCTGAGAAGTTTCAGGATACCACTGTTGGTTGTTTTGACGAAACTTAGGATTTAATTTTCGGCTTATTTCCTTTTTTGTCTGCTTGTCTCACTCCACAATCCCTGTTCAGAAATTTTTTTTTAGTTGTAAACAGTTCAGGGCTGGCTGTGGCCGTTTGGTTTTAATTAGACACTGTCTCTTTCAATTTCGAGAAGATCTGTGCACATGCGTAGTGGCACCCTCCAAGGGTGGGGCTGGGGTGCCCACTGCCTCAGGCACCCCTATAGTCACCAGAATGGAGGTGTGCAGACAGCAAGGGACCAATGAATAGATACCAAAAGAAAAGAATGTCCACACCTTTATCTCAGTGGTTCTGCCAGGTGTCTGTGGCCGCTCCGATCTTTCCCCCATGTGGTCTTACCCAATATGGCACCTCCTGGAGCTACTGAGCATCCTGGACTAGAAAGCAATGGATTTCTTGCTTCTGCCACAAATTCCCCCAGTTATGAACCTTCCAACATTCTAAATATTCCTTTATATGTGGTTCTAAGTTCTGGGACTGTCCCCTGAGCCTGCTTGGTCGGGTATTCTGTGTTGTTGTTGGCGGAGCTCCTTTTCTGCACTTCAACCCGATCTGCCATCTTGTTAGTTCTCCTGTTTCTCAAATTTTTAATGAGTCTTCAACCATTTCTAATACTTCGTTCTTCTTCATGTAGTCCAGATTCTTGGATTATTTGCTCAGCATACACCTTCAATAAGTATGGCAAAATGATGCAATACTGACAGACATTTTTTCTGATTTTAAAGCATACAGTTATCCCCCTGTATTTACTTTTCCTTGTTCTGTTGGAGTGGCAGACTTGTTTGTCCATATGAGCACAATTAAGTGTTGTGAGATTGGCATTCTTCATTTTGTTATACACAATTTGTTATGGTCCACACAGTTGAATGCCTTTGCATAGTCACTAAAAGGTAGACATCTTTTTGGTATTCTCTGCTTTCAGCTAAGATCCAGCTGACTTCTGCAGTAAAATCTCTCATTTCATGTCCTCTTCTAAATCTGGTTTTAGTTTCTAATAACTCCCTTGTGTTGTACTGTTGAACTTTTTAAATTATCTTCAGAATTTTACTCTTGTGTGATACTAATGGTAATGTTCTATAATTTCTGCATTATGTTGACCACCTTCTTTCAGTAATGGGCATAAATATGGATATTGCCGGGTAATTTGGCTAGGTAGAGCTGTCTTTGTGATTTTGGGGCTTAGACAAATGAATACTTTCAGCGATACAGTCATTTGTTGAAACATTTCAGTTGGTAGGTATTCTCTCAATTTTGGGTGTCTTGCTTTTTATCTAAGGCCTTCATTGTAACTTAGACTTTTTTCTTTAACACTATCAGTTGTTGAGATCATATGCTACCTCCTGACATGTTTGAACATTAACCAGTTCTTTTTGGTACAGTGACCATGAAATCCTTACATGTTCTTTTGATGCTTCCTACATTGCTCAGTATTTTCGTATGGGTCTAACACTCAGGCTCTTCCTTCTTGATGGTCCTGGGAACTTCTGTTCTTGAAATGAAAGATAAACTACTCCCCCTTTTTATGGTACACATCTTCTACAATTACAATTGTGACAGTCTCAATTAATCCTGCTGACAATTATTCACATTTGAATCATATAATTCTATCACCATGTCAGATGATGTCTCTTTGTTTTGATTTGAATCTCTCTAATGAGTAATGAAGGACCTCTGGTAACGTAGTGGTTACAAATCGGGCTGCAAACTGCAAGGTCAGAAGTTCGAAATTACCAGCTGTTCTGTGGGAGAAAGATGAGGCTCTCTGCTCCCGTAAAGATTTACAGCCTTGGAAACCCTGTACAGGGTCACTATGAGTCAGAACCGACTCCAAGGCACATAACAACAACAATGGCTAATGATCCTGAACATTTATTCGTATGTTTGCTGGTTGTCTGAATGTCTTCATTTGTGAAGAGTCTGTTCATGTCTGTGCCCATTTTTTAATAGGGTCTTTTTCTTGTAGAGGTGTTGTAGTTTTCTGTCAATTTTAGAGATTAGTTCATTCAGTGATACATCGTGCAAAAATTTTTTCCCAGTCTGTGGGCTCCTATTTTACACTTTTGATGAAATCTGTTCATCCACATAAGTTTCTAATTTTTATTAAGTCCCAGTCATCTATTCGAGCCCCTGTTTGTTCCTGTTTTTTTCATTGATGATCTTTATAGTTTTAGATTTAACATTTATGTCATTAATTCATGTTAAGATTTTTTTTTTGGTATGTGATATATGGGTCTTGCTTCTTTCTTTCTAAAGTTTAATTTTTAAATTCACTTAAAATTTAAAGCTTTAAGAAATTTAATAAGACTTTCCTTGTGGCCTAACACATAGACTAATTTTCCCCCCATATTAACAGCATCTTTATTTCCAAAAACCAAGATAAAAGGGGAAAGATAAATTTGGAGTTTCACAATACCTCAGCCCATGAACACTGACCTAACCACTGGGGACTAGAGCTGAGAGTGAAGTGTCCAGCTGATATGAAATGGGGGGGTGGGGGGGAAAGCACGCAAGAACGCCCAAACTTGTAGATAGAACCCATTAGACCTAGCTTGGATGTCTTGATGATTAGAACTCGACTAGAGGAAGATAATAGAAATTTTATACAGGAAGCACATGTAAATTGCTGCAATTTGATGAAATTGACTTTTACTTAATGGATGTAATAGCTTAAAATACCAATCTTTTTGTTCTCATGTGATTGTTTACGTACCTCACATTATTGTTCCCCTAATAGATCTATGTGTTTTTAACTGGAAATTGAGACATAGGGGTGAGTGCAATTCTAAACCTGGAGGATATCTATGGGTCAGTTTCAGGTTTCTACCAGTCTCTATTCTAAGCCTGGTCTTTTTTTTTTTAATTTGAATATCAGTTTTATTATATTATCAGGTCACATATAGAGTAAGATGTACAGAACTTGTCAAAATGTCAACTTAACCTGAGCTAAGAGTCTAAGCAAGTAGGTAGGTTAAAATATGTACACAAACAGAAATATTTGTGCATATAAATGAGACACAGGCGTTATAAATTCCAGAAAAGGGAGGGTGAAACACACATGCTAGCTCTAGTAAGTTTAGAGGACAAGTATAGATTTTAAAACCTGAGAAGTCCAATAGATGGATATCCACTAAATTCTTAATCCATACAAGCAGAAAAGTTATAGGCCAACTGAACAAAAGTTTAACTTGAATCAGAGTTAGTAATTCCAAGAGTTTCAAAACCTTATTGTTGTCCATCATTGGCAGTTAGATGATCATTGAAGTTTTTTTTTAATGTTTTATTGTGAATTATGTGATAGTTTACATGGGAGAACATTAGTTTTATATTCATCCTATCGTATATTGTTTCGTTGCCATGGTTGCAGTCCCCTCCATGCATCATCAGCCAACCAAAGGCTATACCCTGCAAGCCTGCCCCTCGGTCATCAGCACACAGCCCCTCTCCCTCTTTGTGTCTTAAGTCCCCAACAGCTCTGTCTCTCCACATCATCGTTTCTGCCTCTATCTCAAGCATCACTGCTTCTCTAGGTAGGGTCCCGCTCTCCGCTCTTCTCCCTTGATGGTCCCAGCTCCTAGGCTGAAAAGTTAGTCACTCCCTTCCTTGCTAGAAAACTTCTACCTTTACTTTTCCAACCCTCACAAGCAGTCCTGATAACAATTATTTACTATTGTATCACAAGAGACCCATCTGCATTTCATTTAATCAGTCCCGCCTAGACAGACTGGATACTACTCAGTGGAGATTCTACCTTCCTCCATGCCCTCTGAATCTAGGTTCCCTCTTGAAAGCTTGTAAGCTTCTTGCCTTTGTAGGCCCCTCATTTTGTGTAGCCAATGTCCATGTTGCCCATCCCTGTTTATTCTGTGTATGGAGGGAGTGGGAATGATCTTTGCTGTAAGGATTTGTTCCCTCTTTTGAGCTACTACATCCATAGGTGTAGGTCAAGTTCATCAAATAGTTACCAGATTACTCTTTTTTACCTCTGCTTTCTTCTTATGGTTGAGCTCTGATCACCCAGTCATTGAAGCCAGGTCAAGTGGGTATTATCTGTAAGTGTGGGTGTTCTTGTGCATATGCCCTCTCTTCCTATCCGCTGGACACTTCACTCTGCACTCTAGTCCTCTGTGGCTATGTCACTGACTCTGGGCCCAAGAGTTCCTAGGTCTTGCCATACTGCTGGCCAACCAGGTCTTCAACCGGGTTCACAGAAGTCTATTGAACATTGTAGGGCTTAGCTCGCCACTCCATTGCTGTTTTTCCCTCACTTCCCCTTAAGCCTGGTCTTTTTTGATGATGTTGAATTTTGTTTCACTGTTTCTTTTCATTCTATCCACGACCTTTTAGTAGCTAGGCACCATCTATTTCTTCTGGTCTAAGTGTCCTAGAACCTGATGTTTATGTGGTCTATTAATTCACTGGACTAATTGTTTCCATGCATCTTTGATTTTCATGATTATTTTTCCTCTGGATAGGGCCCGACCAATAATTGATGGCCAGTCACAAGCTTTTAAGACCCTAGTTGCTACTCACTAAAGTTAGGATATATTACATTGTCTTTGTTGTCTATGTTATCCTGATTGACCATGATGTCCTCTGAGACTATGGTCTTGAACATGCTTAGCTTTTTACCACAAAGCTAAATGATGATTTTAGTTTTTATAAACTATATTTATAATTTAAAAATATATCTTAGTATTTATGTAACCCCATATGAATACTCAGAGCCCTGGTATGGCGCTGCAGATTAATGTGCTTGGCACTAATGCATGGTCGTTTTGAGCCTCAAGGTCAGCAGTTCAAGCTCACCAGCTGCTCCTCCGAAACCCTATACAGGGTTGCTATGAATCAGAACCAGCACTTAACAACAAACACAACATATGAATATTGAATAACAATTATATTATTTGAATTGTCTTATTTAAGTAAATGATTTTAATGTCATGTACACGAGAATTTTCCTATTGCATAATAGATGTGGATGATTTGATTGCTACTGTTGTTAAAGTCAGTATTTAAATAATATGTGTTAGCCAGCAAGCAAATTGTATATGTAGTATACTTCATTGTTGTTAAGTACCGTGGAGTTGGTTCTAACTCATAGTGACCCTGCATAGGTTTTCTTAGGCTGTAAACCTTTATGGGATCAGAACGCCTCATCTTTCTCCCGCGGAACTGCTGGTAGTCTCGAACTGCTGAGCTTGAGGTTGGCAGCCCGACTCATAACCACTATACTACCAGAGCTCCTTAGTGTACTTCATTAAGCAGAATATATGAGGAAACTTCAACAAGTTTCATGGAAAACTGGAATTTTCCCACAAGGTTTTTGAAGACCTAATGTATGCTATTTTAAAAGAAATATGTGTTTCTTTAGAGAAAATTGCTCCTAGTTATAAAATGCGTTATGGTTTGAAAGGTGTTATCCCAGCTCATCATACCTATGTAGCAACTGGTTTAGTTATCCTTTGTCAGTTAAATTTTGCCTTAGCAGTGAGTGGTAATTATGTGCTTTAAGTTGGAAATACTTTGTGTTGTTTTACTTATTATATTAAAATTATTTAATATATATTTTTAATTGTATTTTTTATGCTGTTTCTTATATTGTAATGTTAGAAATTTGTCTTTTCATGCAAGTGTAAATTCTTTATAATCCCTTTTAATAGTTAATATTTGATACACTCATGCTTGTATGTATCTCTGACTGTTCTTTTCATTTATGAAATACATTTGCCTTTTGAAATACTCCCAAATCTGTTTTTGGTGATCTTTTCCACTGTTACGATTATTTTTATTTCTGCCTATTATTGTACAATCAGAGGATCTTAAGTACCTGTTATGAATCAAACAAACACACTGCTGTTAAATCCACAGTCTACTGTTGATATATAATTAATGCATAGAATCCTGGTCTGGTGGTGTAGGAGAAACACTGGACTGCTAACCACAAGGTTGATGGTTCAAACCCACCAGCTGCTTCTCAGAAACCCTATACAGGGTAGATATGAGTCAGAACTGACTCGATGGCATTTAACAACAGCATTGCAGTGATAACCAAATAAAATATTATTCTTATAAAATTTTTCTTATTTTCCCCCATGGCCAGCATTGTAAAAAAGTTAATTTTTTAAAATAAAATCGATACCATTTTCAGTATTTTTAAAATAAAATTTTATATATGAACTAAATGTTGTTTTTAAAACATTTTATAGGCCCTGACTTTGTTGTTTGTGATGAAGGTCATATACTGAAAAATGAAGCATCTGCTGTTTCAAAGGCTATGAATTCTATACGATCAAGGAGGAGAATTATTTTAACAGGAACACCACTTCAAAATAACCTGATTGAGTGTGAGTTACATATCTGCATATTTTCTGTAGAACATTGGCATTACTTTTGCTATCTTTTTGACACATCGAAATTCACCTTTCTTCTGTTTAGTATAGTTTCCAACTATGATCTACTCAGGTCCATGTTAGTCTACTGTGAGAAAATATTTTCAAGTGGAATACTTTATAAATTTTAGTGTTTTACCATAGTCAAGAGGTGTGCCATTGTGAATGTTCAAATATAAATAATTTGTTATTTTGTTTCTTTATTTTAATTTTATTTTTTAAACTTTTTATTGTAAATTTAGTGTGGTTTACAGAGCAGATTATCAGTTTTAAATTCAATAATTTGTATACATTTTGTTTCATATCATTGATTACAGTCCTGTCATTGCAATATCACTTTACCTCTATGTTTCCTTTCCTCCTTTACTAACCCCTTTGAAATTTGTCCTTGGTTAAATTCATCCCCCTTTGTCTCAAATGGTTGATTATTCTAAGGTTTACTTACATACCTAGTGTCGTTGTTCCCCTTTTAGACCTGCCTATGAGTCTTTGTGTGGCACTATAGGATAAGCACTGGACCACAAGGTCTGTTTAGAACTGTATTGTGGGCAGTTCAAACTAACCAGTTGCTCCTTGGAACCGACTTGACGACACTTAGCAACAACAACATTGTCTAACTGAAAACTGAACTATGAGAGTAAGTTTAGTTCTAGACCCAAAGGATGACTGAGGGCCATAGTCTTGGGGTTCCCTCAGTCTCTATTCAACCAGTAAGGCTAGTCTCATTGAAATATGTGAAAATTACATTAGAAATCTTTAATGATTGCCTTTTAAAAGTTCAAAAATATGTCTTATTGTTACTCAGAAGATATTATAAGGGGATATATTTAAGTTTTAGGGGAGGTATTGATAAAAAATCAAAAAGAAACGCCAAGCATGAATGTTTCAGTAAATTGGAGATGGGAGGAGACCTTTATTGCAAAAGTAGGATAAAATTTACTGAGTCTGAGGACAGGCTATATGATTTGGAGTTTCACTAATTTTTTTATGTGTGTGGTGATACTGAATCAGAGACACAAAGTAATTCAGCAAATAACAAATAGATTTTCCTATTATAATGAATCTTCCATTTTTCTTTTTTACCTTTATAATAGAGCTTTCTTATTTTGATGTTTGTTCCATATTTTGACTTATAACTGTGTTCATGTTGACTTAACTGTTTTCTGTTTGTTTGTAATATATTCAGCCTTTGTCGAGTTGATTCTGACTCCTGGTGACCCTATAGGACAGCGTAGCACTGCTCTTTAGGGTTTCTGAGACTGTAAATCTTTATTTAAAGGAAGGAGACAGCCTTGTGGTTAATAGGCAGAACAGCTGGTGGATGTGAGCTGCCAACCTTGTGGTTATTAGGCCACACTATACCACCAGGTTTCCTTGTAATTTATAATAATTTTTATTATTTCACTTTAGTTCATATTTGGTCTTTATTATTATCTGGTCTCCATATCACTTGTCAACAACATTATCTGGTCCATTTTTTTCCTTTTCTATTTTATTATTACACTTATACATTTTTTACTTATATAGTATTGAAAAATGGATATAACAGATGTTCATTAAAATACAAGTGCCATTAAGTTACATATCGTTGAGTTGGTTCAGGCTCATAGTGACCCTGTCTAGGGTTTCCAAAGAGTGATTGGTGGGTTTGAAACCGCTGCCTTTGTGGTTAAAACTTACCTTGCTGTCCACTGCATTATTGATAAATATGTATTGATTTATTTTTAAAACTGTTCAACAAAACCTTTGCCATTCCAACCATTTTTACATGTACAATCCAGCCACATCAACCAACCACACTTCTATATTGCACAACCATCACTACCATCCATTTCCAAATCTTTTTACTGGAGGGAAAAAAATAATTCTTTTTTTTTTTTTTTAAATACCCCCTATTCTTTTTTCCTTTTGACTGCCTTCCCCATCTTCCAAGTTAGGATGGGTTTACACTCTGCACAGTGGATAGTTCCCTCTGCCCAGCCATCATAGAATATTTATTTATAGAATGAAAACCATTCTTGATTTTTTTACATTAGTGATTTCAAACAATATCTGCCCATTTGCAGATGACTAATTTCACTCAGCATAATGTCGTTCAGGTTTCTCCATATTATACAGTGTTTTGTAGTTTCATGATTGTTCTTCAATATTCAACATTGGTAATTTTTAAACATTCTTTCTAGTATTTTTATAATGGTAATTTTTATTTCAATTTCTCCCCTAGTTTAGGCAATTCAGTTGTAGATAAAATTTATAATCAATGTTTATTTTGCTCTCTTTTGTTATTATTTCTTTTGGTATTCTTTCGTTATGGAATAATGTTAATGCTTTTATTACATGCGTTTTTGTACATACTTTGATTTCATTTATTCAATGTTTTTGAAATGACAACATTTAGAACTGAATGGCAGATCATTGGTTTTCTGGGATTATCAATTGGGTAGAGAGTATATGTATGGGTACATGTGCTTTTAAAAGGAAAATTTTATCGGAAAAAAGATGTCTTTTAACCATTGTGTTAATGAATTGTCTTCTCTCTTAGATCATTGCATGGTTAATTTTATCAAGGAAAACTTGCTGGGCTCTATTAAGGAGTTTAGGAATCGATTTATAAATCCAATCCAGAATGGTCAATGTGCAGATTCTACCATGGTAGATGTCAGAGTGATGAAAAAACGTGCCCACATTCTCTATGAGATGTTAGCTGGATGTGTTCAGGTATAAATATATTCCATAATAATAAAATATTATTTCTTTCTTATATTGGAGTCCTGAAATATTTGTACGTTTAAACTTCACTTACTTTATATTTTCTTTTCCTTTTTTCATTATGTAGTTTTACACTCAAATCTCTTCTCATTGTGTACAAATTTATGCAGTACTGAACTTAAAAAAAAAAGGATAAATGAGGAATTTAGAACCTAATTGATTAAGGTGTTTGCCAGATATATGGATTGACATTTTAATGAGTTAATGTTTAGATTTTCTTTAGACTATAGATAAGGGAATATGTGAGAGGAACACAGCTATTATGATTAAGAATCCCATGATCACCCTTGTTCTATGGTGTGTTCTAAACCTCACTTATTTAAATTTGTTCTTGGAAAGGCCAGAATGAATTAGAAATGAGCCATTTTAAAAGTAATCCTGTAGAAATAGTTTTACTGATTTCAAGTCTGTTATATAACCTGAATTGGCTGATTGTGTTGTTCAAGTCAAAATCTTTAATGAATTATTACTAAAACATAGAAAAGTATGTAAAGCAGTTAATAAATCTTAAGATCTGCTTTTTCTTTAGACACTAGCTACTAGTGATATGCACAAAATTGTTGCAACAAATGAGGCAGGCTATTCTTTTGACTGCATTTACTGACATCATATAAGGCAAAGCCATCCTGTTTGGTCAGGTTATCCACATATACTTGTAAGTATTCTGTTTCTGTATTGCTGCTACTACCTAGGCTGTGTGTGTGTGTGTGTGTGTGTGTGCGCGTGTGTGTGCGTGTACATATGTATGTGTGTGCGTGTGTTTAATGCATGCCATGTATAAGCACCTTAACACTCTTTATTCTCTCTTTAGAATTAAATGATTCTAAGAGTGCTTGTACATGGCATGCTTTCACAATTGAACAAACATTCTTCCTGTTGTTTGTTGGCATATTGACATATCTTTCGTAAAGGTCAACTAGAGTACATCAGACTTTGTTGCAAACATTTCACTATATATGATTAAAGGAATCCTGTGCTGGTGTGGTACTGCAGGATAATGCACCGGACCACAAGATCAGTTTGAACTGTAAGGTCAGCAGTTCAAACTCACCAGCCGCTCCTTGGAAACCCTATACAGGGTTGCTATGAGTCGGAATCGACTCAATGGCATGTCACAACAACAACAATGCTGGTACTACCTACAACAACCTTTTCTTATTTTTCTTTATAGCGAACATTTTGAATATTTTAAATCGCTCACTTGTCAATATGACTACTTTAATTTTAAACTTGCAATTACTTTTTGTTGGTACACCATATTGTTAATTATTAACTATAGTCATATATGGGTCATTGTGTGCTTAATAGCATTAATATATTTTAGAAAATAATTTTATATATGTTCAGTATCTATTTATATATGAAGGCTTCCAAATATTCATGGAAAAGTAGTATTAAAAGATAATGGAATTCTTACATGAGTTTTGAAACTCCCTCATACATCTTTTAGTTGTAAGTCATGAGAATTCTTAGAGCAGATAATTACTGGTATTAACTAATTTTCATTCTCTTTCTTGTTAATTATAGAGGAAAGATTATACAGCATTAACAAAGTTCTTACCTCCAAAACATGAATATGTATTAGCTGTGAGAATGACTCCTATTCAATGCAAGCTCTACCAATACTACTTAGATCATTTAACAGGTAACAAATATACTTAGTTTGTTATTTTGTCTATATTTATAAAGACATTCTTGTTCTGGAGAATGCTGTCATATTTATTTTACCATGTTGGCTGTTCCTTTAAGTTTTGCATTTGAATAAAGTGGATATGCTTTTTTATAAAATCACAAAATATTTCCAATTAAAAAAACAGTAATTCTGTTTAAGTAAAATTAAAAGTCAGGGAATGTTGTCAAATGTTGCTATTTTGACCCCCAATTCATGAAGACCCTATGCAAAATCTACCAGGTCCTCTGCCATCCCCACAATGGGTTGCAGATAGGATTGTTAAGATTCATAGGGTAATCATAACTGATTTTCAGAAGATTGCCAGGCCTTTCTTCCTAGTCTTTCTTAGTTTGGAAATTCCAAAGAAACGTATTCAGCATCATAGCAACATGGAATTTTTGAGGCCTCCTCATATGTATAATGGAATACTATTCAGCCTGTAGAAGACATGAAGTCTGGATACAAGATATAATATGGATGAAGCTTGAAGACATTATGAAGAATGAAATAAGTTCATCACAAAAGGACAAATGCTGTATGACCTTACGTATATAAAAATACAAGAAAAGACAAATGTGTAGAGACCAAAGTTAGTGATTACTAGGGGTATGAGGGAGTTGCAAAGCATGAGGAGGAGGTAATACTTACGGTGTATATGGAGTTTGGTTTTGTAGTGATAGAAAATCATACTAAAGGTAGGTTTGCAAAGCTGATTATTGTAAGTTCTGTCAGTAAGTTATGTATCTGTAAAAAGTAGAACTGTAAAATGTTTGATAGAAATATTTGCAGCAGTGATCCTCCCCTCCTACTCAGAAAACACAAAACTGTTGGGGCATATTATAGATATAACTAAATAGCTCATAGGATTTAATTTCTAGGCTTGGAAGTTTTGTTTTATGGGCTATTCCAGTTAATTGGCTTTGGAATGGTTTAGTGCTTCTGTTCTGTCTCCTAGTTCACGGAATAGTCCTGGGGTCTTAAAAGCTTGCAAGATACAACAATTAGTGTCTATACTTCTATAGCAAGAGAAGACAAAGGAGAGTTAAGAATTGGAATGTTTGGCCAATTTCCTCCATGAACAACTGCTTTCCTTTTCCATGAGACCAGAACTGAGTGGTGCATTGATACCATTACTGAACATTTTAGTCAAAGGTTCTGTAATAGAGTCCAGATCAGAAGTGAGGAAATGGGGAATACAATTTCAAATTCTCATGGACTCTGGATTTTCTGGAGCCCTGGAACACATACTAACCCCTTAAGCTATTGCAATGAGATAATGTTTTAGCCTCAAAAAAAAAAAAAAATTATTATATGAAGTCTTCTTAAAACAAAATAATAGATGAGGCAGAATTCATCCCCTTGAATTAGTTTGCATCTAGAGTCAATCTCATTTGAGATATAAAAGAGATTGCATAAGTGAGAAGAGATCAAGGTATTTTCGTACCACCAAGAAAGAAGAGCCAGGAGTGGAGCACATTCATTGGATTCAACTTTCCTGTGCTGAGAACCTGCTTGACCCAGGGGAAGCTTGTTGCCAAAACAAGCTCCAAGGGATGCCAGACCCATAGATGTTGAAGGAAAAGAAGTACCTTCTCCCACATCTGACAAGGAGAATCTTCCTCTAGAATTGATGCCCTGAATTTGGACTTGTATCTCCTAAGGTGTGAGAGAATACATTTTTGTTTGCTAAAGCCATCTCCTTCTGGTGTTTCTGTTATTGCAGCACTAGATAACTATGACAGTGTTCCGTTTGATAACTTACACAAGACTACCAGCAGTTTGAATTGCAAATTTGGTGGTTCAAACTTACCAGTAACTTCTTGGAAGCACTTTACAGGGTCACTATGCATTGGAACCAACGTGACAGCAGTTAGCAACAACAAGCATATGTGAAATTTAATAGCAGAAAAACTCACAACTATCTTTAAGGGAATTGGAAAAGCCTTCCCTGAAACATATTCTTTTAATGTTTATTTTTCTGGAAACTAACTTATATTAATAAATACTTAAATTTTATTTTAAAAAACAAATAAGCAGCACTGTAACAATTAGTAAAACATGACTGCTTTAAGCATTATACTCTTTTGAGAAATATCTGTATAGGATGGAATTGATAACAGTAACTCAAAATATCAGATGGGCACCCTTGGTGCCAGTGAACTTCTGTTAATGGGGGAGTAACACCTTAGAAAAGGAGTGTGAGAATAGTTGCACAGCTTGAAGAATTCAATCAGTGTCATTGAATTGTACGTGTGGAAACTGTAGATTTGATATGTGTTTTGCTGTATATACTCTTAACAACAAAGTAAAAAATATTATATATATATATATATATATATAACAAAAAGTTTACCTTGTAATCATATTTAAATATATACTTTAGTGACATTGGCTTGCTAAAATGGGGGGGCCTATAAAGGCACAAAGGGACAGAGGTAAATAGTGATATAAGCTCAACCTTGGAATAACAGGGCTCTGTGATGCAGGGATCAAGGCATAGTCTGAATGGCTAAAAGAGGGGAAATAATGTTAAGATGCTTGACTATCTTATGAATATTGGTTTCCCTTGTCTGCTATTGTAAAATAGACACTTGATTGAGATATAACAGATTATTGGGAAACATTATTACAGAAAACTTGTAAGAACATCTTCAGCCTATAGCTCATTGGAATATCTAAAAGGGGTTCTAGAACTTTCCTAGTAAAATAGGCTTCTTCTGGAGCCTTTGTAGTATATAGGACCTTAGGTAGAGTCCTGATCCCCATTCAGTAACTTCTAAGATGAGACATTCCCAGTTGAAAGGACATGGAGACTAGCCTGGAGTGGCTAGAGGAACAGAATATAATTCTTGAAAGAAAGACCAGCAGGAAAAATAGAAAACAAAAACGGCAGTCTGATTGGCAACTACAAGAACAAGCAAGTTGTTTACCAGTGAACCACCAAGGCAAGTAATCAAGTCCCTTCAGGACAAACCCCCTTTCCAAGACTGAAACTCCAAGGGAACACATGAGCAGGAATGTAAGCTTGCTGGCAACCACATTGGTCTACTGGTGAGTGGAAGGAGGGGGAAAGGCAGCAATGAAGATATGGGCTGAGTTTTACCATGTTCCATAGACACCCGTTGACCTGGAGATGAGAGAAGAGGAAGAGCTGGTTGATCTGAATTATGGTGAGACCTGAGGACTCCTAAGCCCATGGACAGGGACCTAGCCACAGAGGGCTAGAGCCTAGAGTGAAGCGCCCAGCTGATAGTGAGGGGAGAGACACAAGAATGCCCAAACTTAAGGACAGTACCCATTTGATCTAGCTTTGATGGCTTGATGATCAGAACTCGAATAGAGGAAGATAAAGAAATTTGATAAAGGAAACAAGTGTACATTGCTACAGTTTGATGAACTTGACCTATACTTATGGATGTAGTAGCTCAAAATATCAACTGAGGGGAAAGGAGTCTTCACATCAAGGATCAAACATATATCACCTCTGTACAACAGTTTGTTAGGGATGGGCAACTTGGATTGTTTTATCAAGAAAACCATTTTTTTTTTTTAACTTTTTACAATGTTGTTGTTGTTGTTATTAAGTACCATAGAGTGGGTTCCGACTAATAGTGACCCTTTTTTGGGTTCCAGAGGAGCAGCTGTTGAGTTTGAACTGCTAGGGATCAAATTGACCTTGCGGTAAGTCTAGTACTTAATACTACAGCTCCAAACTAGTACTCCATTTTACAACATTGATCACATATAATATTCTTTTTGTGATTGACTAATTTCACTCCGTATATTCCGCAGGAGAAAGATGAGGATTTCTGTTCCCATAAAGATTTACAGCCTCGGAAACCCTGTACAGGGTTGCTATGAGTCGGAACCGACTCCACGGTACATAATAACAACAACAACAACAATGTCCACTAGATATGTCCATGTTGTGAGGTGTTTCTCAGATTCATCATTACTCTTCAGTGGTGTATATTATTCAATTGTGTAAATGAACCAAAGTGTTTAGTCATTCTTCTGTTGATAGTCATTTAGGCTGTCTCAATCTTTTTGATACATCTTTTATAGACAGCATATTGAAGCATACTATTTTCTTGTCCATTCTGCTCTGTCTCTTGACTGGTATGCTCAATCCATGTACATTTATGGTAATTATCGATGAGTATGAATTGATTGCTGTCATTTTTCTGTTTGTGTTTTTGAAAATTTTGTTTTCTTATAGTAGTGTTTTGTAGTTTTCTTTGTATAGGTCTTTTCTTTGGTTAGATTTTTCCTAAATATTCCATCCTTTTGGTGGCTGTTGTAAATGGTATTATTTTCCTTTTCAGAGCTTTCATTATTAGTATAGAGGAATCCGACTGATTTTTGTATGTTATCTTTTATCTCTCACTTTGTTGAATCTTCCAGTGATTTCTAGTAGTTTATTTTCTGTTTGTTTTTATTGCGTCTTTGGGATTTTCTATGTATAGAATCATATCATCTGCAAATAGAGAAAGTTTTCCTTCCTCTTTGCCAATTTGGATGCCTTTTAATTTTCCTATCTTATCTTATAGCTCTGGCTAAGAATTCCAACACAATATTGAATAGGAGTGGTGCTAAAGTGCACCCTTTTCTGGTTCCTGTTCGCAGAGGGAAGGCTTTCAAGTTTATCCATTGAGAGTGATGTTGGATGTTGGTTTTGTATATATGCTCTTAATTATGTTGAGGAATTTCCCTTCAATTCCTACTTTGTTGAGTGTTTTTATCAGGAATGGATGTTGAATTTTGTCATATGCATTTTCTGCATCAATCAATATAATCATGTGTTTTTTTTTCCTTTTATATATATATATGGTTGTTGTTAAACACCTTAGAGTCGGTTCTGACTCATAGTGACTCTGCACAGACATTAATTCTTTTTCTAATATTGAACCATCCTTGCAACTCTAATATGAATTATACTTAGTAATGATGTATTGTTTTTTGGATGTGTTGTTGGGTTCTTTTGGCAGGATTTTTTTTTTTTTCTTACTTGCCTTTAAACTTATTTATTTCCAACTTTTTTTGTGTGACTTGAATAAAAATTTACAGAGCAGATCATCAGCTCTACATCCAACAAATCATATACTTTATTTCATAACCTGGTTTTTTTGATCCTTTGACTTTTAGTCTGTTTTGTCTTTGTGTTTAAGATGTGTCTCTTGAAGACAGCATCTTGTTTTCTTTTCCAGTCTCAATGTCCATCTCTTAGTTGGTGCATTTAATTCACTGACATTCAGTGTAATTATCGATAGATATGAATTAATTGCTGTGAATATGTTTGTTTGTTTTTTTGTGGTGCCACTGGTTTCTTTGTTCTATATGCCTTCCTGTGCTGACTTCATGTGTGTTATATTCTTTCTTGTCAGTTTCTTTATAGTTTAATGTTCCCATGTTCTTCTTGAATTTTTATTTCCTTTATATGTTGTGAAGTTTTAAATTTTTTTGAGGTCTGTTTTAACAGTCTGTTTTCTCCTGCAATCTACCTGACCTCCTCTCCACTTGGATCTCTGTTTGTATATTTTTTACCTTCTTTCACACTGTAATTGTTTTGATCATAGACTGACTTCCCAGATCCTCTGAATTTGTTCTTGTAGTTTTGATCTGCTCTGGACTCTTCCTTCTGTTGGTTGAGTTCTGGATTGTGCTGCCTTGTAAGTCAATCTCTGGTTGTTGTCTGCTCTTGTTAGTTCTCCGTCCAATGAACTCCCTTTAGGATACTTTGAAATGCAGGGTTGGCCCTGACAAAGTCCATTATCTTCTGTTTATCCTGGAATGTTTTATGTGGTTGACAGCTATGGATGAACAATTCTTGGTAGGCAGTTTTTTTCTTTCAGGGTTTTATATATGTCTCCCCATTGCCTTCTTGTCTGCATGGTTTCTGCTGAGAAGTCAGAGATTAATCTGATTTGCTTGCCTTTGTAAGTAACACTTCTCTTTTTCCTGGCTGCTTTTAGGATTCTCTCTTTGTCTTTGCTTTTGGAGAACTTGATTATGATATGTCTTGGTGAATTTCTTTTGGGATCTATCTTTCTTGGGGTTTGTTAAGTTTCTTGAATGCTTATCTTTTCATCTTTCAGGATGTTTGGGAAATTTTCTTCCAGAAGCTCTTCAACTGTCTCCTCTGTAATATTCTTGTTCCAGAATTCCTACATGAATCTTAGACTTTCTTCAGATTTTTTAATACTTTATTCTTTTTGCTCGTCTATCTTAGAGTATTCAGAGATTTATCTTCCAGCTTGCTGGTTCTGGCTTCCATCTCTTCAGTTCTACTCCTTTGTCCTCTCAGTGTATTGTCCATTTCTGATATTTTATTATTAATCATTTGGACCTCTTTTTGCAGGTTTTGAATTGTTTCCAATGCTATTTCTATCTTATTTGATTGTTTCTGTAGCACTTTCCTTTCTTCTTCTTTATTTTTTCTCAACACCTATTGGAGCATTTGGATGTACCTCAATATCATTCTCCTGAATTCCTTCTCAGGCAATTCCAAATCCTGCCCTCCTTCCAATGGGAAATCTAGGTGTACTTCCAGCTCATTTGACTCAGCTACTCTATCTTGTTTCTGGACATATGCTGAGATATTAAGTTTTTTTTTGGTTATTTTCAAAAATTAGCTGAATTTTCAATAATTAGATGAATGTATGTTTAAAATAATATTCAAACCTCAATTTGTGTTATTGAAGGATTCGCTGAGCAAATTATTGAATGATGCAGAAAGCATGAAAAGAAGATGGAAGGGTCTGGTGAAAAGAGATGGGGATAAGATCCTTATGATTCATTACAGAATAATTGTTATGACTAATTGTAACTCTCACAATTGTAAAGGTAGTTTTGTAACAAAAAGAAGGGAGTTAATCTTACAGTGCAGGATCATCGAGGGAGAAGAGCATGAGCAGAATGTGGGACCTTCTACAGAGAAGCAGCAACATCAGAGTTGAAGGCAGAGATGAGCACATGGGGAACTAGAGTAGCTGAGGACTCTAGACTCATGGAAAAAGAAAAGCTGTGAGCCGACTGCCAGGTGCTGGTGATCAGGAGGCAGTCTTGCAGAATGTACTGTTTGATTGTTTAAATGATTATATAGCAGGCTTACAGAATCTGTCCTTTGGTTATATATTCCTAATGGTTTTTGTATATACACTTGCTCCCCTCCCCCGAAAAAAAAAACAAAACAAAAATAACAACTCAGAGGGGATAGAAGCAAAAATACTGTTGAATGAGGTTGCATGGAGGAGATTGTAATCATTGCAATGAAACAGTGAGTGTAAAACCAATGTTCTACTGTGTAAACTATCACTCAGTTCACAATAAAAGCTTAAAAAAAAAAAGCAAGGAATATACAGAGTGATTGTACCAAAAGGAAATGGTCGATGTTCAACCATTTTAAGAGGTAGCATATGATTGAGGACAAATGATCCAGATGGACAGAGTCCAGGGTGCATTGAAGGTGTTGTCAAAGAACAAGGCACCAAGAATTGATGAAATACAAATTGAAATCTTTCAACAAAGTGAGGTGGTACAAGAAATTTGGAAGACAACTACCTGGACAGTTGATTGTAAGAGTATTTGTGCCCATTCCAAAGAGAGGTGACCCAATAGAATGCATCAGACAATATCATTGATATCCCATGTGAATAAAGTTTACTAAAGATAATAAAGAAATGGCTGCAACTATACATTGATAGAGAACAACATGTTGATGTATTATTAAACTTTCTGATTGCCGCCAGGTAGATGGGGTCATGAGGTGGGCTTCTGTTTTCACTTCTCTTATTACTCAACTCAGAGTAAATGTAGCAAATTTTGGATATCTAGCTGGTGAAAAACAGCTGGTATTGACTCTTGCCCAGATAGTGGAAATTTATAGGGTGTGATTGTAGCTTGGCTATATGACTGCAATTGCTGTCTCTTCTTGAATAATGTACAGAGTGAAAGAACCCCACCAGTATATTGTTGTTGTTGTAGTGCCGTTGAGTTGGTTCTGACCCAGAGTGACCCTATATAGAATTTCCAAGGAGCAGCTGGTGAGCTTGAACTGCTGACCTTGCAGTTCAAGTGGGAGACCAAAAAACAAAACAGTAGCAACAAAAGAAAAACAGATTGGATACTGAAGTCTGAAATCATTACAACAACAAAAAAGAAAGAACAAAAACCCATAGCAAAATATAAGGAAGACTTTAACACCCCTCTTTCAGTTCCTTGTCTTCAAGGTCGCCTGTGAAATTTCAAGATGTTGCTGTTGCTCCTTAAGTCGTAATTCAAGATTTAATTTTCGGCCTTTTTCCTTTTTTGTGTGTCTCTCTCCCCCTCCTCAACCCTGTTCTGCTGTTTCTCCTAGTGAGAAACAGCTCAGGTCCTGCTGGAGCCATTTTAAGAGACCCTTCCTTTTTAAGAAATTCCTGTTGACTCCTCTCCCTTCTTTAATTCTGTGCCCAGTAGTCTTTGTTGAGCATATCTGTGCATGCATGTGTGTAGTAGAACCTTTTGGGTGTGGGGGGGTGTCCACTCGCTCGGGCACCCTCTCTAGTCACCAGAGTGGAGGTGTGCAGACAGAAATAAATGAACACAAAAAATGTTCACAGCCTTTTGTCTGAAGATTGGCTAGATCCCTGCTCATTCATGCTCATGATGGCCACTTCAGGATCTGCTGGCAGGCACAGCTCAGAAAACACCACTTTTCTTGCTCCTGCTACAAATCCCACTAGCAGTCACCCTTCTATCCTAAATATTCTTTTATATGTATTTCACAGTTCTGGGACCCTTCTCTGAACCTGCTTTGTGCAGTATTCTGTGTTATTTCTGGTTGAGGTATGTTGGGTGCTTCTCCCTAATCCACCACGTTGAAGGTTTTTTTTTTTTTCCCTTCCATTCCATTCTTCTACTCTGTTTCTTTTCCCTGGTGCATTTTATCCATTGAAGTTTAATGTAATTATTCTTAAGTATGAATTGACTGCAATCATTTTGCTATGTGTTTTTTGTGGTGCTGCTGTTTTCTTTGTTCCACATATTTTTTTTTTCTCTTATGTAATTTTGTTTGTGTGTGTGTGTTTTTTGTTTTTTTTTGTCGGTTTCTTAACTGTTGTTGTTTTAATGTTTACAAAATATTAATGGTTTTCCTTTTTATTATTATGGTTTATTAAATTTATTATTAAATTTCATAATTGTTTTTATATGAGAGTTTTATTGGGTATATGATTTTTAAAAAATTTTTTTATTGTGAATTGAGTGATAGTTTACAGGGCAGATCATCAGTTTTCCACTCAACCAATTTTGTACTAGTAATTGGTTTCATTGCAGTGTTTATAATTCCCTCCATACACCATCGGTTAACACTATTTACGTTTATTTCATCTTTGTTTTTTATGTACACAAAACACAGAGAAAAAAAAAAAAAACACAGAGAAAATGTATATGCATTTAAATGACCAAAGGGCACATTTTGCAAGTCAGGCTCCTGGCAGCCAGCACACAACCTTTCTCATTCTGTGGGTCTACAGTCCTCAGCTGCTCTTTTTTTTTCTGGTATCCCTGCTTCTCTGGTTAGATCCCACACTCCACTCATGCCTTTCCCTCTTAATGGTCCTAGGGTCTTCTGTTCCTGGAATGAAAGATTAGCCACGCCCCCCTTCTTTGTTATACATCTTCTACCTTTACAGTTGTGATTATTTTAATTAGGCATGATAACAATTACTACTGAATCAAAAGAAGGCTATCCCCATCCTCCTCTATGCCCTTGTACCTAACCCATCTAGAGAAGAGGAAAACTAGTCAGTGGGATTTCTACTTTAACCCCCTCGTTCTGAAACTAAGTACACTCCTAAAAACTTGTAAGCCAACGGAAACTGCAAGCCACCACAGCATTACATGAACCTTGGATGAAAGTAGAGAACATCAGAAAGATGGTTTCAACTGTGTGGATCATGAAAAGTTCTGGACAGCATTGAGGACATTGAGTGTTCTGGAATGCTTAATTGTATTTATGTGGAACCTGTACACAGACCAATAGATGGTATTTCAAACAGAACAAGGGGCACTGAATGGTTTAATATTGGGAAAGGTGTGCACCAGGATTGTATTCTGTCACTGTGCTTAGTCATTGTGTAGTTGAACAAATAATCTAAGAAGCTGGATTATATGAAGAAGAATATGGCATCAGGATTGGAGGAAGACTTATTACCAACCCGTAACACGCAGTATAACCTTGTTTGCTTGAAAGTGTAGGGGACTTAAAATTCGTACTGAAAAAGATGAAAGATCACAGTGTTCAGTATGGATTGCACCTCATAATATAAGGAAAACAAGAAAATCCTCACAGCTGGACCAATAAATAACACCCTGATAAATGGAGAAAACATTGAAGTTGTAAAAGACTTTATTTTGCTTTGATCCTCCATCAATACTCATGGAAGCAGCTGTGAAGAAATCATATAGTATTGTATTGAAGTAAGTCTATTGTATAAGAAGTCTTTAAAGTGTTTAAAGGCAAATATGTCAGTTTGAGGACTAATGTGCACCTGACCCAAGACATGGTATTTTTAGTTGCCTCATAGGCTTGCCAAGAAATTTGGAAGACAACGATCTGGACAACATACTGGAAGAGATCCGTATTTGTGCCCATTCCAAAGAGAGGTAACCCAACAGAATGTGGAAATCATTGGACAATATCTTTGATATCCCATGCGAGTAAAGTTTTACTAAAGGTAATACAGAAATGCCTGCAGGCATACACCAACAGAGAACTTCCAGAGGTTCAAGCCAGATTCAGAAGAGGACGTGGAACGAGGGATATCATTGCTGATGTCCAATGGATCTTGGCTGAAAGCAGAGAATACCTGTGTTTCATTGACTATGCAAAGGCTTTAGATTGTATAGATCATGACAAACTGTGGACAACATTATGAAGTATGAGTATTACTGAACACTTAATTGTGCTCATGACGAATCTGTACCTGGACCAAGAGGCAGTTGTTCGAACAGAACATGGAACACTGAATGGTTTAAAATTAAGAAAGGTGTGTGACAGCGTTGTATTCTTTTACCATATTTATTCAACCTGTATGTTGAGCAAATAATCCGAGAAGCTGAGTTATATGAAGAAAAATGTGGCATCAGGATTGGAGGAAGACCCATTAACAACCTGTGATATGCAAATGATACAACCTTGCTTGCTGAAAGTGAAGATGACTTAAAATACTTATTGATGAAGATCAAAGAGCACAGCCTTTGATTTGGATTGCATCTCAATGTAAAGAAAACAAAAATCCGTATCACTTCACCAATAAACAACATTCTTCATTTTCTTGGATCAACCATCAACACTCACGGAAGCATCAGTCAAGAAATCTAACTACACATTGCATTCGCAAATCTACTGCACAAGACCTTTTTAAAGTGCTGAAGAGCAAAGATGTCAGCTTGAGGACTGAGGTGCGCCTGACCGAAGCCATGGTATTTTCGGTAACCTCATATGCATGTGAAAGCTGGACAGTGAATAAGGAAGACCATAGAAGAATTGATGCTTTTGAGTTATGCTGTTGGAGGAGAATATTGAAAGTACCATGGGCTGCCAAAAGAACAAACAGATCTATGTTGAAAGTAGTGCAGCCAGAGTGCTCCTTGGAGGCCAAACTTTATCTCTCATACTTCAGACATATTATCAGGAGAGACCACTCACTGGAGAAGGATATCATGTATAGTAAGATGGAGGGTCAGAGAAAAAGAGGAAGATCACCAGCAAGATCGATTGGTAAAGTGACAGTATCAATGGACTCAAGCGTGGCAACAATTGTGAGGTTGTTCCAGGACCGGGCATTGTTTCGTTCTGTTGTGCATAGGATTGCTATATTTCAGTACAGACTCAATGGCACCTAACAACAACAACAATATAGGCTTGTGAAACTTGGACAATTAATATGGAAGACCAGGAAGAATTGATGCATTTGAGTTATGGTTTGGAGAAGTATATTAAAGGTAGAAAACGAAACAAATCTATATTGGAAGAAGTACAGCCGAAATGCTCCTTAGAAGTAAAGATGGCCAAACTTCGTCTCTTATACATAAGTGTCTTGATGTTTATAGAGCTTAAGTTGATAAATATACTGTATATTTTCATTTTTATCTTTTAACTCCATTTTTTCCCCATAAATTCTCCTAAAATATGCAGAACTAAACATGTTTGTATGCATGGAGCTTCAGAAATATGTGGACAACATAGAATTTGAAAGATAGTGCTTTTATCCTGTGAGCTTTTTGAGGCCCCCTTGTATGTATGCCTACAGATTCACCTATAAATGAACATATATTTCGTGTACCTTCCTGTTCTTATCTATCTATCACTAGTCTGTCAGTTTGTCTTATTGTGGTGGCTTGTGTGTTGCTATGATGCTGGAAGCTATGCTACAGGTATTTTAAGTGTCATTAGGGTCACCCATGGTGGGTAGGTTTCAGCAGCACTTTCAGACTAAGACAGACTAGAATGAAGGAAGGGCATAGTTAGTAACTGAAAACATTAAATGGCAGTACAATATTGCTGGCTATATTTCCGGAACATAACTCCTCAGGTTGGAAGACACTCAGAGTATGACTGGGGAAGAGCTGGCTCCTTAATGTCTTGTTGACCCCAATGACGTTGATAGAGCAAAGGTTTTGGGACCTTCTTTTGCTGATGGGGCACAACTCAAAATGGGAAGAAATAGTTTATCATGAAGTGGATGTGCCGTGTGAGAATTTATCAGCAGACCTAAACGAAGTTTGTAACATTGCCTGAGCACAAAGACCTACGTGTGGGTATGGATAGGCAGAGGTTGTTCTGAGCATTTCTGACTCTGAATTGTAGCCATTAACTTCTTAAGTTCCTTAATAAACCCTATAACTGTGAGTATGGTGTTTGAATTCTGTGTGGCGTTTAAATTTTTTTCTTTATAAATTTTGTTCTAATTTTTGCTATAAGTAAGCCAAAATGTTTCATCAAAATTTTCTGAATTAGAAAACGTATATGGTGAATGATTTGACAGTTGTTTTCATAAGCATTCATTATGGATACAAGTAAAATGAAATCCTTGACAATTTTAGCCTTTTTCTGTTTATCATTATGTTTTTTATTGGTCCATTTGTGAGACTTTTTGTTTTCTTTATATTGAGTCATAATCCATACTAAACCCTGTATCTGTTGATGTTCATCTGAAGTGTTTAAATAATCTTTTCTTTCAATAGGAAAGGTTGTATCTTTTGCACATCCCAGTTTGATAGAGTCTTCCTAGATTATCTCCTAGATTATTTCATTTTACAGATTGAAGAAGAATGGTGAAAGGATATGACTGTCACATACACCTTTCCTGATTTCAAACAACACAGCATCCTCTTTTTCTGTTTGTAAGACCTCTCTTCGTCTATGTATAGGTTCCATATGAACACAGTTAAATGTTCTGGAATGCCTATTCTTCCTGTTATCCATTGTTATGCTCACACAATCAAATACATTTACATAGTAAGATACAAGTAAACATTTTTCAGGTATTCTTTGCTTTCAGCCAAGATCCGTTTGATCTCAGCAGTGATACCCAGTGTTCTATGTCCTCTTCAGAATCTGGCTCGAATTTCTGGCAGCTCTCTGTTGTTTTTGCAACTGTGTTTGAATTGTCATCAGCAAAATTTTGCTTGCATGTGATACTAATGATATTATTTGATAATTTCTGCATTCTGTAGGGTCACCTTTCTTTTGAATGGGCAAAATAATGATTTTGCCCAGTAGGATGGTCAGGTAACGGTCATCAAAATTTCTTGGTATAGACAAGTGATTGCTTTCACTGTTGCATTGGTTTGTTGAAATTTTGTAATTGTTATTATAAGAAATAAGAAAGAATGAGACGAGGAAAGAAACTTGGCTTCAACAGTTGGTGGGTTTATTGAGAGTAAACCTGGGGGACTGAAAGTCATGAGAGACCAAGAGCCTACTCCTCCCCTATAGACTGGTGTATTTAAGGCTGTCTGGTCCTGGGTAGAGTCCTGGTGAGCTTCCAATGGCCAGGGTTGTGGAGATATTCCTGAAACCTGAAACTATTGGGTAGAGGGAGGATCTCTTGGAGTAACAAAGACTTAAGCTTTCAGGAGACAGGAAACTTAAGCAGGACATTTATTTGGCATCTCTTGGGGGCAGCTGCAATGCCATTTTGTGGATCAGGAGCAGGGTCCTTCATGTATTATATCAAGTCTTGTAGCCTTGTGTTTCTCTAATGCTTTATTTGAAGTTTGGACTTAATTCCTTCAGTACTATTGGTTGTTGACAATATGCTACTTCTTGAAATGGTTGAATGTCAGATTCTTTTTGGCATAGTGATTCAATATATTCCTTCTGTCTTCTTTTGATAAGGACCTCTGGTAGCTTAGTGATTACGAATTGGGCTGCTACCTTCAGGGTCAGCAGTTCGAAACTACCACTGTTCCGTGGGAGAAAGATGAGGCTTTCTGCTCCTGTAAAGATTTACAGCCCCAGAAACCCTGTACAGGGTCACTATGAGTCGGAACTGACTCCACGGCACATAACAACAACAACAATCTTCTTTTGATATTTCTGCATTATTCACTATTTTGCCTATTATGTTTTTCAAATCCAGGCTTGAATTTTATCTTCAGTTTTTCAGTTTGAGAATGCTGAGTGTGTTTTTCCTTTTGGTTTTCTAACTATAGGTCTTTGCATATTTCATTATAAAATTAGTTAAAAATAAACTATTTTCGATATTATTGTTGTTAATGGTATCTTATAATTATTTATGTCATCAGTATTTCAAAAGTACAAGTAATTACATTAAGAGGGTACATAAAAAATTATCCTCACTCCAGTTACTTCAAACGCCCATCCATATCCATGGCTGATAAAAACATTGAGCATGCTCATGAAATGTTTCTGTGAAACAGATAAATGACAGTGGATTATTATGTGGCAAATCATTTACAAGTCAGCCATGACTCTGCCTGTGAAATAATCCATGGCAAACTTGAGTTTGAGAAAGTTTGTGTAAGGTGGGTACCACAACAACTAATGGAAAGGCATAAACAGAAATGTTTGGACATATGCAAATAAAATTTGGACTGATACTTGAAGGAAGGCAAAAGTTTCTTTAAAAAAAAAAAAATGTTACTGGTGACGAGGCATGGATTCATCACTATGAGCCTGTGAGTGAATGGCAGAGTATAGAATGGAAACATCCTCAATTACCAACCAATAAAAAGTTCAAAAGTCAACCATCAGCTGGAAAATTGATGCTTACAGTTTTCTGGGACTCTCAAGGGCCAGTATTAGAACACTTATAAGGAAAAAGGTTCAACAATCAACAGTGCTCATTGCAGTGAGATGCTTATTGAAGACCTGAATCCTATATTTCAAATTAAATACAGAGGACTGCTATCCAAGGGCCTTGTGATCTTGCATGATAATACTCGTCCACACACCTCTACCCACACTGTTGACACTCTGCAAAGACTTCATTTTGAGGTGTTAAAATATCTTCCAAATTGTCCTGATCTTTCTCCATCATACTTTTACCTGTTTGGTCCATTGGAAGCAGCCATTTGTGGACAATGTGAAGAAGAAGTGAGGATAAATTCTGCAGATAGAGTGTGGATAACTTTTGACTCACCCTTGTGGATCTATTGCTATTAAACATTTATATTTCCTAGGGAAGCCTCAGTGTAGCAGTGGCTAAAGTTCTCAGCTTTGAAGCCATAGGTTGGTGGCCTAAACCTGTCTGCCATTCCATAGGAGGAAGATGTAGCAATTTGCTTCTGTGAAGATTTACAGCCTTGGAAACCTTAGTGGGCAGTTCTACTATGTTCTGTAGTGTTGCTATGTATTGGAATCATCTCAATCTGACCTTGTGGTTCAAACCAACCTTACAGTTGAGTGTTTATCCTACAGTGCCACACATAGTATAAATTTGTGTTTTTTAAAAATTTTATACTAGTTTCTATACATTCAGCGTCTTTTATAATTCTGTTTCTTTTATATGTTTAAAAACATTAAGAAAGGGGCTCCATAGCATAGATAAGATTAAAAACCGTAATCTAGATGCCTGATAAACAACGAATTCTTACGTTGTAGCTTTAATATTTTTTTCGTTTCTTCAGGTGTTGGTAACAGCAGTGAAGGTGGAAGAGGAAAGGCAGGTGCAAAACTTTTTCAAGATTTTCAGATGTTAAGTAGAATCTGGACTCATCCTTGGTGTTTGCAGCTAGACTACATTAGCAAAGAAAATAAGGTAAATTAGAGAACCTAGCACTGTTGGTTTATGTGCCGGACTGCATAGTCAGTTTGAACTGCAAGGTCAGTAGTTCAAGCTCACCAGCGGCTCATCAGAAACCCTGCACAGGGTCACTGTGGGTTGGAACCAACTCGAAGGCACTTAACAACAACAAAATTGATTAAAATTGATTGGTTACAAGTAGAATAACTTTTTGATAAAGGTTCATCTATAAGGAGCTCTGGTAGCGTGGTGATTACTAGTTGGGCTGCTAATCTCAAGGTCAGCAATTTGAAACTACCAGCTGTTCTGTGGGAGAAAGATGAGGCTTTCTGCTCTCATAAAGATTTACAGCCTCGGAAACCCTATATAGGGTCGCTTTGAGTTGGAATTGATTCCAGGGCAACTTAACAACAGCATATTGACTCCCAGTTTATTCAAAAAAATGTTTTTGTGGTATAGTAATTCACCCTATTTTATTTTTAGTTAATTTCTTTATGTCTAAATGCGTTGTGATTACTAGAAAAGTATTAAATGTTAATCTTCCATTTAGCCAGTTTTTTAAAATAATTTTAGACTTACTGAAAATTCGTGAAAATTTTTTAGAGTTCCTATATAGTCCTCACCCAAGTTCCTCTAAAATAATATCTTACACAACTGTTATAAAATTATCAAAATTTAGAAATTAACCATTGTTACAGTATATTTAACAACAGCCTTTATTTTGATTTCACCAGTTTTTTTTAGTAATGTCTTTTTCTATTCCATGGTCCAATCCAGAATCTCACATTACTTTCAATAATCATATTTCCCATGTCTTATTTCTATGATAATTCTTTATTCCTTCTTATATCATGACAATTAACTGTTTTTAAATTAAAGAAACATATCATTATATTTTCCAATATAAGTTGAAATAAATTGAGTATAAATTTAATTTAAAGTTGTGTTTCCAGTGTAAGTGGAAATAAATTATTATAACATTCATTCTTTTTTCCTAGGGATATTTTGATGAAGACAGTATGGATGAATTCATAGCTTCGGATTCTGATGAAACGTCCATGAGTTTAAGTTCTGATGATTATACAAAGTAAATAAATGAGTTGGTGTTTGTCCTCTTTGTAATTGACAGTTGTATTTTAACTGTGCTTTCATGAAAGTCTGAATTTGTTGTTTTTTAGAAAAAAGAAAACAAAAGGGAAAAAGGGGAAAAAAGATAGTAGTTCAAGTGGAAGTGGCAGTGACAATGATGTTGAAGTTATAAAAGTCTGGAATTCAAGATCTCGTGGAGGTGGTGAAGGAAATGTGGATGAAACAGGAAACAACCCCTCAGTTTCTTTAAAATTGGAAGAGAGTAAGTCTAATGAATGTTGCCATAATCATGGAACATTGGTTTAGAAAGTATAATGTCATTAGCATTTTTGTCAGCTATTTATTATCCTTACTAGTTTGCTTAAAGGGATTCTTTTCCTCAACTGATAAGAGTCTTAGGATAATTAGATATACTTATTTATGACAAATATCTGATATGTATTTAGTTATAGGCAAAAATTATGGTCTTTCTGGTATTATGGGAAAAAGTACCATTTATTGACATGTATATACCGAAACTATGTACTGTTTTCACTCCGTGTGTTAGGTAACTCAATTCTTGAAACAGACATGCAACGTTGATATCTTTAGTTTTGTAAACGAAGGAACTGCAACCCAAAGTCATATAGTTAGTGGAAGGTCAGTCCTAGATCTGTCATCTCAAAGTTATTAAGATTTTTTTCACTAAATACATAGTTAAAAGTGGAAAATATTTGAGAATGACTTATACAGTAAAAATAATTTTAATGCTTTTTATCTTTTTCCTTTGTGATTCTTGAGAGTCTATAATTATCTACTTTATATTTCTCGTATATCAAATTTAATTTGTTACCACCTCATTCCTTTTTTTTCCTTTTGTGCATCAGTGTACACACAATAGAAATCTCACACTGAACTTCAGAATGACTTAAATTGTCTTTACCCATATGTACAATTGAAAGATTAGTATTGAGAGTCCGTAATCTTTAAGTGTAGCCTGACTGAATATGTAGAGGCTCAAAACGAGGATTAAATAATTGAATGCTACCCCATAAAGATATGGTGTAAGATACTGGAACTTGTAGTACTGGCACAGAATAAAAGAGTGAAAAATAATGCCTCTGAACATTTAACATTTGGACATCCTGGATCAAAACAGTTATCCTTTGCCTGTGAAAGAGAAGATGTCAACTAGGGCAATGATTCTGGCCTCAGACCTACCCCTGAACCAATTTAGTGATTACATGATAAATATTTTTCTCTTCATTAACTCCATGAAAAACCCAAATGGTAGCTCATCCATAGACCCCCTACAGATAATTTATTGTCTCAGCCTTCTAGTTCTTTAGATTCAAAGAAAATTTCTATAATAATACTTAAGGATTGGTTATCATTTAAGGTAATAGAACAGTCTTGTTATCTACTCATATGGATCTAAACCTGCCCTTTTCTCTTACAAATTTTCATGGAATATAATATCTCATCTATTAATCGGCCCTGGCGTGGTGTAAGCACTGGTCTGGTAACTGCAACATCTACAATTTAAAGCCGCCAGTCACTCTCAAAACTTAACCAGGGTTGCTATGAGGCGGAACTGACTCGATAGCCTACAACACTAAATATACAGACATATCTCATAATTAGAAATAAATAGCTTAAAGTTTACATACTCCTTTGAAATGTTCTTGTCTAATAATAATAATTATTATTATTTAACTTGTGAATTGAGTGAGGGTTTCCAGAGCAGATCTTCAGTTTTATATTGAACAAATCATATATACATTGCTTCATTACATGCTTGCAGTCCCCTCCATGTACCAATGGTTAATAGCATTTACCTCTATTAACTTCACTACTACATTCCTCCCTACTTCTCCTGCTACCTTCATCTTTTCTCTACTAACTTCCCTCTTGTTGTATATTGTCTCCCCTATCACCTGTATCAACATGTGTTTGTCCTCTAGCCCATGAATTAGTTTCCCTCCCTCTCTCACTGCCACACACTGCTGTAACCATATAAAATGTACATAATTTATTTTATGATGTAAACTTTTATGACAATTTTTTAATGTAGTATAAGGACATAACATTAGTACTAATACACAATTCACTCAGCAAATATTTATTGAGTACTGTAGGACAAGCACTAGATTGCTTACCCCAAGTTTGATCATTCAAAGCCCCAGCCACTCCATGGGAAGAAGATTACACTTTCTGCTACCATAAAGATTTACAGCCTTTGAAACTCTATATAGGGTCGCTTTGTTTTGGAATCAGCTCAGTGGTAATAGGTTTGAACTGGGTTTTACTATTTGTTGCTACTACTTCTACTATAGAATACTGGTGTGGCACTGCAGGATAATACAGTATACCAAGAGGTCAGTTTGAACCGCAAGGTCAGTGGTTCAAACTACTAGCCGCTCCTTGGAAACCCTATACAGGGTCGCTGTGAGTCAAATGAATTCAACAACAACACTATTACACATATTTTATTGTGAACTGAGTGATCATTTGCATGACAGAACATTGGTTTTGCACTCAACAAATTGTATTTGGTTTCATTGCAATGAATATAGTCACTTCCATGCGCCTTCGGTTAACAGAATTTGCCTTTATTCCCTCTTTTTTTTTTTTTTTTTTTTTTTTAAATGTGCACAGGCATATATAATTGTTCAAACAACCGAAGGGCACATTTTGCAACCCAGCCTTCTGCCTGCTTTTCTCTTTCCATGAGTGTAAGAGTCCTCAGCTGCTCTATCTCTTCATGCCATCACCTCTGTCTTCGTTTCTGATGTCACTGCTTCTCTGGTTAGGGTCCCAAGCTCCACTCCTGCATTTCCCACTTGATGGTCTTAGGGTCCTCTGTTCCAGGAATATAAGATTAACTACACATCTTCTACCTTAGGTTTGTGACAATCACAATTAGTCATGATAACAATTACTTTCTATTGAATCAAAAGTCTCCTATCCCCATATCCTTTCACCAGATCCATCTACACAAGATGAAAACTATTCAGTGTGGATTCTACTTTATTTCCCTTCTCACTCTGAAACTAAATTCCCTCTTAAAAATTTGTAAGCCAGCCACTTTGTGCCTTCAGAGTCCCACCATTTTAGGTAGCCATTGTCTGATTTGCCTGTCCTTATCAGCCGTGTATACTGGGGGGATAAGCTTGATCCTTGATGTGAAGACTCCTTCCCTCTTGATTGTTATTTTGAGCTACCACATCCATAAGCAAAGGTCAAGTTCATCAAATTGTAGCAATTTGTATCTGCTTCCAGTATCAAATTTCGTTATCTTCCTCTAGTTGAGTTCTGATCATCCAGGTATTCATGCTAGGTCAAATGGGTTGTTGTTGTTGTTGTTGTTGTTATGTGCTGTGGAGTCGGTTCCGACTCATAACGACCCTTTACAGGGTTTCCGAGGCTATAAATCTTATGGGAGCAGAAAGCCTCATCTTTCTCCTGCGCAACAGCTGGTAATTTCGAACTGCTGACCTTGTGGTTCGCATCCCAATTCGTAACCACTACTTTACCAGAGCTCCTTAGGTCAAATGGGCACTATCTGCAAATTTGGCATTCTTGAGCACCTCCCCCCACGTCATATCAGCTGGACGGTTCACTCTCAGCTCTAGCTCCCAGTGGCTATGTCATTGTCCATAGGCTCAGTTTCCAAGTCTCCCCCAAACTTCAGACCAGCCAGTCCTTTCTCTTCTCTCTCTCTCATCTCAAGGTCAACAGGAGTCTGTGGGACATGGTTGAACTCTGCCCATGTCATCATTACAGCCTTTCCCCCACTTCCACTCACAAGTCAACCAATGTGGTCACCAGCGAGCTTACAAGCCTGCTAGTGTGTTCTCTTTGAGTTTCAGTCTTGGAAGGGGGCTTGTCCTGAAGGACCTTGAGGGCTTGCCTTGATGGCTCCCAGGTGAACAGCTTGCTTGTTCTTGGAATAGCAAAACATTTTTTGTTTTTTTTATTAGTCTTTGAAGGAGTATCTTCTGTTGCTGTAGCCACTCCAAGTTGGTCTGCATGTCCTTTCAACTGGGAATGTCCCACCTCAGAAGGTTCTGGATATGGCTCAGGATTCCACAAAAGGCCTTTATACTCTTCAAAAGCTCCACCAAAAGCCTATTTCACTTGCCAAATTCTAGAACCCCTTTAGGTATTCCAGTGAGTTATAGGCTGAAGCCGGGTTTATAAGCTTTCTGTAATCATAGTTCCTGATATTCCTTCCTATCCCACTCAAATTTCTATTTTACAGTAGTAGGCAAGGGAAACCAATATCCACAAGACAGTAGTCAAGCACCTTAACATTATTTCCCTTTTTTTACCCATTCTAACTATGTCTTGATCCCTGTATCACAGAGCCCTGTTGTTCCAAGGTTGATATACATCACTATTTACCTATTTAGCCCATGCAAACCTACTTAAGTGATCTTCATTGTTCTTCTACCCCCTTCCCCTTCTTGTTTCTTGCTCTCTACTTCCTTGTATATTGCCCTCCCCATCACCTGAGCTATTGCCTCTTTCTTTTTTATGTACACAAATACACACAGTAATATATGATGCAAAGGTCACATTTTGCAAGCCAGTCTCCTACACACCAGCACACAGCCTTCCTCTTTTCATGAGTCCAAAGTCCTCAGCTGCTCTCTCTCTCCATGACATCAACTTTGCCTCTATCTATGGTGTTACTTCTCTGGTGGTCCTAGGGTCATTTGTTCCTGGAATGTAAGATTAACTACTCATTTTCTTTTGTTACACATCTTTTACCTTTACACTTGTGACAATCACAATTAGTTATCTTAACAGTTACTCACTGTTGAATCAAAAGAATCCTATCCCATATCCTTTCACCAGCCCCATCTAGACAAGATGAAAACTATTTAGTGTGGATTCTTACCCCCCCGCCCCCCACATTCAGACACTAAACTCACTCTTGAAAACTTATAAGTCAGCCACTTTGTGCCTTTATAATCCCCCCATTTTGGGTAGCCAATGTCTAAGTTGCCCATTCCTGTCAACCCTGTGTACTGAGGGGATAGGCTTGATCCTTGATGTGAAGATTCCTTCCTTCTCGGTTGGTATTTTGAGCTTCTACATCCATAAGTAAAGGTCAAGTTCATCAAATGTACCAATTTCCATGTTTTTACTTTGCCAAACTTCTTTATCTTCCTCTAGTCATGTTCTGATCATCAAGTCTTCCAAGCTAGGCCAAATGAGTACTTTCTGAACGTTTGGGCATTCTTGTGTGCTTCCCCCCAGTTCATATCAGCTGAATGGTTTACTCAGTTCTAGCCCCCAGTGGCTAGGTCAATTGGACATCATTTCTTAAACTTTTACAATAATAGTCTTATGCAATATTTGTCTTTCTGTAAGTGACTATTTTCACTCAACATAATGTTCTCAAGGTTCATCCATGTTATGAGGTGTAGTTTAGCTTCGTCATTATTCTTAAAGGTAGCATAGTATTCCATTGTGTGTATGTACTGAAGTTTGTTTATCCATTCTTCCATTGACGGGCAATTAGGCGGATTAGGCGGTCTCCTTTTTTTTTTTTTTTTCCTATTTTGAATAGTGCTGCAATAAACATTGATGTACATATATCTACTCGTGTTCTGGCTTGTATTTCTTTTGGATATATACCAAGTAGAGGAATGGCTGGATCATAAAATATTTCAATTTCCAACTTTCTGAGCAAGTGCCTTATCATTTTCTAGAGTGGTTGATCCATGTAACATTCCCAACAGCAATGTAGTAGTGTCCTAGTGTCTTCATATCCTCGCCATCATTTATGGCTCTCTGCTTTTTTGAAGTTCACTTGTATTGCTGATATAAGTTGATATCTCATGGTTGTTTTGATTTGCATCATTTTAATGGCTAATGAACATGAACATTTCTTCAAATATTTGTAGGCTACCCAAATACCTTCCTTGGAGAAGTGTCTGTTCTTTTCCTGTGTCCATTTTTAATGGGCTTATTTGTCTTTTTCTTGTAGTTGTGTTGTTGTTTCCTTATAATTTTAAGAGATTAGTCCCTTTTTTGATATGTCATTGCAAAAAAAAATTTTTCCCATTCTGTAGGGTCCCTTTTTACTCTTCTGGTGAAATCTTTTGATGCACATAAGTTTCTAATTTTTAGTATGTCCCAGTTAATTATTTTGTCTTATGTTTGTGCAATTCTCGCAATGTTTGGTAGTTTATGTGTGCCCTGTATTAGAGCCCTTAAATTTGTCCCTATTTTTTTGTTGATGACCTTTATAGTTCTGGGATTTACATTTAGGTCTTTAATCCATGTTGAGTTGGTTTTTGTATATGGTGTGAAATAAGGGTCTTGTTTCATTCTTTTGCATATACATTTTCAGTTTGGCTAGGACCATCTGTTAAAGAGACTATCTCCTCTCCATTCAATGTACTTTGGCCGTTTGGTCAGTTGGCTGTATGTGGATGGGTTAACTTCTGGATTCTCAATTCTGTTCCATTGATCTTTGTATCTTTCATTGTACCAGTACCAGGCTGTTTTGACCTTAGGTGGAATCCTGAGCTCCATCCAGAACCTTCTGAGATGGGTTATTCCCATTGCAAAGGACAAGCAGACCAGCCTGGAGCAGCTAGAGGAGCAGAAGAAACTTCTTGAAAGAAAGATCAGCAGGAAAAATCAAAAACAAAAATGGCAGTCTGATTGGCTACTGCAGGAAAAAGCAAGTTATTCGCCGGTGAGCCATCAAGTCCCTTCAGGACAAACCCCCCTCCAAGACTGAAACTTAAAGGAAACACACCAGCAGGCATGTAAGCTTACTGATGACCACATTGGTCTACTGGTGAGTGGAAGTGGGGGAAAGGCAGCAATGAAGATATGGGCTGAGTTCAACCACGTTCCATAGATTCCTGTCGACCTTGAAATGAGAGAGAGAAGAGAAAGGGTTGGCTGGTCCGAAGTTTGGGGAGACTTGGAAACTCCTGTAAACTCCTAGTAAAATTTGAAATCGGAGTGAGAGGCCTCCAACTTTGTTCTTCTTAAGCATTGCTTTGTTTACCCAAGGCCTCCTTCCTTTCCATATAATTGTCTTTTTCCATGTCTTTATAGAATGTCATTAGAATCTGGATTGAGATTGCATTGTATCTGTAGATTGCTTTGGGTAAAATTGACATTTTCACAATGTTACATCTTCCTATCCAGGAACATGCTATATTCTTCCATTCCTGCACATCTCTTTTGGTTTTTGTAGTTTTGTAGTTTTCTTTGTCTAGGTCTTTTGTTTCTCTGGTTAGATTTATTTCTAAATATTTCATCCTTTAGGTTGCTATTGTAAATGGTATTGCTTTCCTAATTTCCTTTTCAGACCTGCCATTGTTAGTATAGAGGAATCCAACTGATATTTATATTTTGATCTTATCCCTGCCACTTTTCCTGAATTTTCCAATGAGTTCCAGTAGGTTTTTTTTGTTGTTGTTGAGTGTTTGGGGTTTTCTAAGTTTTGGATCATATCATCGGCAAATAGAGAGAATTTTACTTCTTTGTCTATCTGGATGCCTTTAATTTCCCTATGTTGCCATATAGCTCTGGCTTGGACTTCCAACACAATATTGAATTGTTGTTGTTCTTAAGTGCCATCGAGTCAGTCCCAACCCTTAGCAACCCTCTACAGGGTTTCCGAGGAGCAGCTGGTGAACTTGAACTGCCGACCTTGCAGTTCAAAGTGACTTTGCAGTCCAGCGCATTAATCAACAGCACCACACCAGGACAGTATTAAATAGGAGTGGTTAAAAAGGGCATTCTTGTCTGGTTCCTGTTGGCAAAGTTATCTCCCCACTGAGAGTGATGTTGACTGTTGGTTTTGTATATATGCTCTGAATTATGTTGAGAGGTCTCCCTTCAATTCCTACTCTGTTGAGCGATTTTATCAGGAATGGCTGTTCGATTTTGTCAAATGACTTTTCTGTATCATTCAATATTATGTGGTTCTCTTTTTTTATTTATATGGTGGATTACATTGATTGTTTTTCTAATATAGAACCATCCTTGCATCCCTAATGTGAATCCCACTTGCTCATGGTGTTTTTTTTGTTTATGTTTTTTTGATGTGTTGTGGAATTTTATTGAGAATTTTTGCATTTGTGTTCCTAAGGAATATTGGTAATGTCCTTCCATGATTCTGTATACATACTATTTTAATGATACGTTATCTTATTTTTTAATTTTTTAAAAGCTAGTGAATTTTTCATCTTCATTAGAGACTCTCAAGAAGTTCAAAATGTTCATGGAAAAATTCCATTATCTTGTGGTTCTATTTTCCTACAAACTTATTTACTACTTTTTGAAGTACCCTCATATATTTAGACTTCTACAAGCAATTACAGGTAAAAGTTTCCTTTTTTTTTTTTTTTAACCTCATTTCTGCTTTACTTTCTTAATATATTTTGGTACCTAGTTGTTGTTAAGTTGGTTTCAACTCATAGCTACCTTATATAGGGTTTTCAAGGAGCAGCTGGTGAGTTATAACTGCTGACCTTGTGATTTAAACCGACCTCACAGTCCAGTGCTTATCCTATCACTTTTCGTTTTCTGGATATCACTATGTAAGGTACTGTAGTTGCATCCGGTAGGTTAAAAACTTGAATAAAATATGTTGGATGTCAGAAATTTTCACCTGTCATAACCTTTGAGATTTCATATCTAACTCACATTTTTACTTACTTTCTGCCAGCATTCTTTTATTTTCAAACATTTCACTTTAGGTATAGTACATTTAGTAAGTATGTGTAATCATTGCAGAAATGTTATGTTCTCTGTGGAACAATATCATTTATCAAAGGTGCTTTGATTGTATGATAGTTGACATTATTGAGTCAACATTTGTTTGATGGGTTTTGTGTTGTTAATCCCCAAGACCCATATACAGGTTTGGTTAATCACTGGAAAGACTCAAAGTACTCACCATATATGTTATTTGTTGTTAAGTGTCGTCGAGTCAATTCCGATCCATAGCGACCCTGTATAAGATTTCCAAGGAACAGCTGGTGAGCTTGAACTGCTGACCTTGCATTTCAGATGGCTTTGCAGTTTGGTGTCTTAACCCACAGCGGTAGGATGCAAAGCCAAATCAGCAAAATGAAAAGGCACATGGGGCAATGTTCATAGTAAACAAGGTTCAAACTTATAAAAGTCATCTTCTAATGGAGTCACACAGGACACATTTATTCCTGCAGCAATGTATTGTGATATCATATGAATTATTGCCTACCAGAGAAATTTATTATAGATTCAGTCCCCAGTGTTTAAATCAGCAGTGCCCAATGTTTAAATAAGCAATACCTGCTAACATATACAAAATTCTAGACTCTCAGCAGGGATCAAACTGAAGTCTTTGACAACGTCAATCTTTTCTCTGTTTATCACGATGTTTATCATGATCTCTCTCTCTCTCTCTCTCCATATATATACGGGGAGAGAGAGAGAGAGAGAGAGATTAATGCGCCAGACTGCAACTCCTTTTGAACTGCAAGGTTGGCAGTTCAAGCTCACCAGCTGCTCCTTGGAAACCCTATACAGGGTCACTATGGGTTTGACAGCACTTAACACATATAGATAGATAGATAGAGTGAGCTCTGACTCAAAATTTCATTGCCTCATGAATGTGAAAGTTGAACAATGAATATAAGGAAGTTGGAGACAAATCAATGCATTTGATTTACGGTATTGCTGAAAAATATTGAATATCCTCTGGACTGGAAGAGAACAAACAAATCTATCTTGGAAGTAGTACTGCCAGAATGCTCTTTGGAAGTGAGGATGGCGAAGCTTCGTCTCTTATTCTTTGGACATATTGTTAGGGATCAGTCTCTGGAGAAGGACATCATGCTTGGTAAAGCGAAGGTCAAAGAAAAATAAGACACCCAACAAGATGGAAATGCCACCAGAAATGTGTTATTTTAAGGTGCCATTGAGTTGGTTTCGACTCAGCAGAGATCCAGTGCACAACAGAATGAAACAGTGCCTGGTTTGCACCATCTTCACAGTTGTTGATCTGTTTGAGCCCATTGTTGCTGCCACTGTGTCAGTCCATCTCATTGGGGATGGGGGTGGGGGCTTCCTCTTTTTCACTGACTTTACCAAACATGATATCCTTCTCCAAGGATTGATCCTTCCTGGCAATATGGCTAAAGTACAAAAGAGGAAGTCTCACTATCCTCACTTCTAAAGAGCATTCCGACTGTATATCTTCCATGATCAATTTGTTCTTCTGGAAGTCTATGATATTTTTAATATTTTTCGCCAACATTATATTTCAAATACATAGATTCTTCATTGTTCTTTTTTTTTTTTTTTTTACATTGTTCAACTTTTACATGCAATGATTGCAAATCTGATGTTTTTGGTCAGATATACCTTACTCCTCAAAATGACACCTTTGATTGTTTTTGCAGCAGATTTGCCCATTGCAGCATGTTATTTGATTTCTTAACTTCTGTTTACAAGAGTGTTGATTATGGATCCAAGCAAAAGAAAGTCTTTGAAAACTTCACTCTTTTTTTTTTTTTATCATGATGTTATTTATTGATCCAGTTATGAGCATTTTCATTTTCTTTGTCTTGCCATTCATGCTTTTGGCTATAGTCTTTGAGGACACAGCTTTAATATCTCTGTTCCCAATGAAAGAGCCCCAAAGTACATGAATCAGAATTGAAAATAGAAATAGACAACTGTACTATAATAGTTTGTTGTTGTTATTGTTATGTGCCGTGGAGTCAGTTCCGCCTCATAGCGACCCTATATAGTAGGAGATTTTATTATGTCCCTTTCAGTGAATAATAGGACACCTTCATTGAAAGAAACTCAACAAAGACACAGAAAAACTTAAAAAAAAAACAACAATTAATTTCAAGTCAGACATACACAGAACACTATACCCAACAACAACACAATATACATTCTTTTACAGTGAATATGGAACATTCTCCAGAATAGACCATATGTTAGGCCACAAAGTAAGCCTTAATAAATTTACAAACAAAGTATCTTCTCAGATAACAACTCTATAAAATTAGAAATCAAGAATAGAAAGATTATGAGGAAACAATCAAATATATGAAAACGGAATAAAACCATGCTTAAAAGAATACCCACTAATAGAATTTAATTTTGGGACATAGCAAAAGCAGTGTTCACAGGGCAATTTATTGCCATTAATACATGTATCAAGAAAGAAAAGCTAGAATGTACATATAAAACAATTATCTCAAACATTAACAAAAGGAGTAGTAAAATAGGATGAGAATTACCAGAAGAAAAGAAATAATTGAGATTTGAGCAGAAATGAAATAAATGAGATAAAAAAAAAACCCAAATCAACAAGAGAAGAAATTGGTTCCTTGAAAAGGATTATAAAATCACCAAACTACTGACAAATCTAACAGAGATAAAGGAAAAAATACAAATAACATGAATAGTAAGTGAAATTATTTATATCACAACAGAAACAAGGGAAATATCAGAATACTATGGAAGAACTCTAATAAGTTTCAAAACCTAGAACAAATGAACAAATTTGTAAAAACACATTTCCTACCTAAAGTAACACAGATTGAGGTAGAAAATTTGAACAGACCCATAACAAAAGAAGAAATTGAACAGGTCATTAATAAATAAATGTGCTAGCAAAAAAACATTCTGGCCCAGGCAGCTTCACTGACAAATTCTACCAAGTATTCAGAAGAGAGCTGATAGTAGTTCTACTCAAATTGTTATAGAAAATATAGAATGAATGAGTTCTCCCAAATATATTTCTTGAAATGAGCATAACTCAGATACCAAAACCAGGCAACAACACCACTGAAAAAGAAAAATATTAACTTTTCTATTCATTTTTTCCTTCATGAACACAGGCACAAAAATTCTCAATTATATCCCAGCCATTAGAATGCAACATCAGAATTACGTGTGTGTGTGTATATATTGTTGTTGGTAACTGCTGTTGAGTCGGTTTTGACCCATAGTGACCCTGTGTAGAGATTCTGAGGAATGACTAGTGAGCTTGAATTGGCAACGTTGTGGTTCAAATGACCTTGGAATCCAGCGCATTAACCCACACCACCACACCAGTACTCTCTATATGTATGGTACTTGTGTGACACTGTGTTGTTTTTGACTCACATTGAACTCATATATGGTTTCTAAGGCTATAAATCGTTTGCAAGTGCAGAAAGCCTTATCTTTCTCTTGAGGATTGACTGGTACATTCAAACTATTGACCTTGCAGTTAGCAGCCCAGTTCATAAACTACGCTACCAAGGTTATACATACATATGTAATGACCAAATGGAATTTATACCATTGATGCAAGGATGGTACATTAGAAAAACAATTGGCATAATACTCTGAATGAATAATTTATCAGTCGACATAGAAAAGGCATTTCACAATCCAATACCTATTCCTGATTTTTTAAAAATTCTCAACAGAATAGGATTAGAAGGGAAATTCTTTAACATAATTAAGAGCATTTATATAAAACAAGCTCTGGTAGCATAGTGGTTACGAATCGGGCTGCTAATCTCATGGTCAGCAGTTCGAAACTACCAACTGTTCTGTGGGAGCAAAATGAGGTTTTCTGCTCCCGTAAAGATTTACGCTATGAGTCACAACCAACTCCACGGCACATAACAACAACAGCCATCATCAGGGTCATCAAATGTAGAGAAACTTTGTCAATGGGAATCAGACAAGGATGTCCTGCATCACCATTTCTATTCAATATTGTATTGGAAGTCCTAGTGAAAACAATAAGGCAAGAAAAAGAAATAAAAGACATACAAATAGGCAAAGAAGACAAAAAAGTATCTCTACTTGCAGTTGATTTGATCCTTCGCATTGAAAATCTCAAATAATCAACATGAAATTACTGAAACTAATTGAAAGATTCTGCAAAGTGTCAAGGTCAACCTACAAAAGTCCATCAGATTCTTGTATAGTACCTGTGTAGTAACAAAAAGAACTCAAAAGAACTCAAGAAAAGAATATCATTTACAAGAGCCACCCGAAAGATAAAATACTTAGGAATAAATCGAACCAGAGAAATAAAAGATCAATAAAAGGAAAATTAGAAAGCATCACTTTAAGAAATTAAGAGATTCACATAAATGGCAGAAGATGCCAGGCTCATGAGCCAGAAGACAAAACATTCTGAAAATATCAATACAACCCAAAACGATCTACAGGTATATTTCAGTCCTGATTGAAATTCTCTTTATTCTTTAAAGAGGTGGAAAACCGAATCACCAATTTTATGTGGATAAGTAAGAGACCCTGGAAAAACAAAGCACTAGTAAAGAAGAATAAAGTAGGAGACCCTTCACTTACTGATCACAAAATCTGTTACACAGACAGTATAATGAAAACAGCCTGGTATTGGTGCAACGATTGACCCATATACCAATGGAACAGATTTAACCCATACTTAAATCCATCTGCTTATGGACAGCTCATATTTGACACAGTGCCGACACTAGTTAAATCAGTGAAAGATAGCCTTTTTAACAAACAGTGCAGGCAAAACTCAAGGTGTGTTTTTTGGAACATGATACAGTACCCATATCTCACACCATATACAAACATGGAGCACAGTGGCTCCGTAAGATTAGCATTGGACTGTGACCCATAAGGTCAGTGGTTTGAGCTTGCCTGTCACTCTGTTGGAGAAAATGAGGCTTTCTACTCCCGCAGCCTAGTGGTTATGAGTTGGGCTGCTAACCTTAAGGTCAGCAGTTCGAAACGGCCAGCTGTTCCACAGGAGATAGATGAGGCTTTCTGCTCCTGGAAAGATTTATAGACTCAGAAACCCTATATGGGGTCACTATCAGTCAGAACCAACTCCACGGCACATACCACCACCACCACCACCACCACTACTCCCACAGAGATGTACAGCTTTGGAAACTCTATACAGGGTTGCTATGAGTGAGAACTGACTGGACTTAACAACAGTAATATAAAGTAACAAGCTCAAGATGAATCAAGGATCTAAATATAAAACCTAAAACTATAAAAGTGCCATAAAAGAAAAAAACAGGGCAAACGTTGAGCCCTAATAATAAATATATTGTTGTTGTTGTTAGGTGCTGTCAAGCTGATTTTGACTCATAGTGACCCTGTGCATAGTTCCTGAGGAGCAGCTGGTGGGTTTTTCAACCTTTGACTTTGTAGTTCACCGTCCAGTGAACTACACCGTCACTTATCCTCTAGTGCCAAACCAGAAGTACAGAAATATATTAACAGACATAAAAACACACAGTCACAGACACCCAAGTTGAACCAGTGGGGAAGTAGAATGGGACTTTACCCATGAGTATATATACAGGTTTGACAGGATATTTCTTCATAAGTATTTTACCTATGGTACAAATATACCCATGAATATAGTAGAGCATACAGAGTGTAAAGTTTTGAAAACTCATTAGCTTTAATCAAACACCTTGAGTGAGTGAGTCTCTGGGCCTTTGGGGCTCAGGACCATAGTTTCTGGGGTCATCAGGGTAAACTGGCACAACTGAGTCCCCAAAGACAGCACTTTCCGTTGTTGAATAGCAGTTGGTGTCTTAAAAGCTTCTGAGTGGCCATGTAAGGTACAGCTATTAGTGTCTACTTTTCTGAACTAAACAAGTGTGAAGATAATCAAAGATGCTTGGAAACAATTAGTCTGAAGGACTAATGGACCACACACACCTGAATTTCCATGACCGTACAACCAGTATAAGCCTGGTTACTACTTCTGCTATGAAACAGATCGCATAAGAAAACTCTAGATGGAGTAGGGGAAAATGTAGAATAAAACTCAAAGTTATAAAAAAGACCATGCTTACTGGTCTGATAGAGACCAGTGGAACTCCTGAGACTTTGGCCCTTCAAATCTACCACTGAACTCAGCCTTGAATTTTAACCAAACCATTGATAGGTCTAGAAGGTGAACATTAACACTAAGGAGGCATGCACTTTTTGGCATAATGAACCATTCAAGATCAGAAGGCAAGCATTTGCTTAAGGACAAAGTTTTGAAAGTGGGCGGAGTTTGTAAAGGAGGAAAAGAAACTGGAATCGGGAAGTATGATGACTGATGGTACATTGTAAGGATTGTAATCAATGACATGAAACTAAATTTTGGAATGAAAAGTGATTTGCTCTGTCAACCTTCATTCACCCAATTCACAATAAAAGATTAAAAATGATATTTAAACTTCATACCAGAAAATTTAAACTTAAGATCAATTTTTACAGTATTATAGAAATTCTACCTTAAGATCAAGCATTGATTACAAGGCATTTCATAGTATTAAAAAGAAATCTCTAAATATCCATGAAAAGGTGGTGGTGGTGCTGGTGGTATGTGGTGGAGTCGGTCGGTTCCGACTCATAGTGACCCTGCATAGGGTTTCTGAGTCTGTAAATCTTTATGGGAGCAGAAAGCCTCACCTTTCTCCTGTGGAACGACTAGTAGTTTTGAACTGTTGACCTTGAGGTTAGCAGCCCATCTCATAACCACTATGTAATAAATTATATAATGGAATACTGAGTGGTTCAAATGAGTAAACAAGAGCTCCGTGAAGCAACATATATAGGTCTCAGTTTGAATAAAGAGCTCCATTGAATGGAAAAGTAAATTGTAGAAACAAACATTATGGTCCCTTTTACATTTAGTTTAAAAATATGCAAAAATAATGTAAAGTTTAGGGATAGTCACATAATAAAAAAAATAAAGAAAAACTTGCATAGAAATATAAATGAGGGAAAGAAGAAAATGGGGTTGGGTAGTGTGTTGTAGTTGATTATTTGATATGTCTCTCCTAGCCTTAGTCTTTGTGACTCTGGCTAAACGACTCTTTTCCTGGTGATTCTAGATAAGAGAAGGTGAGAGAAGATACTGATAGGCTGACATGATTCAGCTGTGGATAGTAACAGTTAATTGTAATTGTAAAAACTTGGAAACTCTAGCATGGGTATAAAATGAGCCCTCTCAGAAGTTGGAAGGGGGAATCGCCCTACCATCAAAGAAGAGCCAGGATTGCAATGTGTCCTTTGGCCCATAGATTCTCTTTGTTTTGAACCTCCTCTATCTGGGGACAGAAAGCTGTGACACCAGAGGAATGGCAGAGAAGCAGCAGTAGTGGAACCAAGAACCCAAGTCTGAGACAGAGTGGTGGGCTTCTGAGCCTATGGTGAAAATAAAGCTGAGTGACTTTTGGCAGGAGGCTTGCTTGCCCAGTGGGGTGTTTCCAGGTTCATGGATGGAGTTAGAGACCAGTGCCTTCAGGCTGAAGCTTATTATGGAGTGGTGTGTGTGGTGGACATTTATCAGCAGCTTAAAAGAACTTTGTAACATTGACTGACAGAGAAGAGGAGAGGCTTGTCTTGTGTTAATCAGAACAACTTTGCCCTGAGCATTTTCTACTCCTACATTGTAACCTATTAACTTCCCTAAAAACCCCTTAGCTGTAAGTATGGTGTCTGAGTTTTGTGTGGCCATTGCAACAAATTATCAAACCCAGACAAGAAGTAATATGTGCCATATGGTTTGGTAACATTTTTTGCAGGTGGGAACTCATACTAAGCTTCATCTATGTTAGACGCAGATCTGTTACCATATGGTGAAGATGAGTGGTTGTGTTTATGTTCTAAATAAATTTCTGAGTATAAATAATATTTTAAAAAACATAAATGTATATAAAAATTTTAAATTCCTTACATTAAAAATCAGTTGAAAGAAAATACATGAAGTGGTTAAGTATATTGAGTTTTTTTTATTATGTTTAGAGCTTTTAGATTTCTTTTTGTTACTTTCTGCTTAAGCCTTTTATATTAAAAGTGGGAAAAGCAAAAAAATGATTTCACAGGATATTTTAGTTTTCCATAATAGCAGCACAATGACATATTTCCTGCCCCCAGAGTGCTCATTTATCTCTGGATCTCTGTGTCAGTCAAGTCAGTGTCTGTTTTCCTCCTTTTGCTCCTTACTTTACCTTTCTTTCACTTCCTTCTAGCCTTTCCTCTTTTCTATTTTTTCGTTCTCCTTTCCTCCATCATTTCTTCCTTGAGGCCTCTTTCCTTTCTAGTATGTAAATTTTTGCAAGTACACATACAAACCACACCCCCTTTCTGTTCCATGATGTTTCTTACTTTTTCCCTTGTTTGATCTGTCTTTTGGCCACTCTCTCAATGCTGCTGTCTTGGGGACTTTGTCTCCTTATTTTTCTACTTAGTTATGTTTCGTTTATTTTATTTAGGTAAAACTACTTCCTCTTCTAATCCAAGCAGCCCAGCTCCAGACTGGTACAAAGATTTTGTTACAGATTCTGATGCAGAAGTCTTAGAGCATTCTGGAAAAATGGTACTTCTCTTTGAAATTCTCCGAATGGCAGAGGAAATTGGGGATAAAGTGTAAGCTTCTTTCTATTTTTATTAATGAAGCTTTCAGTAAACTTTCTATTGTCTAAATCTTTTTAGAAGGTGTAATTTCTTTGGTTAATGCATGGATAGACCAATACAAGTAGCTATATTTTCTGTGGTACTAATTCTGACTACATATTTAGGTTATTTCTTCAGTACTGTTTTCCTTTTCTAGTTTTTGCACCTTGAACTTACTTCCTTGACCCAAGGTTTGAATCGATAGTTGTATAAAGGGCCTTCAAAAATTTCATGGAAAAATGGAATTGAAAGATAATGAATTTTTTCCATGAAATTTTTGAAGTGTCCCATATTTTGCCATCTTCCTGATAATTTTTCAAGTCCGTTCAGTGTCACTTTTATACTGTCACTATATTGAAATTCCTTCTTCTAAGGTCTCTGTTGTTGTTAAGTGCTGTTGAGTCATTCTGACTCTTAGCGACCCTGCACAGGGATTCTTAGGGTCAGCTGGTAGGTTTGAACCACCAACCTTTTGGTTGACAGTCCAGTGCTTAGTCTACAGTGCCACACCAGGAGTCCCTAAGATGGTGGTGGTTGTGTGCCATGAAGTCAGTTCTGACTCATAGTAACCCTGTGTAGGGTTTCCAAGGCTACGAATCTTTACAGGACTAGAAAGCCTCATCTTTTTCCCAAGGAATGGTTGGTAGTTTTGAATTGCTGACCTTGAGATTAGCAGCCTGACTCCCTATTGAGTAGTTTTATCAGCCCAACTTGCAAGCTAAGCCATAATTATAGAGGATACCGCCCTCTTTACCTGTGTGGTTATTCACATAGTAAAGTATCAAGTACTTTTCCTTTGTTTTTCTTCTAGCATTTGTGCCCCTATTTCCTAACATAGGTCCCTAGCCCCAGTATCATCCTTCATATTATTCCCTAACGCTCCTAGAAAGAGACAAAAACCCTCTTTTATATTCCCATATCACCTTTTAACATACCTGTATTCTTTACTAGGTGCAGTTGACTGTGAACTACATAGTCCATGGTTCTAGCATGCCAGCCACTCTGTGGGAGAAAGATGAGGCTTACTGCTCCCGCAAAGATTTAAAGCCTTGGAAACCCTATATTGTTGTTGTTATGTGCCGTGGAGTTGGTTCTGACTCATAGCAACCCTGTACAGGGTTTCCGAGGCTATAAATTTATATGGGAGCAGAAAGCCTCATGTATCTCCCATGGAACAGCTGGTAGTTTCAAACTGCTGACCTTGAGGATGGCAGCCTGACTCGTAACCACTACGCTGTCAGGTCATTAATGAGTAAGAACCGACTTGATGGCACTTAACAATAACAACTCTTTCTGTTAGCTGCAATCAAGTCAGCCCCCAACTCATGGTGATCCCATGTTTAATGGAAAGAGACACTGCCCGGTCCTGTGCCATAGTTTAATGATTGATGGTGAATTGGACTGTTGTGATCCATAGTTGATTTTTCAAAGTAGATCATCATGCCTTTCTTGATAAATTCTCTCCATGGTGTAAATACCAATTTCAAGTTGGTGGAGCATCAGATAATAGGAGGAAGACCTCCAACAAAATGGATTGGCCAGGTGGCGGCATCGATGGACTCAAGTGTGGCAACATTAGTGAGGTTAGCCCAGGATCGGGCAGTGTTTCGGTCTGCTGTGCATAGGGTCACTATGAGTCAGTGCCGACTTGATGGCACCTAACAGCAACAACAACAACAACATAACATCACTAAAGGCAGAGTTGGGAACAGAAGATAACAATCTGCTCTCCTGGATTCAGCTACTTAGAGTTAAACCAGCACAACAGCAGTTTCAGCACAGCCCTTCTGATTTTTTTTGTTTAATTTAAATGTTAAATTTCTATTGTATCTTCCTTACCAAATTTTTATGTAAATTTGATATGTATGGTTTTCTTATTTTCATCTCTGTCCTTAATAAAATAGATAGCGTCATAATATTTTTGTTGTTCTTAAGTGCTATCGAGTGGGTTCTAAATCATAGTCATAGCAACCCTACATAGTGTTTCCTGAGACTTTAAATCTTTGAGGGAGCAGAAAGCCTCATTTTTCTCCCATGGAGTAGCTGGCAGGCTGAAACTGTATCGTGTCATTTGCAGCCATCACTTTCCCTTCCATAATAATGTTATACAAGTATGGAAGTACTAATCATGACAATTGTTCATCATGTTATTTGAAACTAGAAAAGAGTTGTAAGAAACGGTTATTATAGCCACATACCTAATAACTCTTTCATAGTGAGATTTGTCTGCACTCAGTGGTTCCAAGAACCTTAGTTACTGATTCAGACCAAACTTTTCCCAAAATTCAGGATTTTGAGAAATCTCATATTCTAGGTTATTTCTAATTAAATAATTTATAATATTGATGTATTGAATTTTCTAGGTACAAAAGCTGTCTAAAATTATATTTAAGGATTACTTGAGCCAAGGTTTTGATTCCTGAAAGAATAAACTATTAAGGGATGAACCTTTAGTACCAAGTTCATTTTAACTGAACATCAGAAATCAATTAACTTATCAGTATTCTAGGAGTGGATTACTGGAAGACAGTAGTTCTCCGAAAGTGCACAGCTTAGGAAATTATACATTAAAAAAATGCATATGTGTTCAACTGCACCAGTGATTTTGTAACTTGAAGACTCTTTTGGAACCGTAAGTGTCTCTCGCTATCCTGTACTCCAGCTTTCAAAACCAAAAGCATAAGCATGTATATAACTCTGTTTACTTCTAATAACCATTCCTACCACTTGTCTGCCAGTTTGCAGTACTGTGGTGGCTTGTGTGTTTCTGTGATTCTTCAAGCTATGCCACAGGTATTTTAAATACCAACAGGGTCACCCATTGTGGACAGCTTTCAGCTCAGTCTCCAGACAAAGACAGACTAGGAAGAAGGAGAGACTGTTTTAGTTTTTTATTTGAAATAAATTTGAAATAAATTCCAAATATTTAGTCACTGAAAATTTTATGAATAACAGCACAAGAATACTGAATATTGAAACATGATGAAATACACCTGACTACTATAGATACAGGGCCAGAAGATAAGCCCCTCAGGTTTGAAGGCACTCAAAATACAACTGGGGAAGAGCTGCTTCCTTAAAGTTGACCATGATGACTCAAATGGAGTAAAGCCTTTGGGACTTTCATTTGCTTATGGGATACTCAAAATGAAGAGAAACATCTGTAAACATCCATTAATAATTGGAACATGGAATGTACAAAGTATGAATGTTGGAAAATTGGAAGTTGTCAAAAATGAAATAGAATGCATTGATATCGATATGCTAGGCATTAGTGAGCTTAAATGGTCTGGTATTGGCCACTTTGAATCTGACAATCACATGGTTTACTATGTTGGGAATGACAAATTGAGGAGGATTGATTTTGCATTAATCAAAATGAACATATGAAGGTCTGCCTTGAAGTACAGTTCTGTCTGTGATAGGATAATATCTATATGCCTACAATGAAGACCAGTTAATACCATTATTATCTAAATTTACTCACCAAACATTAAAGCTAGTGATGATAAAATTAAAGAATTTTACCAGGTTTTTTTAGAGTCCTGGTGTGGAACTGTGGGTTAATATGTTGGACCACAAGTTTGGTTTGAACTACAAGGTCGATGACTCAAGCTGACTAATGGCTCTTTGGAAACCCTATATAGGATTCTAGGGCTTGGAACTGACTCAATGGCATTTAACAACAACACCCAATTTTCAGTCTGAAATTGATCAAACATGCAGTCAAGATGTATTGATCATTACTGGTAATTGGAATACAAACGTTGGAACCAAAGAGGAAGCATCAGCTGTTGGAAAATAAGGCCTTGGTGATAGAAACAATGCATTAATCTCGATACAATTTTGCATGACCATTGACTTCTTCATTTGCAAATATCTTTTCTTAGACAACCTAAAAGTTTGCACAGAAATACAATTGACTACTTTTGTGGAAAAAGTTGATGGAAAAGCTCTATATCATCAGCCAAAACAAAGCCAGGGGAAGACTGTGGAACAGACCATTAATTGCTCACATGAAAATTCAGGCTGAAGCTGAAGAAAATGAAAATAAATCCTCAAGAGCCAAAATAATGATCTTGAACTTAAATTTAAAATTTAAATTGAATTCAAATTTTAAAATGAATTTAAAATTAATTTCAGTAACAGATTTGATGTTGTTGTTTGTTGTGAAGTGCCATCGAGTCGGTTCCGACCCATAGCGACCCTGTACAGGGTTTCCAAGTGTGTAAATCTTTACGGGAGTATAAAGCCTCATCTTTCTCCTGCGGAGCGGCTGGTAGTTTCGAACTGCTGACCTTAAGGTTAAAGACCGAAGACTAAATAAGTTATGGGAACACATCCAGAAATCACACAGGAAGAAAGCAAAAGGTCATTTACAAGACATGAAAGAAAGAAAAGATCAAAATAGATGTCAGAAGAGTCTCTGAAACCTTCTCTCCACTTTTAGTAAAACAAATGGAAAAAAATGAGATAAGAGAGCTGAGTAGAAAATTTCGAAAGGCAACTCAAGAAGACAGAATAAAATATTATAACAAAATGTGCATACACCTGGAATTAGAAAACCAAAAGGAAAGAATACGCTCAGCGTTTCTCAAGCTAAGGGAAATGAAGGAAAAATTAGAGCCTTGATTTATAATAATTGAAGGATTCTATGGGCAAAATATTGAATGATGCCTAAATCATCAAAAGAAGATGGAAGCGATAGGATTTTTTTGATTCAATAGTGAGTGATTGCTATCATGACTAATTGTGATTGTCACTTTGTAAAGGTCAAAGTTGTGTAACAAAGGTGGTGGGGAGTAGTTAATCCTACATTTCAGGACAGAGGACCCTAGGACCATCAAGAGAAGAGCATGAGCAGAAAGAACATGGTATCCTAACTAGAGAAGCAGTGACGTCAGAGATGGTGGCAGAGGTGATGGCATGGAGAGATAGAGCAGCTGAGGACTTTAGACTCATAGAAACAGAAAGGCTGGCGTGCAGGAGGCTGGCTTGCAAAATGTGCCCCTTTTTAAAAACAATTATATATCCCTGCGAGTTTTCAAGTACATCAAAGTGGGGGAGGGGCGGGGATTGTAATCCTTTCATTGAAAGAAAATACCAATGATTCAGTGCAAAACCGATGTTCTTCCATGTAAACTATCACTCAATTCACAAAAAAACATTTAAAAAAATTAAAATTTTTAAAATCAGAAAGAGGTGGTTGATAGTCAACCATTTGAAGAGGTAGCATATGATCAAGAGCCAATGTCCAAGGTGCATTTAAGGCATTGGCAATGTACAAGGCTCCAGAAATTCATGGAATACAAATTGAAATCTTACAACAAACTGCTGCATCACTTGGGGCACTCACTCATCTATAGCATGAAATTTGGAAGACAACTACCTGACTGGAAGTTGAATGGGCACCATATTTGTGCCCATTCCCAAGAGAGGTGACCCAATGGAATGTGGAAATCATCAGAAAATATCCTTACCTAAAGTTAATACATTAATGGCTATAAACACGCATTGACAGAGAACTTCCAGAAGTTCAAGCTGGTTTCAGAAGAGGATATGTTATGAGGGATATCATTGCTGACTTTAGATGGATCTTGACTGAAAGCAGAGAATACCATAAAGATGTTTATCAGTGTTTTATTGACTATGCAAAGGCTCTTGATTGTGTGGATCATGACAAGCTATGGACAACATTGTGAAGTATGAGTATTCTGGAACACTTAATTGTGCTCATGAGGAACCTGTACCTAGACCAAGAGGCCGTTGTTTGAACAGAACAAGGGAACACTGGATGGTTTAAAATTAGGAAAGGTATGCTCCAGGGTTGTATACTTTCACCATACTTATTCAATATGCAGAGCAGATAATCAGATAAACTGGATTATATGAAGAAGAATGTGGCATCAGGATTAGAGGAAGACTCACTAACAACCTGCGATATGCAGATGATACAACCTTGCTTGATGAAAGTAATGAGGACTTGAAATACTTACTGATGAAGATCAAAGTCCACAGTCTTCAGTATGGTTTGCACCTCAGCATAAAGAAAATAAAAACCCTCACAATTGTGCCCATAAAACAAAATCCATATAAATGGAGAAAAGATTGAAGTTGTCAAGGATTTCATTCTTCTTGGATCAGCCATCAGCACTCATGGAAGCAGCAGTCACACAAGACCTCTTTAAAGTGTTGCAGAGTAAAGTTTGAAGACTAAGGTGTACCTGACCCAAATCATGGTATATTTCATAACCTCATATGCATGTGAATATTTGACAGTGGAAGAATTGATGCATTTGAGTTCTGGTGTTGGAACAGAATGTTGTTAGTACCCTGGACTGCCAAAGAACCAACCAATCTGTGTTGAAAGAAGTACAGCCAGAATGCTGCTTGGAAGCCAGGATGGTGAGATTTTGTCTATCATACGTTGTACATATTATCAGGAGGGAGCAGTTTCCGAAGGATGTCATGTTTGGTAAAGTAGAATGTTGGAGAAAAACAGGAAGACCCCCAATGAAAGGGTTGGCATAGTGAGAGCAACAATGGCTCAAATGTAGTAAAGATTGTGAGGTTGGCGCAGGACTGGGCAGTGTTGTTCTGTTATGCTTAGGTGTGCTGTGAGTAGGTTCCGAGTCTATGATTACCTAATAACAACAACAACAACCGTGTTTAATTGTTCTTTGGCAAAACACAGAATATGAAGATTTTTTTTTCTATGTCTTCTAAAAGTTCTGTGATTTTTCATTATGATCCACATGGAGTTAATTTTCTATAAAATGTGAGTTGTACCACCAGATTAATTTTTTCTAAGACGATTTGTCAAAGATTGTCATTTATCCATTGCATTGCACCTTTATTGATAATTGATTATCCATGTTGGATGAATCTATATTTTGATTCTATTCTGGTTTTTTTTTTTTTTATTGGCACCCTGGCTGTAGCATTTATTTTGATCAACTTTATTGACTTGCCTATCTATCCTTTTGTCAGTACCATACTCTGTAGATTACTATAGTTTTATATACGTTGAAATTATGTCATTTTAGTCTTTCAACATTTTAGTTTTCAAAATTGTTTTGGATATTCTATGTCCTTTGAATTCCATATTAATATTAAGAATTTGCATGTTAAATGCCTACAAAATATCCTTCTGGGATTTTTCTTAAGAATTGTGTTAAATTTATAGATCAATTTGAAAAGTACCTGTGAATCTTCTAATCCATAAACACTAATATGTGTTTTTAGCCTTGTTTTTAGCCAGTCTCTCATATCTCTGGACTTGATTGAAGACTTTCTTGAATTGGCTAGTAGAGAGAAGACAGAGGATAAAGATAAACCTCTTATATATAAAGGTGAGTTAAAACATTTAAATTTTTGGACAAACATTTTATAAATTAAGAAAATACTACTATCCACAACCCCCCCCCCCCCACCTGAATGCATAGTGTGCATAGTGAAATCTGTGAAAGTAGTTAGAATTCAACGGCATGCCTTGTCTTTCCTGGTCTTGCAAATTTTCCTTCATCATTTGGGTACAATTTACCATTTTTCTGTTTCTTGTTTTAGTGGAAAATATTAGTTTTCCTTCTCTGACAGGTTTCTGCCATATATAGGTTCTGGTTTTTGTAGGCTTTTCAGGTTCTGATTTTTGTAGGTTTTTCTATATCAATTTTATCTGAACTTTCTGTACTTTTCCACATACATTTGGTGTTTGTTGTTGAAATCGTAGTATAAATTTTTTGCTTACACTTTTTTTTGAATTTAATTCACATACATTTCACCCATTTACAGTTTACAATTCAGTGATTTTTAGTATATTCACAGGTATGTGCAACCATATTCGTAGTCAGTTCTAGAACTTAATCATAACACATACACACCCATGCACAAAACCTTTTGTTCAACACACAAGTCCGGTGAAAAGAATATAAGATTGGTGTTCAACTCTCTTTGTTTTAAACCCGTCGGTATCTCCTAGTTCTGTTGCAATAACTGCCTCTTGTACTGTGTATAGCTTCCTCATGAGCACGATGATGTATTCTCAAATTGTTATTCTTCACAATATTCCACACAGCGAATGCATTTGCATAGTCAGCAAAGCACAAGTAAACATCTTTCTGGTACTCTCTGCTTTCAGTCAAGATCCATTTGATGGCAGCAATGGTATCTCTTATTCCATGTCCTCCTCTTAATCCAGCTTGAATTTTTGACAATTCTTGTCAATGTGCTGTTGCAACAATTTTTAATTATCTTCACCAAAATTATACTTACTTGGGATATCAATGATACTGTTCCATGATTTGGGGGTTCCATTGGACCATCTATTTTTGGAAAGGTCACCAGATAATGGCTCTTTTCCTATCAGTTGTTGATCATATGTTACCTCTTGAAATGGTTGAACATCGGACAGATCTTTTTGGTACTACAACACTGTATTTTTTTCGATCATCTCCCATCCCCCACCCCCAATAAGGTTTATTTGTTTGTTTATTTATTTGTTTGTTTATTTATTTTATTATGAACTGAGTGAACATGGGAGAACATCGGCTTTATAACATTTTTTCATTGCAATGATTACAATCTCCATGTTGCATCATCATTCAACAATATTTGCTTCCATACCCTCTGGTTTTTGTTTTTGTTTTGGGGGAGGAAGATGTACACAAAAATACTAAGGAATATATAATCATTTAGACAGCCAAAGGACACATTCTGCAAGTCTGTTACCTGGCCACCAGTGCTCTGTCCCTCTCTCTCCATGATTCTAGAGTCCTCAGCTGCTCCGTTTCTCCATGTCATTATCTTTGTCTCCATCTCTGGTGTTGCTGTTTCTCTGGTTAGGGTCCTGCTTTCCGCTTGTGCTCTTCTCCCTTGATAGTCCTAGGGTCCTCTGTTTCTGGACTATACAATTACTCCCCTATTTTTGTTATAAAACTTCTGCCTTTACAGTTGTGACAGTCAAAATTAGTCATGGTAACTATTACTCCTATTGAATCATATAAATCTTATCCCCATCTCTATTCACCAGACCCGTCTAGACAAGATGAAAACTATTCAGTAGGAACTCTTATCTTCCCCCGCACACTCTTAAACTAAACTCTTTCTTGAAAACTTACAAGCCAGTCACTTGGTGCCTTTATCACCCCCTCACTTTAGGTAGCCATTGCCTAAGATGCCCGTCCCTATCTAGCCTGTATACAGAGGAGATAGGATTGATACTTGATGTGAAGACTCCTTCCCTCTTAGTTGGTGTTTTGAGTTACTATATCCATAAATATAGGTAAAATTCATCAAATTGTAGCAATTTACATTCGTTTCCTTTGTCAAAAATTGTTGGGTTTTTTGGTAAGTTTTTATTGTGAACTGAGTGATTGATTGTTTACATGGGAGAACATTAGCTTTATAATATCATTTCATTGCAATGATTACAATCTCCGTTTGTCATCATTCAACAGTATTTGTTTTTGTTTTTGTTTTTGTTTTGTGGCGTGGAGGGGTGTACTCAGAAAGACTAAGGAATATATAATAATTTAAACAACCAAAGGGCACATTCTGCAAGCCTGCCTCCTGGCTGTCAGCACCTAGTTTCCTCTCTTTCCATGACTCTAGAGTCCTCAGTTGCTCTCTCTCTCCATGTCCACATCTCTGCTACCATCTCTGGTGTCGATGCTTCTCTGGATAGAGTCCCACACTCTGCTTGTAATCTTCTCTCTTGATGGTCCTAGGGTCCTCTGTTTCTGTACTGTAAGATTAACTACACTCCCATTTTTGTTACAAAATGTCTACCTTTACAGTTGTGACAGTCACAATGTGTCATGATAACAATATCTCACTTTTGAATCATAAGAATCTTATCCCCATCTTTTTTCCATCAATCCTGTCTAGACAAGATGAAAATTGTTCGGTGGGGACTGTATCTTTCCCCACACTCTTAAAGTAAATTCCCTCTTGAAAACTTATGTCAGTCACTTTGTTTATTGCCCACTCATTTTAGGTAGCCAATGCCTACGTTGCCTGTCCCTATCTAAGTTGTCCGTCCCTATACAGAGGGGATCGGATTGGTACTTGATGTAAAGACTCCTTCCCTCTCAGTTGGTATTTTGAGCTACTACATCCATAACTATAGCTCAGTTTCATCAAATTGTAGCTAGTTACATTTGTTTCCTTTATCTAAACTTATTTTTTAAATCTTCCTCTAGTTGAATTCTGATTATCAAGCCATCGAGGCTAGGTCAAATGGGTACTATCCACAATATTGGGTGTTCTTGTGCGTCTCCCCGCACTTCATATAAGCTGGACGCTTCACTCTCAGCTATAGCCCTCCATGGCTATGTCCTTGTTCATGTGCTCAGGAGTCCCCAGGTCTCACCACATTTTGGACCCAACCAGACAGGCAGTTTCTTTTGCTTGCCTTTTTTTTTCTTCAAGGATGTGTATGTCACATGTTTTACTGGTTCTCTGAATAGCTTAATTTGTGGGGAGAAATGGACATCAGATAATATATTATAGTGACTATAAATGCTGGTTCCACCCTCTGGGGCTTGTTATTTTTTAATTGCTTTATTTCTTTTGTTATCATCTGGATAATTTTAGTAAGGTTTATATTGCTCCCAGCATCTCTGGTGAACCACTCAGTTATTAAGTGAAAGATTGACAGTTCAAATCCACCCAGTAGTGCCTTGGAAGAAAGGTTTGTCAATTTATATCAGAAAAGTTGCCTATAGCTGCTGAATGAATTCTGACTTAGTAACCTTTGTGGCACTATAGGTAAATGCAAGATTAGCAGTTCAAACCAACTGGTCACTTCTTTTTTTTTTGGATTTTTTTCCCATGATCTTTTTGAAGCCCCAAATGCACATGCACATGAATATATGCAAGTATATACACACAGTCACACACATTCATACAAAACCACCACCAATTGCTGTTGAATTTGTTGCAATTAATGGAATTCTGGTATGGTGCTGTAGTTTTCAACACTGGACTGTGAACCACAAGGTTAACAGTTCAAATCCACTAGCTGCTCCTTGGAAACCCTATACAGGGTACTATGAGTCAGAACCAACTCAAGGATACTTAACAACAACAGCAACAATGGTGGCCTCATGTGCAGACAAGTAGAACTGTGCTTTATATCAGTGGCTGATTTCATAGAAGTAAATCACCAGCCTTTCTATATAACTTTAAATAGTGATCATCATTTACAGAAACTAAGAGAAGAAAACAAAAGTTATTATTTTTTTTTAAATTGCCATGTATGTACTATTTCTGATTCTCTTAATTTCTTCTAGGAGGTCTGAATTTTCATTCCTCTTCAGTTTAAAACATTTTTTTAAGCTTTTCTTTGAACAAAAGCCTTTTAGTGACAAATTATTTTAGTTTTTATTTATCTGGAAATGGGTAATTTACTCTTATTTGTATAGAATATTTGCGCTGAGTAACTCGATATAAACTTCTTGATTGCTGATTTCTCGTTTTTTACATCATTCATATCATTTTTATATCATTACATCATACATATCATTCATTTCTAGTTTTTTACATCATTACAAATGTCATTGACCGTTTTAAAAAGTCGTCTTTTTTTTTCTTTGGTTTACAGCAGTTTGGCTGTGCTGTGCTTCGGTATTGGGTTCCTTACATGTTTATTTGGCTTGAGATTCATTGAGAGTCTAGGATCTTCAAGTTTATATACTTCACCAAATTTGGGAAATTTATGGCCAATTTTTCTTAATATATTTTTCAACCTCATACTCTTCTTTTCCTTCTGGAATCCCTGTTATACATGTGTTAGGTCACAGGATATTTTTATAAAAGTCACAGAGACTCTTGTCATTCCCCTCCTAGCCTTTTCTGTCTGTTGTTTATTTCAGATAAAACTCACAAAACTTTCTTTTTCCTGTTCTCTTAACCCTTAGTTCTTTTTTTTTTTTTAATTAAATGTTTTTATTTTGGATTGAGTGAAAGTTTACAGGGCACATCATCAGCTTCACATTCAACCATTCATATA